>NC_053036.3:574554869-574858897 GCF_002575655.3 Aegilops tauschii subsp. strangulata
AGCCCGCTCGGAGAGGAGTACGAGGGTTCACTGTTTCGGCTGCGATGTGAGGCTGCCATCGCCGCAGAATAACAGGGGGTGTGGGTGAGTGGAGGGATGGCCTGGCCAGCGGTGGGAGTAGTATGGGGGCAGTGAGGCCTCCGCGGCAGCACAGCCGGCCACGGGAGGCAGGAGCAGGCGGCACGACCGGCGCTGCTTTGGGCGGCTGGACCAAGAAGACCAGAGGTTGAAGAAGCACTACGGCCGTTGGATGGACATCGTACGGTCACTGAAACTAGAATCGTTTATATTGACTAAGTTGACAAAGCCCTTGGTACGCTCCAACTTAGTAGGCCCACAGGTCAGCCTCTGAAACGGTGCGCCCCAGATGTCAGGGGGAGGAATCATTTTTTGGGCGGCCGAAGCTAAGAATATCCGAGATTGAAGAAGAAGCACGACATCCCTTGGATAGACATCCAACGGCCACTGCTGCTAGAACCGTGTGTTGACTATAATAAGTTGACAAAGCCTTGCATACGCGTCAACTTATTTTTTTTAGGGGACGCGTCACTTAGTAGGCCCACAAGTGTGTGGCAGAGAACTTATAGCCCATTTGCGTTTTGTAAGAATGTACAACCCATTTTTGAATTCTAATGGAATTTACAACAGCCCATTTACAGTTTGTTAAAAGTACAGCCCATTTTCTAGCTAGGACAACGATTAATAATTTCAACCAACCGTTGAAGACAGAATTCAATAAAATTTCCCACATTTTGATGGGATCCGAAATATTTTTATCCCGAAATTTCTAGTCAGATTAAATATAAATTTGTATTACGTAAAAATCCAACGAAACATTGCGCGCGCAACAATGAAAATTTAAGATTTTCAAAATCCATAAATAATATTTTATAAACTAATTTCGTGTTTGGTGCATTTTTTTATAGTTACTGCCCAGTTTTTATAATTACATCCCATTTATTATTTTTTAAAGCCCATTTTCCTGTTAAGCCTAATGCATCCCTCCTAGGAAAGATTTGCAGCCCAGCGGGTGGAGAATAACAAGTTGACCTTGCTTGGGTATTCCTCAAAAAGACGTACAGCCGGGCTAGCCATTTTCATCTTGAAAAAATTAGTATGTGGGATGGATATCTGGCCTGGGCTAGACGGGCCACAGCCCGCCCAGTTAATACCCTGCTCTCCTCTGAACAACAACGAAATCATCACCAAGAAAAACTCTGCAGTGTTCACGCCTCAAAAATACAAATACTGCTCGAGCTGCTTGGTCCCAGCTGTCGGCCGCACCTTGTGCAATTCTCTCGTTTATATTGACTACATAGGTTGACAATGGTGTGGGACCGTGATGTCAGGAAACCAGGAGAAAGCAAAAAAAATAGTTGTACATAATAAGGAGGCACTTGCGTACGTACGGCTATGGCCCTAGTGGGTCCCTAGTGTCATCCAGTCAAAATAAAGTCGTCTCCTGAATCCTCATGTTCGTTGACGATGTTAACAATGCTCGGCGCCACGGCGAGTGCAACAACTCGAAGGACAACGGAGAGGGCCTCGCGGGCCCTACGGATGGTCTGATATAGCGCTCGCTGCTCATTCAGGAAGCCAGGATCATCGGACACCTATGAGCACCTTCGAGAAACTGAGACGGCATGAAACGGTAAGGCCGCGCTTGGGAGCTCTGGTTTATTTCAAACTTGTATTAACATACAAGTGTAATTTACTCGTCATCGGAAACAACGCATAAAATACAGGCGTAATGAAACTGAGGGCCCGAGGTCTGTAAGTAAAACCGGTGGGTTACGCGTGTAATTTGAGAGACCAGTGTATATTTTACGAGCACTGCTATATGGACGACATTACCAGACGATACATGCACGACGTGCGTATCATGCCATCCATGGGCAAGGCTGAAACAGCAGCTAATGGCTGGATTAGCAATCATCCGAGTGTCGTTCAGCGTTTTTATCATGTGTGAAGTACTTCCGATATTTTACTAGTCGAAATCGACCAACCAAGCGCCTTCGCCCGAGACCATCTGCTTTAATTTACAAGCGTCAGCTTTACAAGCGGTTTTGGTTGGAAAACGACGATCCAATCACGGCCTAATATCATGAGTTGGTCGGAAGATCATATGGTTTCACGTCTAACCTACCCGACTTGTCGTATAGGCTATGAATGAAACATCAGACGATGAACTTCTTAAGCACGGAAACAACAGAAGAGGATGATCTTCTTAACAAGCAAATCACTGGCATTAGATCGACATGCAAAACAATACGAAGCATTATTCTCAGGAGGCACGGTGAACAGCTCTTGATGCCGCATGCCACAACATTCCAAGCTCAACTTTGCAATCAAACACAAGGCATGGCATTACATAGACAATACTCAGAACAAACTCTTAACACAAGAATATCTCAGCAGAGTAACTATTTACTTCTAAACTGAACACAGGAATAGGAAAAAACACTCGACGCTGCTCACAGCAAGGGCGTCCCACTCAAAAATATCAAATGCATGTCCTCTGGCTAACATCAATGAGCAAATTTTGACAAGGTTTTCCAATTCCAATATATTAAACTAACGTCTTCTTGCTAACATCAATGATTAAACTTTGACAAGCTTTTCCCATTCAAAATATGTAAAGCCTATGATCATGGAGTCCTGTCGTAGCTTCTTGTACTTGTTTGGGCACTTTTTGCCCAGGGCACTCCACGTGTTGTTAAATTGCCAATGGTCTCTGCAGACTAGTCATGTCACCGGTGTCTAATAATACTCTGTAAAGCTTCTCGGTCATTCCTTCTGTAATGTAGCGCAAACAATGACTGCTTCTTTCTGCAAAGTGGAACGACCAACTGGACCCAGTAATGCAGCAGTTTGCCTTGGACACATTGGCTCCTTTTGTGCAGTTCAACTAAAACCGAAGTCGGAATAAAACCGAGCTTTAATTTTGATATCCTTGTAAGCAACAATAGGTATAAGGGAAACAATTACTGAGAAATAACGGTTGATGACTTGTACTCCCAGAAGAAAAGCATCTACTAATCTACTTTATCTTAATGGGAAACAAAGCAGGAGAGTAGCAATTCTCCATCAATGTGATTCATTCATATTGACTGAGACATTATCTTAACAATGCCTTGTTTCAACATGTATAAAGAACGACAAAGCAGAAAAGTACCATTCCTAAAACAATGCAACTGATTCATTTTAACAGAGACATTATCTTAACAATACCTTGGTTAAACATGTAGAAAGAACTACAAAGTAGGATAGTACCATTCCTAACAAGTGTTGCAATTTTGAACTAAGATTCAGTAGTTAATTAATTCTGAGAGTGGCATTGCTTAATTTTACCAGCGGCATTAGATTAACGAAAAGCATAAACAGTTCCAGGGGAGAGTGGGCGCAACAACAGTATGTGCTTCCATCTGCTTATAAAGGGGGTGATGCAGAGTTTGTTGTAACAAAGCAACAAGCATCATGTCTTGGTTGGTCCCATTTTTGTTCACTACTTAATGGGAAAAGACAGCAATACAATAGCTTCAATTCAACATTTATTTAAAACAGTACCAATACAAGTAGCACAACATCTCAAAGCACACTACACAATCATGTGGATGAAGGCCTGTACTGACCTTTCATGAGACCGACAAAGGTAAAATACGAATCTCGATCTCCTTTTGTGCAGTTCCACCAAAATTAAGCAAAGTCACCGGTGTGACATTCAAGTTGAACTACACAAAACACTCTTAAAACATAAGTGTTTCGAGTAGCGAAGCAAAATGTCGCAATAGCAACAAGTTGAATCGATAGCCCTGTTTTAACAGAGGCAAAAAAGGAAACAATTACTTGCCGATAAAGGAGGATGAAACAAACGGTGACAGAAAGAAGCATCTAACTTATCTTGGATGGAAGACAAAGTAGGACAGTAGCATTTCTAAAACGGTTGCATTGATTCATATTAACAGAGACATTCTCTTGAAACAACATTCGTTAAAAATGTAATTTACTTTTAACAGTGGCATTGCTTCAATTTTTCGGCGGCATTCTTAGATTAACAACAGAAAAATAGCTGTATGGGACATGCCAGCACCATGTGCGTCCACACGTATAAATGGGTGATGCAGAGTATGTAGCCAAGCAGCATATATGCGCTGGTCCCATATTTGTTCTCTATGAACCTTCTTCCTATGTGAGGGCAGCAAATCTAGTCCTGCACAAACTACCCGACCCCCCAGTTTCTTTCCCTTTTCAACAAAGAGATCGGTTCCTTACAGATGTGTGTATTGGGTTACCCCCTTTTTCCCTTTTCGACCTACAAAGCGGCTGGATAGCCAGTCTATACTACTTTCCGCCCCTCCTTTCCTCATTGAACCACGTCCTAGATTCTTGCTCCAGCCCACCGCACCCTTCTTTCCTCTTTGAACCAAGACCTAGATTCGACTACAGATCGAAAAAGATCCACATGCAGCTAGAGCAATGACGGTTTCAAAGAAACTTATACCTTAGGGTCGTCGGGATGTGGCAAGCGGTGCGGCGGGAGGCTGGATCTGCCCACACTACGTACGACAGCGAGGAAGAAGGGGTCAGTGGCCCTCCCGCACAGGCACTGGGTGAAAGAGAACAACGCAGCCGGCAGTGGATTGCCTCCCTCGCCGAAGGCGATAGAGTGAACGCTGCACCTCCTCCCCTTCCCGGTGCGACGGGATATGGACGCCTCCTTCACCAGCTGTGAGGGGGAGAGAGAGATAAGAGGCCAACACAGTCTTGTTTAGATCTGGTGAAGAGAGGGTGAGAGACTGTGAATATAGCAAACCCTAGCAAATGAACACTGAGCCTCCAGCGTGTAACATATATGTAGTGCGGCGAGCGTGTGGAGAGTGCAAACCCTAGCGAACAAGCGCTGAGGCTACCGCTTATATATATACTACTGTAGTACGGACTGAGCTCCGGTGCCTTCACTGCACCTGCTTTTGGTTGTATGACAGGTGAGCCAGCCACATTTTGGGCCCACCTATCATAAATCCAAAGGCAGGTGCACTAAGTCAATGAAGTTGCGTCCATATAGTACTCTCGTGTATACGACTAATATATAGTGGAGTGGTTTTCTTATTCTCTCCATAACAATCGTTTTAAATTGTGTAAGTACGAAACGAAACTCTTTATTTAATGCACAGTGAAGAAAACTAGTACTACTTCTGATGAACTAACGATCCACGCCCACGCGTCCTGGTCGCACTTCCTGTCCTTCACGTGTGGTACACTACCCTCCCTTAAGTGAACAACCACACATGCGCCAAATTATCGGAAACGTGTGAGAGTGTGTACAAATAAAGAATTTTAATTTCAATTATCGGAAAGGTTTGAGAGTATTACAAAGTTTGACTTCAGTCAAATCTAATATGCGGAGTAAATAAAAATGGAGGGCTACTACGTCCATCCGGGTTTTTAGTCCACACCATTTTTTAAATCAAAGTTAATAGCTGGACAAATAAAATTACAGGGGAGCTGGAGACAAAGTTGTGAGAAGGCTTAGAAATCAATACAAAACTTATGCTCTTAGTACCAATGTCGATCCTTCTTCGAGGAAACATTTGGTTCATAGCCAATTGTGTGATAAAATTGCACCAACGCGAAAGACGACCGCGTCTCCAACGCAACCAAGGTGAACTGACGAAGGATATCATCTTTGTGCGTAACAAGCAAAGAGGACTGATGGAAGACAAGTTGTTTTTCATTGAAAATCGATCAGCTTCACCAGCCGACGCAACCATGAGGTGCAACCATGAGCATCGATAGGTCATCGTGGTGATGCATCATCCATTTGGCATCAAGTTTGGGTGAGGCACCTATGAAGTTCGACAAATCGTCACTGTGTTCTTCTCAGTAATCAAGCTCGAGGAAGGAAGAACCACGTGGCAGAGGACAGTGAGGCGGAACAACAATGACCATCCAATTTTGTGCAGTTCCACTAAAATTGAGGAAGACATGCCCGGGTATGGAGACACGCATCGCTGTTTCCAAAAATATAAAAAAGGGTTAGCAACGACATCTCAATTGTCAATAAGAATTAATGAAAAGTACACCAACAAATAGAAGCATCATAATTATCTTGATGGGAACTAAACCAGGATACCCGAGAAAAAAAGCATTTCTTCATTTAACCAGTGATAGTACTACCACCATATGGACAATGACCGCACAACCACCATGTACTTTTTGTCGAAACAACATGTATACCTCCACCGAGGCATAAATCAGGAGAACTTTTAGAGTGGCATTTCCTCTATAATAGTACTAGTAGGTGATGTTGGACCAGCCGACGAACCCTAGCTACTATGCATGGGGAGCTGGGGAGTAGTCGCATAGAAGAAAACCCGCACGCAGCGACCTCGGGAGTTGGACCAGTACAAGAAGTTATACCTTAGGTGGGCGAGATGTCGTTTAGGCGGGCGGGCAGGATCTGCCCACACGACGGCAGCGAACAAGGGCGCGGAGGATCTTCGTCCGCGCCAGCACCGACTCCGAGAGGACGGTGCGCATCGGCTTCCTCCGTCGCCGACGGCGACAACGTCAATGCTGCACCTCCTCACCTCCCGCAGCGGACGGGATTCGCCCGGATCTGTGACCACCGGTGAGGAGAGAGATAGAGTGGACACTGTCATCTTGTTTTGATATGGAGAGGGTGAGAGAGCGAGACGCGAGAAACTCTATCAAACAAGAGGCTATAATGGAGTAAAAAAATCTCTCCATAGCAGTGGTTTTAAATAGAATTCGCGCGTTCCCGGAAAAAAGAAACAAAAACTGGCGGACAATTTTTCTAACGTACCAAGAAAGAAAACTCGATCATAAACACGCCCCCGCTTCCAGGTCGCGAGAGTCGTCGCGCACACACACATAGACATACACATGCATATCCGTGTTTACGTAAAATTCCATTTCCATCTCCATCTCCAATCATATTTGTCCAACTGGCACATTATTTACGTTGTTAATTATATACGCAGCAATATTAACGTATAACATCTCTTGTTTGCGCACGTCCGGACCGCTGCCACGGCCGGTCCTGACCAACCCGAAACCTCTTCATCACCCGCGCGTGCTTCCAGCCCGAAACGGTCAGTGCCACATTCATGCCCGGCCAGAGCGGACGCGACCTCTCACTGGCGCCGGCATTGAAGCGGCGCGCCGGCCGAGAGACGTCGCCCGCGCCGCTTCCGGCTGCACGCGGCTGCTCCATGTTCAAAGGTCGCAATAGCCGGCTACAACATGCATGTAAAAAGTTCTTGGGAGTCCGTGCTACAGCTAGTTGTCCTCCCCCAACTCGTCAATCTCTTTGAGTAGTGCTAGTACTCCATGGCGCGATCCATTGACAAGCAGGAGGGAAAGTTATCGTATACTCGGTTTGCGGTGAGTGGCATGCCGAGCGACCGTGTGGGGTCGAGCCGTCGAGGAGGGTGAGACACGAACACGATAGACGTGATTTAAACGTTAGTTTTGCTCGATGGCGCGATCCAACGAAACGAAACGTTGGTTTCTCTCCGTTTCCATTTTTTCTCCGGAAAAACGGAAACTTTCCACTCCATTTTCATTCCTATTCCAAGGTTGCCCTGTTACAACATTCCATCAAATACAAAGGAAAACTAACACGCATGCTGATGCATCTCAATGATTCACAGATCATAGCCAATATTTACTTCACAACTAAAGAAAAAAGTTGTGAGAGCGTGTACGAAAGAAAAACTACTGATGGGGTCACTACGACTTAAACCCTAAACCCTAAACATGATTTAATTTTCTGGCCAGGTAGAACCTGTCGAAGGAAAGACGGCTGGCACCCTCGGATCATACGATGCTTTTGTGCAGTTCCACTAAAATCGACCTGAGCATCCCTGATGGCAAAGATATTGAATAAGTGTTAGAATAATAGTACTGGCACTAGTTCATGAGACATAAACTCATCACAAGTAGAAGCCGGTAGAAGTAGAGAAAGATCGACATGGAGATGGAGCTATGGCAGTGAAGCAAGCCGGCTCCAAAAGGAAGATGGACTACCTGGGACGTCGAGCTGTAGCTAG
Organism: Aegilops tauschii subsp. strangulata; assembly: GCF_002575655.3. Lineage (NCBI taxonomy): Eukaryota > Viridiplantae > Streptophyta > Magnoliopsida > Poales > Poaceae > Aegilops > Aegilops tauschii. The sequence goes on from NC_053036.3 coordinate 574,562,945, forward strand.
AAGGGCGGTTGGGACGCGGCATCGGCCCATACCGCGGTGACCCCCGATTGGGACGCACCGACTGTGGGTTTTCTCCCTCGCCGATGTCGACCGCGTCTACGCAGAACATTGTTCCCTTCCCCCAGCTGCGGGATCAGGCCCGTCGTTCTATGCTTGTGAAGAGAGCAACCTAAGAAAGTAGGCTAGTAGCTTAGGCTCTTGCTAATGTATATATAGTGGTTTTCTTTTTCTCTCCATATCAACCATTTTATATTGCGTACGTGTCATTCAAGAGTGAAATGATGGTTGCTTCTTCCGACTAACTGTGTGATTTGACTGCTCCTTAGTGCCCCCTACACGTACTCCCCCTACGTGTATGCAACAGTCACACGTACACATGGACGCCAAAACGCGCGCGACGCCCTATTGCATGCATGTCCGAGCACACGACGGAACACACACGGTCACGCTCAAGTGCTCAACCTACATGTGCATGCACACACATACTCAGTCAGGGTGAGCTAGTGACCGTATAAACACCGGAAAATATATATATATATATATATATTGAGCGCAATGAGCGTATTATGAAGTCCACTGACCGTATTTTTACAAATATACAGTGACAGACAGTGTATTTATCTCGTTTGAAATTAAGACAATATTAACCGGAGAGGAGGCAGTATGGACTAGCATTACTTTGCTGTGTCCCGTCAACTTGCCGAACGAGGAGAAGGTTGCAGGACAGGAGAAGCTTGCGCGCGGTGGCTCGCAGAACAAGGAGAAACTTTTGACTAATGCAAGCTCTCCCTCGCTCAGGCGGTGGACGTGCAACAGTTAATTCGGTGTCAGATTCCCAGAAGCATACACTATACTACTAGTGCTATTATTGTTCGACTTCCCGAATAGGCGAACAGCCAAGCACAAAGTAAACAGGTCAGCAAACCTTGCGGCGCATCTTCGTGCGAACCGTGCTTCCTGCACTTTGAATGTGGCCGAGAGCTGGCTTGATGAAACACCTCGCTTCCTACTTCTTTTTTTGCGGGGTACCTCGCTTCCTAGTGACCAGTGTCTTGGCTGATCGTCCTAAGAATGCTTATATATGAATAAAGCTCCCTCATTTACCCACAAAAAAGATTAAGCCATATTAACCGGAAAGGAGGGAGTATGGACTAGCACTACTTTTTGGTGTGTCCCGTCAACTCGCAGAACGAGGAGAAGCTTGCAGGACAAGGTGAAGCTCGCTTATGCCTTTTGACTAATGCAACCTACCCTCGGTGGACATGCATCAGTCCATTCGGTGTCAGATTGTCAGAGGCATACACTGTAGTACCCAACATGCGGAGTACCATCATTGCTCGACTTCACAAAGAGGCGAAGAGCCAAGCGCAGTAGTACGAGTAGTACTACTACTAGAACCGCATGGTGGAGCGTTTGTACTCTTAATTTTTTTATCTCTGATAAAGTACACGTTTATTCTGGAGAAGGGCGGAAAACGGCAGCCCAACATGTAATGAATGATATCGATCAACAAACCATGCTCGGATATATCTTGGCCTCCGTGCGAGCCCGTCTGTGTGTTCTCGCTCCTCGTCTCTCTCAAGGAACGGCGGGTTGGCTCTTTGCCGTCAATTGAGATCGGTTTGCTCACACTCCTACCCACATGTAAGTGATATGCCAAGAGGAGGTGCGTTGACCGACTGGCCATACGCGTACTTGGTTTTGCACCTTCATACTACCCCTCCCTCCGTCACAGTTTACAGGGCGCGCTTCATTATGATGCATTTCTCTCAATGCATTTCCACCACCAGAGAGACTTTAGACGCGTTTGGTTTAATGCTCAATTAATTAGGGTGTGGTAACCGCAATCAAGTCCACAATTTTCTCTCCATGTAATGTACTACTACGGAGTGGAGTAAGTGCATGCATGTGTGTACCCGGGGTGGAAGCACTGCATGCATGTGTGTACGCATTATTCCCTCTAGTAATAGACGCCGTGCTATAACTACCAATGCTATTTTTCAGGCCGATCGCTAGTCGCCTTGGTCCCACAAATTTTTTTCTTTTTTCTGAAGCGCGCTGTATAAACAGTGACGGATGGAGTAGTATGAGCGGATTTAAAGAAGAGCGTATTGATGGTTGCTTCTTCAGAGCAACTTACAGTGGGAAAGGTGGGGCTTATGATTTGACTGCTCATTACTCACTATTAATGCAGCGCAACGACCAGGCTGAGTCTCCCATGCGGTTGTGCACTACCCCCTCGGTTCTTAAATATACTCCGGAGTATTTGTCTTTCTAGAGATTTCAACGAGTGACTACTCAAATATTTGTCATTTTAGAGATTTCAAATGGACTGGCACATACGGATGTATATAGACATATTTTAGAGTGTAGATTCACTCATTTTGCTCCGCATGTAGTCACTTGTTGAAATCTCTAGAAAGACGAATAGAATATTTAGGAACGGAGGGAGTACACATACGAAGCAAAATGAGTGAATCTACACTCTAAAATATGCCCGTTTGAAATTTGTAAAAAGACAAATATTTAGGAACGAAGGAGTATAATTTTGTGCATGGCACATGGACCCGGATGATGAAGAGGCTTCTGGCAATGCTATCAAGCTTCCATCATTTGTTTACATAATTGATGTACTATACAAATAATTTTCCAGCGACATGAAATTGTACAATGGTGTGAGCTTTCAGCTTTTGTTTCGCATGACTTGCCATCGATGCTCTTTCGGAAACAATAAAAAACTAACTTCCTTGCTAATGCATGTCAATTATTAGCAGATTACAGCTAATAATTACATCACAACTGAAGACAGAGTTGTGAGAAGTTGTTAAATTAAAATTGATCCATGCTTTCATTGGCAGCAACGTACCCCCAGCTCTGTCTAAATCAACAAGGCATGTTGGGAAAAAAAGTAGCTGTCTGGAGCATGCAACATTCCGATCATTTTGTGCGGTTCCACTAAAATAGAGCTGAGCATCCCTGTTCCAAAGATATTAAGTGTGATTACGATAATAGAGGATTGCTGATGAAACAATAAACACACAAATAGAAGCCGGTCACCTTTGCAGTCTCTCTTAAGACTAACTAGTTGGAGAAGATTAGGCTCGGAGTTGGATGAGGAGGATAGAGCAAAACCAATCTCCCTTTGTGCAGTCGCACTGAAATGTAGAGACGTTGCCCGTGTGACATTTTAGTACAACTGCACAAAACACTCTTAAGAAAAAAGTGATTTGTGCAGTTCATCAAAAGGTCGCAATAGCAACGAGTAGAAAGGAAACAATTACTGGCCAATAACAGTTGATGACACATGCGACGACAAAAAAGAAGCATATTCCTTGTCCTAAGGGAAGATAACAACACGGTTGTGTTTGTCTAAAACGGTGTGAGGACGAGAATGCAATATGGAAAGTACGCCGGACGAGCTACGTTTTGGGCAAAGAACTATGGAAGATCCACATGCAGCGACGTGCGAAGACGGGCAGTGGAGCAAGGCCGGAGGGGATACCTGGAGGTCGTCGGGATGTAACTAGGTGAGCGGCGGCGGGCGGAATCTGCGAGCAAGTGGCATAGGCCCTGCTGCGCCGGAGCTTGGTCAGAGAGAACGACGTGTACCGCAGATCGGGACGTGCTGCCTCGGCGCCGTCAAACGGAGAAACGATGCACTTCCTCCCTTTCCCCCGGCAGACGGGATGCGGCCGGATCAGTGTCCAACGGTGAGAGAGAGAGGACACCGCACTCCCTTTCCCCCGGCGGACGGAATGCGGGCGGATCAGTGACCAAGGGTGAGAGAGAGAGGCCACCGCACTCCCTTTCCCCCGGCGGACGGGATGCGGCCGGATCAGTGACCAACGGTGAGAGAGAGAGAGACCACCACAGCCTTGTGTGAGATACTCTGAAGAGCGACAAACCAGGCAGGCAGGCTCCATTGTATATAGTGAGCGGACTACCTTTTTCTCCATAAAAATCGTTTTATATTCTGTGTACGTGCCATTGAGCGCTATAACTTTATTTAAAAATAACGCGGCAACGCGTCAAGTTGAACTTTGTTTCGTGCACACGTGGTACACGACCTCCCTAGGTAAACAACCTCTACAGGCGTTCAAATTAGCACGTCGGCTGCCATTTCGTAAAGAAATGAGCTCCACCGTGTACCCGCGCGGGTGTGGCTAGGCACGAAGCGTGAGTACGTGCACGGTGCACCTATTCTCTTCTTGTATACGTACACCACCTACGTGGGGTTGTGTGAGAGAGATACAAACCTAGAGAGATATAGTGTGTGGTTTCTTGAGAGTTTTTTTGGGGGGGTCAATCAAAAAATGTAACATAAGCAATGTGTGTGAAATAGAGTCCTGGATATAACATATATATAGAGGGGGCGATCCACGAGAAGAGAGTGGAGGTATCATCGGCTTGAGGTGTCCATAGAATCGAAGAGAGGGATGATGTGTGTGTGTGCGCGCGCGATCGATAAAGAGTGCCATCGAATTTGTGTGTGCCCACGTCAAAGATATAGAGTGGCTGGCCTACTGGAATGTGAGATGGGACATGTGCAGTTTGTCTCTGTGGCATGGATACCTACCTGCAGCGCTCGACTATCGGTGTGTGGTGGGTGAAGAGGGAGGCCCAATTAACTATAGAGGTACAATGGCTGGTATATGTGTGGAGGAGGAGAGAGGCCTACCTCATGTATTAAGGAGATCGATCTGCCTCATGTATTAAGGGAGATCGATCGGCATCCATGCATATGTGCAGAGAGGAATAAGGTTGGGAGAGAGACAGAGCTAGAGTGGTGGAGGGGGTGGTAGTGAAGTTGCTTCTAACAAATGGTGGGATAGGCTTGCTAGACAAACGGAGGGCACGCCCGCAATATCAATAAGAGAGGAGATGGCTGCTTGTTGTCTGTGCACGTGCGTGTGAGAGACGGGCCAGGAGGCATGCACGAATGATGAGGGGGGACGATGTGGCTGTGGTAAGCAGAGGTAACTACATAGGAAGATCAATCGCCCTTTGTTAGAGAAAGGAGAGACATAACTTGTGAGGTACGTCGATCGATGGGGGGGTAGTTAAAGTCGATCTAGGTATATGTTGGGAGATCGATCGGTATACATGCATGTGTGTGTTAGAAGCAAATGAGGCACGAGGAGAAGGATAGAGAGAGAGGGATGCATGTAGGAGGTGGTACGAGAGGCATACTATATCGAGGGGGAGGAGTGTGTGAGTACGAGAACGATGAAAAGAGTGGTGGGAGTGAGGCATGGACGGTGACAAGAGAAGAGGGGAAGCTTGTGTTTGTGCTAGGCACACCTGGCTAGAGAGGCATATCGATCAATGTGTGTCGTAAAGAAGGAGCTGGGGGGCCTACACACACCGTCGGTGAACGACCTAAAGTGAAAAGACGAATTTGCGCGATGGAGCTAGAGAATACTGAGGGAGGGTGAGAGGGATGTGGGCGTGTGCATGCACAAGAGAAAGTTAGCGCTAGCTACAAAGATAAGAGGGTTGTGTGGGTGTAAAAGACGAGTAGAGATCATATATACTTCATTATAAAAAGCGAATTCAGATATTTGAAGAATGTATCATAGTGTTTCAAACCGACGCATGTGTGAATATATATAACGGTGATACACATGGTGTGGTTATGAACATGTTATACTACATTTAATATATTTTATCTCTACTCTTATAAAAAAACGGAGTTGTTGATGAGGGTGTGCCTGCCATCCTGCATTATAGGCCGTCCGATTTATATCTGGCGGATAGCAAGGAAACTATGATGGTTGAAGTTGGCAACAATCATGATTGTAGATTCTTATTGAAATAGAGAAACGAATCCAAATTTAGTTCGAATTGCAGCGGTAGTATAGACATTTGGAATGCACTAAAATGTTGGTATGAGTAGGTTACATGCATTATACAGCAAGCGAAAAAATTTAATCGGACATAACATGGATTCATACTCCCTCCTTCCATCTATATAGGGCGTAATGAGATTTTTAAGACCGCCTTTGACTATTGACAAGATTAATAGTACATGACATGCACAATGTGAAAATTATATCATTGAAAGAACCTTTCACAGACGAATTTAATGGTGTGCTTTGTGTAAGTTGCATGTCATATATCATTGCTCTAATATTTGGTCAAAGTTAGCATCGAAAAACGCATTAGGCCCTATATAGATGGAAGGAGGGAGTAGCATTGAATAGCATTTGTATAGTAAAACGGGCAAGACTCTCTCTTTGTGTGGTGTGAATAGTTTTATTTTTTCGTTTTCTTTTTGGTTGAGGGAAGTGCGAATTGATTTGGTACGTACAAGTACAATATTACTACACGTTAGGCTTGTCCCTAAAATTCAACCCGCGTCTTGTTATATCCCGAAAATTCAGATATCGTGCTCCCAAAACTGGCGCCTTCACAACCCGCGCCTTGCTATCCCGAAATTACAACGCGCGCGAAAACTCCCTCCAGCTGCCAAATCCCAACACGCGAAATCCCCCTTCTAACCCTGAGCCGAAAGGGCCGCTAGTTCAAATCGGTGGGGGGTACTTTTGTAACACACCCTGCATTTTGGACAAGCGCGTCCCTAAGTCATGCTTCACCCCCTCCCATCACCCCCTTTTCGCCATTCGAAATCCCAGGCCGCCATAACCTCTTCGCTCCAGCCGCAAAACCCCACCCTCCTCCGTCCGCCACGTCACCGCTGCCCAGCCGGAGCCTCTTCCCCGACGACGTCGTCCACCGCAACAGCTCGACGTCCCTCGTCTACCTCCCCGGATGAGGATCCGTCGTCCATCTCGCCGTCCCGCCGGTTCAGCCGCCTCGTCCTCCACCTCCAAGGAGCTGCTCCGACGATCGCCTCATCTATCGCGGCTGCTCCATCCCCACATCGCCGCCTTAACCTGCTCCACCGGAACCGTAGCATCCTCACCGACTCCTCGGACGAAGCTGAGGCCTACTCGGCGCCACCAAAGAGGTTGTACATTCATCGCATCGCACCTTCTCCTTAACTCGACCTCCCGGCGCCGACGGTGCTCCATCCCGCACCCCCATGGAGCGGCTACCTTGAAGCCGGCACTGCGGGCGACATCTCCACGGCGGCTCTCCCCTAGTGTGAGGCCCCTTCGGCGGCGGCGTCCATACCAGCCGGATCTACTGCTGCTGCTCCGGCTCTCGCTCGCTCGCTCGCGCTGCTGCTGCTGCTCAGGCTCTCGCTCGATTGCTCGCTCGCCCAGCTGCTGCTGCTGCTCTCCCCCTCGCTCGTGCTGCTGCTCTGCTCCAATTAAGCCACACTTTAGTCGACTGAATTGACTTTTAGGTCAGTCGATTTTCAGGGGTTGGGGGGCTCGCCGGAGTTAAGGAAGAACCACCCGCAGCGGGGACGGGGGCTCGCCGGAGAGGTACCCCACGATCTATCTTACGGTTCAGGGTGGGGCGGGGGGCCTAGAGGGCTGGCCGGGGCGGCGGTGGCGAGTTGTTTCGGGGCGGCGAGGCGGCGCTGGGGCCGGCGGTTCGGCCGGTGGTGGCTGGCGGCTCAGGGGGTGCAGGTGAAGATGAACTGCATGCCCTCCCTAAACTACATGTCAAGTGCCTCTCTGCTACCATTGCGTTCAGTTTCGACAGTAGCATTCAGATTCCACAGTAAATTTCAGTTTCGACGGTTATACTGCTCATATCATGCATACGGTGTCTTGCATTGCATAGTTTAGACATCATATACATAATATTCAACACCATGTTCTTAGTTCAGACATCATATCGAATGCCCTCTGTTTAGCATATAAATCACATATGTGAATTAAATGATGCGATCCTGATTACTTAGATAACATGTAGGTGAATTATGTCATGCGATCCTGTTTAGTTATTCATCATATCTTTGAATTATGTTATGCTATGCTATCCAGTTTAGATAGACATCATATATGTGAAATTATGTCATGCTATCCGTTTTAGTTAAACAATATACATGTCAAATATTGCATGCCCTCTTTTTTCCACACTATCTAGTGCATCTGTCTCTCATACAATGTCTGTACATTCAACTATGTTTCCTGTTTATCAGCCATTTGAATTGGAACGGGTGATGCCAGTATTTAGCGGACTAAAAACACGGTCTTCAAATAAAACAGTGCTACCTCTTGGTGGAGATAGCACCCCGGTTGTACATGCACAAGAACCAGCCCTACCACACATAACCCAAACTCTCGCAGATTGTACCCCTACTGCGATGGACAGAGAACCAGCTTCACCCAATCTAACCCCAACCCCAGCCAATAGTAACCCAGTTCCTGTTGACACAGCACCATATCCACCACAGAGCTCCCAAACAAGAGCAGTTAGTAAGGCAGCTCCAGTGCCCAAAGGGCCAGTACTATCACGGCGAACCCCAACTCCACCAGTTAGTACGCCTATTCCTGTGGAGGAAGCACAACCAGCTAGTCGTAGTTTAGCATCTATCGCATTTGATGTTGTTAAATCGTATGTGCGTATCTTCCCATCTTGGAAATATTATACTGAAGATGAAGGAAAATGCCAGTTGCAGGTGTTTGTCCAGGAGTTATGTGTAAGTAATGTTATTCATGGCAATTACTTTCCTTCGTCCCATACATCCTACCTCCATGATGGTTATAATACAGCAAATTTTCCCATTTTTCTCTATAGAGAAGGACCGATTTGGAAACTCAGGATGAGGTAACCTGTGCTAATACCTTTGCTATCTTCAAGAATGCTTGGTGGCAGTATCGGAATTACCTGAAGAAAACGTACTTCACCGGCAAAGAAACTCATCAAATTCCCTTACATTCTCCTGAGACACATTTACTGGACGATGACTGGGAACGCCTTGTTCTGTACTGGTCCCGAACCAAGAATGTGGTAAGGTCTATGAGCTCATTTTCTATTTTTTAGTATTATATTCTTGCGTCTTACTGTACTCTGTTCGTGTAGAACAAGTGCCTAAACCTGAAGAACAACTGTTCTAATTTAAGATTCCATTGCTATCATAGTTCAAAAAAGCGCTAGGCGTTAATTGTGCGTTTTGCCACCGCCTTGCGCTTTACTGACCAAAGCGCATGCTTATGCGGAGTTATGCGCAATGCGTTTTGCCAACGCCTAGAGCCTAGGCGTGCTTAAGTGCTCGCTTAGGCACGCCTTTTTTTAACTATGATTGCTTTGCTCTTGTATCACTGTATTTACTCATACAAACTTATTTTTAAATTGAAGGATCCAATCGAAACTCCAATGGCACAGCAGGTATGTTCACGCATGTTTCTTTAACAGGTTTGCTCTTATCAATAGCTCTGTTGATTTCAATTTCAATTGTGTATACAGTTGACTTTCATATCATGCACATTACTAGCATCACAACAGAGCCAATAGTGTTGTTGTACATGTAGACCCGTGGTACCCATCTGAAATCTTGTTGTGTCGTGTAGTTTCCCACGCTTTGTATTCTTTCACTGCTGCTTTGTCTTGAACTGATATGATTTGAACCGTGTCTCTATTTTGATTTGGCAAGACAATGCAGTGACCATAGGACATAGATATATGTTTGTTTGATGCTTTTATTATGTACTAGTACTTGGCAATAGAAGACTTGGTAGTTTAATCATGTCCACCTTACTAATGAACTGGTTCCCCGAAATGAGTTTCATATACTAGTACATGCTAAACTTGTTATGTGTCTGCTTGTTTCTTCTTTTAGAATGCTGATAGAATATTGGGGAAGAGTGCCTTATTAAGCAATGGTAAAGGAAGTAATGCAGATAAGGTTCAGGATAGTGACACATCCTTGTTGGTCTCCAACAAAGCTGATAAAACACCTAAGGAAGACTATCTTGAAGACAGCGAGACAACCCCAAAGTCCTGTCTTGGTTTAGTGTTCGAGTTACTCGCCACTACCGCTTGCACAAGCTATTCAAACTCACTATCTGAATCAGTTCGGTTTCTTGAGTCTCAACTACAAGCTGAAAGACATCGATCAGCTGTGCTGCGACAAGAAGCGGAAGGACTACGGAAGTCCCTGGAGCATTCAGATGCATACTTTCTGGTGCAACAGCAAGCGTTGGAGGATTTTAGCGCCAAACAGGACAAAGCTAATCAGCTTGCTAAGCTTATTGCCAGCATGGTGGATACCCAGGATAACGTTTCTTGAGCTCTTCTGAAGTTGTTTCAGTTATGCTCTTGTTTTGCTACCGCGTTTATTTGCACTAGTGGCCAATTTTGACGGCCAGTGTATGTAATGTGCTGCTTTGTTCCCTATATTTGCACTGGTGGCGAACTTTGATGCCCAGTGGATGTAATATGTGTAATAGCGGTAATCGGATAGCGTTAATTGCTTGCTTATTTATTTCCTTATTGTCTTGTTTAGTTGTTTGCTTGTAGTCATTGCAGTTCTTTTTCTGTTTTTTTCTAGTGGCCACAATAGCCTATTTTTGGTAACTAGGCCAAAATAATCGTGGCAACACACGGACTGTTGTAACCATGGGCCTCCTGCAGGCCGTATGATCCATGGGCCTTCGTCCGGCCGTAGGATCCATCGGCCTTCTATACGGGCCTTAGGGTCCATGGGCCTTCTACGGGCCGTAGGGTCCATGGGCCTTCTACGGGCCGTGTGATCCATGGGCCTTCTATGGGCCGTACTATCCATGGGCCTCATACGGGCCGTAGGATCCATGGGCCTTCTATGGGGCGTATCATCATTTCGCCAATCATGGGACGTACTATTCGTGGACCATAACGGGCCGTTAATAGGCCGTATTTGACAACTCTATGAAAACAGCCCAACGGGTTTTTTTACATGAAAACGGCCCAACGTATTAACGGTCCGCAAACGGGCCGACTGTAACAACGGGATGAATTTGGCCCACAAGCAGAAAATGACAGTAACGGGCCGTATGTAACCGAATGCTGCAAATGAGCCCAAGAATCAATGGGCCCTGAGAAGGCCGAAAGATAACTTGGGCTGGAAATGGCCCAATGGAATAACGGGCCGTTAATGGGTATAAAGTGATACACTGTTCATTACGGGCCAGTTTCACCATGGATCGTTAATGGGCCAAGAGTTACAAAGGTCCTCATATGGGCCGAAAGAAGTCATGGGCCACACGTGGGCCGGAAGTTAAAATGGGCTGAATCATATTGGACGGCCCAGATGACGCTACTAGGCCTAATTCGGATAGGGCGTAACGGGCCCTGGGTTAGCGGGCTGTAAATGGGCTATATGCGAACAGGCCGTTAACAGGCTTTCTGTGGGCCGGCCCGCCACCTTTTGACCAAGTCAAACGGGCCGGCCTTTTCACAGGAATGGGCCTCTATTGGGCCGTGCCACGTGTCGCCGTATCATAGGCGCCTTCGGTCCAATGAGCGGATGACATCTGTCCCAACGGTGAGCCGACACGTGTTTCCTCCAGCCAATGATGATTTTACACGTGGAAAATCCCCATTGGTCGGGGCTGTTAACGGGTTATCGGATCCAAAACCTGACCTGATAGCTTAACGGCGTTCCGTTACGGTGGATGCCATGTGTCGGTCACCCTTGACGAAAGCACTTCTGTGACGTGCGATTTATCGTCGGAAGTGGACACTTCCGTGATGATAATTTTGGTAATGTCATGGAACACTTCTACGACAGCACAGGTATGACTATCTTGATTCTGTTAAATTTGTCATGGATGTACATGCATGACAAAAAACGCGACCTACTGTGACAAACACGTATCATCACGGAAGTGTATTTTTTTGTAGTGGAGGGAGAGGCGTAGTAAGCAAGCTTCTCCTTGTTCGGCAAGTTGACGGGACACATCAAAGCAGTACTAGTACTAGTCCATACTGCGTCCTTTCCGGTTAATATGGCTTAACTTGAAACGAGGAAAATACACTAGCGGTCAACGTATGTAACAATACGCTCTTTACGGTCACTATATATAGTTTTGTGGTGATTATACGATCACTAGCTCATCGTAGAGCACCGTATTGCACCCTACTGACTGGCGACATAGTCGACGTGGCACTTTGTTGACTGGTTAAATTGTCACCTGGTTTCTGGGTCCCACCTGTCAGTTGGCAGAGCAAAGAAATCAGCTAAAAAACAAAGAGTGTAGTACATCTACACTTCCAATGCATTTAGCCTTTAATCTAAATCGATATTGATTGACTAATGCACCAACTTGTGCTCTAGGTATAGGCTACATGTCTATCCTTAATTATAGCATGCAACGACCTTCATTTAATCTTCTTCTCTCAATGGTCGCATGCACACATCAGTCTGCTACTTTTGGGCGTTAATTATGCCCTGGTCAATGTGTAAATCTGTAAATGTACAGTCTTTCACAGACGTAGGGAGTAGGTTGAGGACTTGAGCGTGAGTGTGTGTGTTGCGTCGTGTGCTGTGTGCCGCATGGGTGCGTGAGTGTTGCGTGCGTCCATGTGTATGTGTGAGTGTTGCATGTTGCATGCATGCATGCATGGGGCTTACTCCCTCCCATTGACATGTTCATATTTCAAGCTTCCTCTGTTCCCTCCATATGGTGATACTCCCTCTATTCCCAAATACGGAGTAAAATCCTCCCTCTGTTCCCAAATACGGAGTATTTGTCTTTCTAGAGATTTCAACAAGTGACTACGTACGGAGAAAAATTAGTGAAGTGAGCGTAGAGGCATAGGGATAATGTAAGAAAGGAAGTCTTCGCGGTCCATTATTCCCCATCTCGGTCAGAGAGAACTATTCAACTAGTCTTCGTAGTGAAGTGACAATACACGCTGCAGCAGATGGGACACATAATTAATAAGCTGAACCAGCGTGTTGGTGTTACTAAATCAGCCTTACCTAGTACTGCCATCATGTTTGCCAGTAGAGCACGCTTCTGTCCTCCATTAACTGACATATGGGCCCTCTTGTGGTAGACACATATGTCATCGGTGTAACTATTTACACTCCGAAGGACGGTATATCCTGGTAGTAGTAGTAGAATTGAGATTTAATGCACTTTCTTCCCCGTCTTCCACTCTTCTTCCTCCTCTCTTCTTCTTCCTCCTCTCTTCCCCATCGTCGGCCCACACCATTTCCCCCCGCTCTCTGCTCGCCCGCCCGCGCTATCTTCCATGGTAGCTCGCGCGTACCATATCCCCCGGCTCACTGCTCGGCCACACGAGGATAAGCTTCTTCGCTCGCCCGCCCGAATCCACTTCCTCGCTGGCTCGCAGGCACCGAAAACCCCAATGGCAGAACTGACTGACACGCAGAGCCGCGATTGGAATTCCCTCCCCGGTGTTCTCTTGGAGCAGATTTGTAATCGTATGGACCTACACAGCACCGTCCGTCTGGCCGCATGCTCGGTGTCTTTGTATCGTCTACTCGTCTGCAACCGGCCGGCTCTTTTCAAGACACCCTGCTTGCTGATGCCCGGTCCTCGCAGGTAGCCCAGACACCGACTTGACGATCCTACGGAGGTTGCCGTGGTGCCCCTCGACATGCTACCACTACCCGTCCACCTGTCCTTCATGAGCGGCCACTACTGGGCGGGCATGAAGGCCAACTGGATCATCCTCATCCAACAATCCAGTAGTCCGTCTCGTGGATATCTACACCCAGCGAGAGATCACCCTTCCATCTTTGGATACCGCCGCCATCGAGCCTCGCGGCCCACCGGACACTCCTGCCTACTACGCACGAGACGCGTCGAGCTTTTGGCTCGACCACTGTTTGCTGAAGGTTGTAATCTGCGAAGTGCCCACACCATCAGAAGACTACATGGATTACAAGCTCATTGCCGTGTTCAACATGGGATTAGTCTATCTGGAATCCGGTCGCCATACATGGTTATGGCTCATCGTCGATCCTCTTTACCCAACACTTCTGTCTGATGCTATAGTGCATGATGGCATCGTTTTATGTCGTTGACGCACAGATTGGCTGCCTATACTGGTGGAATCTATCGTTGTGTAATTGTTCTATCTCATCTCATCTTTACCTTAAGAATACGACTGCCTGTTCATTGTTACAAATTTAGAATATATAGTATGTCTATAACCACATCATTGCTATATGTTCCTCTCATTTCCTAGATTTTTATGACCACACATGTTATTGTTAGAGTTGATATGAGAACAATTGGTATCTAATGATTATTAGAATAGATATTATGAGTATAACCTCATGATTGCTATATGTTACTCTCATTTCCAGGATTTTTATAACAACGCATGTTATTGCTTAGAGTTGATATGATAACTGTAGTAAGTGCTATGGTAGAATATGAGTAGGCCCTGTCATATCTGTTTTCCTCTCATTGTTACATGATGTTTGAACCATGATATATTGCTAGAATATGAAAGCCATTGGCTTATTTTTTAACTTGGGGTATGATTATGACCACGGCATTGCAATTCTCTGTCTATGATATGTGTCACTGTTATAATAATCTTAATTCCACACATATTCTGAACATGATTGTTTATTTTTGTCCTTTTGGTCTCCAGTTTGAATTGTTGCAGCAGACGCAAATGCGCCGGCCTTCATGATTCCAGGACCTGGAATCATACGAGCCGATGGGTGGTGGTTTATCGCTCGTTCAGCTAACGGTGGTCATTTGATGCTCATTTGCACGTACCAAATTGACCAAACCATTTCATCAAACCACATGCAGTACAATGCCTGGGGCGTTCGTGACACTGATGGCTATGGTTGCTTCGTGTTCGAGAAAGATCCCAGCTCCATTGGGCTAGGTGTATTCAACTGGAGGCGGCTTTACAGCCTCGGCAACCACTCCATGTTCCTCGGGCTCAATTATCCGATCATCCAACCAATCATCGATCATATCACCGGCGATGATTACCGTGCTATGCAACTTCCATTCGCCAGGGGGGACTGTGTTTACACATCATACCATGGGTTTCATGAATCACCATATCCAGAGATTTGTCGACACAGCTTGTTGCCAGATAATCTTCAATGTGTGAAAGGCATCAAGCTTCCATGCGATGGATGACTTTTGCAAACCCGACATGCGGCGATGTGGTTCATGCCAACAACAAATATGCACAACTTGATTCGTACTGATATGTAGACTGAGCCATGTATTCTGCTGCTGTAGCACGACCCTCTTTTGTTGGATACTCCCTCCGTCCCAAAAATAACTGTCTTAACTTTGTACTAGCTCTAGTACAAATTTGTACTAAGCTCAAGACACTTATTTTGGGACGGAGGGAGTATTATGTACTATTGTTAGTTTGAAGCACTCCTCTGGTTTGAAGGATAGATACCTTTCTGGGATCAAGTGCATCTTAACTCACCTGCGCAGGATGTACTGATAATGATGATGGAGATGTTGTGCAGTATATATATATATCACTTAGGCTTCAAGTGCGTACTTGTTAGTTAAACCTATGGTTAAAATGTGACACTAAATACGACTAGTAAGTAGTACAGTAGCAGTACTAGTATACGTCGGTCAAATTATTCATCATGTCCACATATTGAATTGACGTGACAACATGCTGCGTGAGGTGACACAAGAATCCCGGCGGCGTGTTCGGGTATTCTGGACTTCAGATTTGGAGTACCACTTATCTGTCGAAATCTTTCATCATTCACTTAAAACAGTCGATTGATCATACATTGAGTACCATATAACTGGAATTAACCCATGCAAGTCGAAGAAGGATTGGCTGGTGCTGCCGGCTGGCGTCAAGTTCGATCCCACGGATCAGGAGCTGATCGAGCACCTTGAGGCCAAAGTGAGTGCTGACAGCGCGAGATCTCACCCTCTCATCGATTTGTTCATACCAACCATCGACAGCGAGCATGGCATATGCTACACCCATCCTGAGAAACTTCCAGGTAAGACACCGATTGGCCGTCTACTTGCACAAACATATTCCTTTGTGTATAGCTCTATTTTTCTTTTTAGACGCAGACCTGGTGAAACAATTACAATTTGACAGTTAATAAAAAGTGAAACCAGTGACTGCAACATGCCAAAGATGTTATGAAAATGCCAACTACGTACACTAAAACTTGTATTCGACAATACTGCAGGTATCACACTGAGTGGCCTAAGCAAGCATTTCTTCCAGCGCAATTCCAGGGCGTTCAAAAGGGGCATGTGGACGCGTCGCAAGATACAGTCGGAGTGTGGCATGCACGCGATGTGGCACAACACCGGCAATACCTTGCCGGTGATGGTCAACGGCCAGCAGACGGGCAACAAAAAGGTTCTGGTGCTGCACACCAACAAGAACTTCGACCAGCAGAGGACCAACTGGGTGATGCACTAGTACCACCTCGGGGACCGGGAGCAAGAGGAGGAGCGGGAGCTGGTCCTCTACAAGATTTTCTACCAGACGAACACTAGGGCCAGGAGTAAAAAGATTATAAGTTAGTTTGGTATTGGTACTTGTACTACCTTGTCGTCCGCAAGTTGGTATTGTTGTTAACGATCTTTTGGTATGAACTTGGCATTTGCTTCCAACCATCATGCCGAGGGTCGACGTGGATATAAAGCTGAATCATTTGTTTGGAAACGAATTTTTAGGCACCTGATTTTTATTTGATGGGTAGCATAAGCACCTGTCGTTCGAATTCCCAGTTCTCCAAATTTTTCGAAACAAGTGCATGCTCTTATTATCACGATGAAAAAACAATATCCCTGCTGCATCCCAGTTATCAGTCTGTACTTGCAGAATTCTCTCATTTATTGAGCACGTATATTGTTTTTTCAGGTCGAGCAAGTTTCAACTGGGCTGTAGACTGCCCAGGCTTGGTTTTGTTTTTAACAGGCCCAGCCCATGACGACAACGGGGCACAAAGATCCAGCAGGTATCTACTAGCCTCTGGCCTGCCAGCGTTAGTTATATTTTGTCTTACAACATCCGCAGGCACTTTTTTTTACTGAATCAAACACACAGCCCGGTTCTATTTTCCTCTTGAAACGCATGTCCTACATCCGTTTTATAATCTCTACCTATAGTTTTACTAGTTCATATATACGTATCATTATATTGAAAATACATAAAATTCACTTTTCATATTTACATCCTTATTTTTGTTGTTGTTTTCCCTCCCAGTGCTGATTTTTTTACCACTGGTTTTCCCTTAAACCAACTCAATTGTCCCACGTCTTATTTGCTTACAAAAACAAAATGATTTTTTTGGCAAATCAATAAGTTCTTAAAAAATGTTTATCATTTCGGGATTACAAACGTTCAGACTCCACCAAAATATGCAAAATAAGGTTGAACTTTTTGACCATGGTCCTGGGCAGAAAATGGGCTGTAATAAATTACTTAAGAATTAGCAAATGGGCTGCAAATTATTAAAAAATAGCAAATGGGCTCTATGTTGTCTGCCACAGATTTGGAGGCTGACTTGTGGGCCTACTAAGTTCATGCGTAGACAAGGTTTATCAAAAAAGAAACTTAGTCAACAATCGACTCTACCAGCGTCAGACCGTTAGATGTCAATCTAACGGCAATCGTGCTTCTTCAGTCTCTGATCTTCCTGCCCCAGCCGCCCAAACCAGCGCCGTTGGAACCGCCTGCTCCCGCCTCCCGTAGCCGGCTATGCTACTGGGCAGGCCTCATGGCCCCATCATATACTCGCATCCCTGGCCTGTCTATCCCTCTACTCACCCACACCTCCTGTTATTTTCCGGCGACGGCAGCCGAACCAGTCAACCCTTGTACTCTCCACCGCGTGGGCAGCCACTGTCGTGTCTTCCCCGGCTCCGTGTCGTTCCCT
The DNA here is from genome assembly GCF_002575655.3 of Aegilops tauschii subsp. strangulata. Classification (NCBI taxonomy): domain Eukaryota; kingdom Viridiplantae; phylum Streptophyta; class Magnoliopsida; order Poales; family Poaceae; genus Aegilops; species Aegilops tauschii. Next base: position 574,580,679 of record NC_053036.3, read on the forward strand.
TCGTAGGCCTCGCCGTCGTCCACCGCCTTGGTGCTCTCGGCGCGGTGTGGTCAACGTGGTCAACGAACGACATCCATCGGAAGTGGACTGTACGTGGAGAGGCTGACAGCTGGGTCCACGGACGCACACAAGGAAATGCCTCCTTATTACGCGCAAAATAATGATTCCTCCATCTGACATCTGGGACCCGCCGGAAGGGCCTCTGTATTTCATGAAAAAAAACGTTCCCTCCGCTGACAGGTCGGACCCACCAACTATATCTTCGCACGCAAGGAAGTGCCTCCTTATTGCGCACAAAAAAATGAATACCCCCCTGCCAGCTGGGACCCACCACTGTGGGAGGCTGACTTGTGGGCCTACTAAGTTGACGGGGATGGAGGGCTTTGTCAACTTAGTCAATATGAATGATTCTAGCTCCAGTGACCGTACGATGTCCATCCAACGGCCTTAGTGCTTCTTCAACCTCTAGTCTTCTTGCTCCAGCCGCCCAAAGCAGCGCCGGTCGTGCCGCCTGCTCCTGCCTCCCGTGGCCGGCTGTGCTGCCGCAGAGGCCTCACCGCCCCCATACTACTCCCACCGCTGGCCAGGCCATCCCTCCACTCACCCACACCCCCTGTTATTCTGCGGCGACGGCAGCCTCACACCGCAGCCGAACCAGTGAACCCTCGTACTCCTCTCCGCGTGGGCATCCACTGTCGCGTCTTCCCCGGCTCCGCGCCGTCCCCTTCCTAGGCCTCGCCGTCGTCCACCGCCTTGGTGCTCTCTGCGCGGCGTGGTCAATGTGGTCAACGACCGACTTCCATCGGAAGAGTACTGTACGTGGAGAGGCTGACAGCTGGGTCCACGGCCATAGCTCAGTTTTTTTGTGATTTGCCAAGTAAGTCGCTTTGTCAGGCCTGTTGGGCTGCAAATCTTTCAAGACGAGGAGAGCTTAATTCGGCTGGCCGAGAAAATGGCCTATCAGTAATGAGAAATGGGTTGTACATTTTTAAAACACATCAAACCGGCAATTAGTTTCAAATTTCTTTTTTTCATTTCGAGATTTTAAATTGCATTGATTTTTATGTGTGGACAATTTGTGGGTTTTATATTGATATACATTTATTTTTAAAATCAGTTTGAATGTGACTCGAAATTTCGGGATTAAAAACAGTTCGGACCGCACCGAAATATGCAAAATTTCGTATAATTTTTTAACCGTGGCCACAATATGGGCTGTAATGCTAACAAAAAGAATATGGGCTCCAAAAAACCCTTAAGAATTAGCAAATGGGCTGTAAATTATTAGAAATAATGGCAGATGGGCTGTATGATGTTTTCCACAGATTTGAGGCTTTCCTAAAAAAAGGTTGACGCACAAGCAGTGACTGTTGGATGTCCATCCAATGGCCGTCGTGCTTCTTCAATCTCTGCTCTTCCTGCTCCAGCCGCTCAAACAAGCGCCGGCGGGACTGCCTGCTCCCTCCTCCCCGCGGCCGGCTGTGTTGCCGCGCAGGCCTCACCGCCCCACCGTACTCCCATCGCTGGCCTAGCCATCCCTCAACTCACCCACACCTGCTGTTATACTTTGGCGACGGCAGACGAACCAGTAAACCCTCGTACAGTCGTACTCCCATCCGCGTGGGAAACAACTGCCGAGTATTCCCTGCCTCCGTGTCGTTCCCTTCCTAGGCCTCGTCGTCGTCCACCGCCCTGGTGCTCTCGGCGCGGCCTGGTCAATATGGTCAATGACTGACATGCATCTGAAGTGGACTGTACGTGGAGAGGCTGACAGCTGGGTCCACGGCCGCACGCAAGGAAATGCCTCCTTATTACGCGCAAAATAATGATTCCTCCACCTGAAATCTGGGACCCACCGAAAGGGCCTTTGTATTTCGCGAAAAAAAAATGTTACCGCCGCTGACAGCTTGGACCCACCAGCTATATCTTCGCACGCAAGGAAGTGCCTCCTTATTACGCACAACAAAATGAATACTCCCCCTGCTAGCTGGGACCCAGTATAGTGGCAGGCTGACTTGTGGGCCTACTAAGTTGACGGGGACGGAGGGCTTTGTCAACTTAGTCAGTATGCATGATTCTAGCTCCAGTGACTGTATGATGTCCATCCAACGGCCGTAGTGCTTTTTCAACCTCTGGTCTTCTTGCTCCAGCCGCCCAAACCAGCGCCGGTCGTGCCTCGTGCTCCTGCCTCCCGTGGCCGGCTGCGATGTGGCGGAGGCCTCACCGCCCCCTACTACTCCCACCGCTGGCCAGGACATCCCTCTACTCACCCACACCCCCTGTTATTCTGTGGCAACGGCAGCCTCACACCGCAGCGAACCAGTGAACCCTCATACTCCTCTACGCGTGGGCGTCCACTGCCGCGTCTTCCCCGGCTCCACGTCGTCCCCTTCCTATGCCTCGCCGTCATCCACCGCCCTGGTGCTCTCAGCGCGGCGTGGTCAACGTGGTCAAGGAACGGCTTCCATCGGACGTGGACTGTACGTGGAGAGGCTGACAGCTGGGTCCACGGCCGCAGCATGGAAGTGCCTCCTTATTACGCGCAAAATAATTATTCCTCCACCTGACAGCGGGGACCCACCGGACGGGCCACCGTATTTCGTGAAAAAAACATTTCCCCCTGACTGCTGGAACCCACCAACTACATCTTCGCACACAAGGAAGTGCGTCCGGGCAAAAAAATGATTCGCCCCCTGACTGTTGGGACCCACCAGCTACATCTTCGGAGGCAAGGAAGTGCCTGACAGGCAGGACCCACCTGGTTGAAGCGTACGCAGTGTTGTCATTCTGGTCGCGAACGTGTACGTACATACTGGTCGATGTAGAGGCGCGCACGTAGCATGTACACGTACGTACAGCGGCAAGTGTGCAAGAAAGAAAATACGGCCACGTAGGTACATATGGGTAGGGTCTCGAACGCCTACTCGCGCATACGTACGGCCAGGGCTCGTGTACATGGCTGGGTCGGAACGGAGAAACTGCGTCGTCGTCGTGTTCATGGGGAGCCAACCGGCTGGGTCGGAACGGAATGTGTCGTCGTGTTCATCGGGAGGGCTTGGATGGAACAGCCGATGGAAACGAGGCCTGGCGTACCGCAGAACGGAGGAAACGGCCTTGTGTTCAACCGGCCACGGTCAAAACGGGATCCTGTTCATCGGGAGGGGTCTGGCGTACCGCAAAACGGAGGAAACGGACCTCCAACGGTCGAAACGGGGTTCCTGTTGATCGGGAGGGGTCTGGCGTACCGCAAAACGGAGGAAACGGACTTGTGTTGGAGCGCTACGGTCGAGACGGGGGTCCTGTTCATCGGGAGGGGTGTGGCGTACCGCAAAACGGGACTCCACGGGATATTGTTCATCTCCACCGTCGACCCCCTCCAGCCTCCACGGGCTACTGTTCATCCACCGTCGACTTCCTCCAGCCTCCACCTGCGACTGTTCATCCACAGGCTCCTGTTCATCCAGCCTCCACCAGCTATTGTTCAACCAGCCCTCTCCGCGTGCTCCTGTTCAACCACCCCTCCACGGGCTATTGTTCATCTAGCCCTCCATCGTCTACTGTTCATCCAGCCCTCCACGGGGTCCTGTTCATCCAGCCCCAACCGACTCGATCGATCGGGGTCCTGATCATCCAGAGGCAACACCACGGGGTCCTGTTCATCCACCCCCACCGGGAACTGTTCATCCAAACCCCCCCCCCCAGCAACTCTCACTGTTCATCCAGAGGCAGCATCGATCGGCTTCAGTAAGCAGCAGTAGCGAAGGAATCGCTCGATCGGGTTCAGTTAACAGCCATCGATCGATCGCTCGGGTTCAGTAACGCGTAGCCTGCAGTGCAATCGCTCGGGTTCAGTTAGAGCCCAATGCCTCGCTCGGGTTCAGTTAGAGCCCAACGCCTCGCACCCACGCGCATGCGTGTACGAGAGAAACGCGCATCGCTCGGCCCCGACCACCCACCGTAACCGGGAACACCCCGATATTTTCCTCGCCCTCGCTTCTACCACGGTTTTTTCCGTCATGGATGGCCCGAAGAATGTCATGCAGCTGCGTCTCTGGCCCGCCCAGGACGAAAAGCCCATTTTCTGTCATGATTTTTTGTCATAGAAGTAGGACCCCACCACATCTATGATGATACCGGGTTTTGTCACAATTATCGTCATAGAAGTGTCATAACTATGACAGAAAAAATTTCCTTCGGCCCAAAATGTCACGGATGTGTCTTTTTTTGTAGTGTATCAAACTTCTCTTAGTATTCAATGCACTTAATAGTCTTTATCTTGGATGCCTATCATATTAGGACTAATTTTATAACCAAAGCAAATTACCATGCTGTTCTAAAGGACTCCCAGAATAATATAAGTGAAGCATGAGAGATCAATAATTTCTATAAAATATAACCACCACCGTGCTCTAAAAGATATGAGTGAAGCACTAGAGCGAAAACTATATAGCTCAAAAGATATAAGTGAAGCACATAGAGTATTCTAACAAATTCTGAATCATGTGTGTCTCTCTCAAAAGGTGTGTACAGCGAGGATGATTGTGACAAACTAAAAAAATAAAGACTCAAATCATACAAGACGCTCCAAGCAAAACACATATCATGTGGTGAACAAAAATATAGCTCAAGTAAAGTTACCGATAGACGAAGACGAAAGAGGGGATGCCTTCCAGGGCATCCCCAAGCTTAAGCTTTTGGTTATCCTTGAATTTTACCTTGGGGTCCCATGGGCATCCCCAAGCTTAGGCTCTTGCCAATCCTTGTTCTATAATCCATCAAATCTTTACCCAAAACTTGAAAACTTCACAACACAAAACTTAACAGAAAATCTCGTGAGCTCTGTTAGCGAAAGAAAACAAAACACCACTTCAAGGTACTGTAATGAACTCATTCTTTATTTATATTGGTGTTAAACTTACTATATTCCAACTTTTCTATGGTTCATAAACTCCATTACTAGCCATAGATTCATTAAAATAAGCAAACAACACGCGAAAAACAGAATCTGTCAAAAACAGAACAGTCTGTAGTAATCTGTAACTAACGCAAACTTCTGGAACTCTAAAAATTCTGCCAAAATAGGACGACCTAGATAATTTGTTTATTGATCTGCTGCAATTGGAATCAGTGTTATATCACGTTCTGATAATGTTTAACAATTGTTTTCGTGAACAGAAAGTTTCTGGAATTTTCAGCAAGATCAAATAACTATCATCCAAGAAGATCCTATAGGCTTAACTTGGCACAAACACTAATTAAAATACAAAACCACATCTAAATAGAAGCTAGATGGATTATTTATTACTAAATAGCAAGGATAAATATTGGGTCGACTCCCAACAAGCGCTTTTCTTTAAAGCCTTTTTAGCTAGGCAATGAGATTTCAATGATGCTCACATAAAAGATAAGAATTAAAGCACAAAGAGAGCATCATAAAACACGTGACAAACACATCTAAGTCTAAAATACTTCCTATGCATAGGCATTTTATAAGAAAACAAATTATCATAGCAAGCAAAAATTAGCATATGCAAGGAAGAACAAAGAGACGATAGCAATCTCAACATGACGAGAGGTAATTTAGTAAGATAAAAATTTCTACAACCATATTTTCCTCTCTCATAATAATTACATGTAGGATCATAGGCAATTTCAACAAAATAGCTATCACATAACATATTCTCAACACGATCCGCATGCATGCGAAGTTGACACTCTTCCAAACCCACTTTTATCAAAAATACCATAAGATTGAACATTCTCCAAATATGTGGGATCTAAAGTTGACACTCTTCCAAACCCACTTTCAATGTTATTTTCAAACACTATTATCCATCTCATATTCATCATGGGGCTTAAATAAATTTTCAAGATCATAAGAAGAATCACCCCAATCATGATCATTGCAACAAGTAGTAGACATAGCAAAACTAGCATCCCCAAGCTTAGGGTTTTGCATATTATTAGCACAAATGACATCAAGAGAATTTATAGTAAAATCATTGCAATCATGCTTTTTTTCAAGGAGCTATGGTGAATCTCTTCATAAATTTCTTCATCACAATTTTCAAATTCACGAATTTCAAGCAAAACTTCATAAAGATAATCTAGTGCACAAAACTCACTAGCAATTGGTTCAACATAATTGGATCTCTTAAAAAGATTAGCAAGCGGATGAGGATCCATAGATCTTAGGTTCTCTGTTTAGCAATAAAGAAACAACTATTCCAACCAAACGAACAAACGAGCCAAGTAAGACATCAAAGCAAACGAAAAAGACGAACAGAAGAAGGGCGAATAAAACGGAAAGGGTGAAGTGGGGGAGAGGAAAACGAGAGGCAAATGGCAAATAATGTAATGCGAGGGATAAGAGTTTGTGATGGGTACTTGGTATGTTGACTTGTGCGTAGACTCCCCGGCAACGGCGCCAGAAATGGCTCGTTGACGGGAAATCAAATCTTGACTTGACTTGGTGTGTGCCTCCCCGGCAACGGCGCCAGAAATCCTTCTTGCTACCTCTTGAGCATTGTGTTGGTTTTCCCTTGAAGAGGAAAGGGTGATGCAGCAAAGTAGCGTAAGTATTTCCCTCAGTTTTTGAGAACGAGGGTATCAATCCAGTAGGAGGCCACACGCAAGTCCCTCGTACCTACACAAACAAATAAGAACCTTGCAACCAACGCGATAAAGGGGTTGTCAATCCCTTCACGGCCACTTGCAAAAGTGAGATCTGATAGAGATGATAAGATAATATTTTTGGTATTTTTATGATGAAGATTAAAAGTAAAGAATGCAAAATAAACGGCGCAAGAAATAGCTTGTTAACGGGAGATTAATATGATGGAGAATAGACCCGGGGGCCATAGGTTTCACTAGTGGCTTCTCTCAAGATAGCATAAGTATTACGGTGGGTGAACAAATTACTGTCGAGCAATTGATAGAATTGAGCATAGTTATGAGAATATCTAGGTATGATCATGTATATAGGCATCACGTCCGTGACAAGTAGACCGACTCCTGCCTGCATCTACTACTATTACTCCACACATTGACCGATATCCAGCATGCATCTAGAGTATTAAGTTCATAAGAACGGAGTAACGCTTTAAGCAAGATGACATGATGTAGAGGGATAAACTCATGCAATATGATATAAACCCCATCTTTTTATCCTCGATGGCAACAATACAATACGTGTCATTTCCCCTACTGTCACTGGGATCAAGCACCGCAAGATTGAACCCAAAGCTAAGCACTTCTCCCATTGCAAGAAAGATCAATCTAGTAGGCCAAACCAAACTGATAATTCGAAGAGACTTGCAAAGATAACCAATCATACACAAAAGAATTCAGAGAAGATTCAAATATTGTTCATAGATAATCTTGATCATAAATCCACAATTCATCGGATCTCGACAAACACACCGAAAAAGAAGATTACATCGAATAGATCTCCAAGAGAATCGAGGAGAACTTTGTATTGAGATCCAAAGAGAGAGAAGAAGCCATCTAGCTAATAACTATGGACCCGAAGGTCTGAGGTAAACTACTCACACATCATCGGAGAGGCTATGGTGTTGATGTAGAAGCCCTCCGTGATCGATGCCCCCTCCGGCAGGACGCCGGAAAAGGCCCCAATCTGGGATCTCACGGGTACAGAAGCTTGCGGTGGTGGAATTAGGTTTTCGTGGTGCTCTTTGGTGGTTTGGGGGTATGTAGGTATATATAGGAGGAAGAAGTAGGTCGGTGGAGCCACGAGGGGCCCACAAGGGTGGAGGGAGCGCCCAGGGGGTAGGCGCGCCCCCTGCCTCGTGGCCTCCTCGTTGATTTCTTGACGTCCACTCCAAGTCCTCTGGATCACGTTTGTTCCGAAAATAACTCTCCCGAAGGTTTCATTCCGTTTGGACTCCGTTTGATATTCCTTTTCTGCGAAACACTGAAATATGCAAAAAAACAGCAATTTGGGCTGGGCCTCCGGTTAATAGGTTAGTCCCAAAAATAATATAAAAGTGTATAAATAAGCCCATTAAACATCCAAAACAGAATATATATAATAGCATGGAGCAATCAAAAATTATAGATACGTTGGAGACGTGTCAGTCTTTATCAAAGCGCTATTCAAGTATACAAGTCAAAGGAGAATATCATCCTTGATGAAGACGTGCTTGTGAATTACACCCAAAATGTTTTTGAAGAACTCGGTTAATCTCCATAAAGAAGTTGATGTCACTTAGCTATTTAAGTACTACAAGGCGTTATATATTGTATAACAATAAGTAGAATAAAGTCTTTCGGACTATGTATATTGTATCATGTGAATCAGGCATAATATTTGCAATATATGTATATTTAAGATTGTAATGTAAATACTATGTATGTACATCGATGCATATATGAAAAAAATATTCTCCCTCCGATCCATATTACTTGTCACTTATTTAGTACAACTTTGTACTAAATCAACGATAATTAATATGAATCGGAGGCCGATGAGAGTAAAATATTCTCTTTCTATTTATAAAAACTCTACAGGAAACAATCTGATGGAGGAGGAATTTTGTGTAGTGGATAGTGCTACCTCTAATACAATTTTGGAAAGAAAGATGTTATGGCCATAGTTGGAATTAATAAAGCAATCATTGGTTCAGGAAGAGCCACATTCACACTTCCTATGGGTATTTTTAATACAGAATGCATCTTGTATCTTGAATCTACATGTACCCTCATGAGTTTCTAAGATGTCCGATCTAATGATTTCCATCTAAAAATAGTAGAGGTGGGTAGGAAAGAATATTTGGATTTAACAAAAAGCAACGGATATGAGGAACAAACTCTTCCCTTCTTTTTCATCTGGATTATACTTTACATACACCAAACACGTACCTTATGTTGCGTGCAAAATAATTTTCCAAAATCTTGATAAATTCAAGACTTGGCATGACCACATTGGTCATCGTGGAATATGTATAATGAGAAAAATAATAAGTAATTATGTTGATCATAACTTGCCAATTGAAGATTTACCAAGTCATCAAATTTTGTATGCACCGCCTATGCTACCATAAAATTAATTATTAAGCCATCCTACCTAAAAGTTAAAATTTTGTCACTTAATTTTCTTGAGCGAATTCAAGGAGATATATGTAGTCTAATACAACCTCTATCTGGAACATTTAGGTACTTCATGGTGCTAATAGATGCATCCACTACATGGTCCAAGTGTGTTTATTATCCACACATAATCATGCCTTTGCCAAATTAATTGCTAAAATAATTGAATTGTGGGCAAATCATCCTGAACATAGGATACAAACAATAAGAATGGATAACATGGCAGAATTTAGTTCACGTGCATTTAATGATTATTGTATGGCTTTAGGTATCCATCTAGAACATTAAGTACCCTATGTTCATACTCAAAATGGAATGGTTGAATCTTAAGGGTAAAATTAGTTGCTAGACCATTATTACATAATTGTAATTTACCAATCTCTTGTTGGGGACATGCGGTTTTACACATCACAGATCTGATACAAATCAGACCAACTGCATGCCATGAAACTTCCCCATTTTAAATAGTATGTGGCAATCCGACAAGTATTTTTCATCTGCAAAAGTTGTGATGTGTACGTACCAATATCACAACCGCAGTGTACCTCTGTGGGCCCCCATAGAAAATTAGGAATCTATGTGGCATATAATTCTCCATCAATTATAAAATATTTATCAGGGACTTGTTAACAACCCGGTACGCTGATTGATATTTTAGGACCATTTTCTCACATTAGGGGGAGAACAAACCATAAGGAATTCTAGGAAATAGATTGCAATGCTACAGACATTCATTCCTTAGACCCACGTACAAAAGAATTTGACCCAAATTTTAAAAAATTACATATTTGCAACACATTGCAAACAACATGCCGAACGCATTTACTAACCACAAAGGTGTCACTAAATCTTATATCACTGCAGTTAATGCATCGTAATGAGTAGAGGTACCAAATAAAACTACTCAACTCCCAGTTGAAATAAAAGGGGGAGAAATCTGATCACAAAGGGAAAAGGCTTCTCCAAAGCCTTTGCAGAAATAAAGAAAATCAATATCTACGACAGTAAATGCAAATCAACCTAAAGTTGGTAGACACCAAATAGATGTTCAACATCAAGAACCCAACATAAATGTGCACACAAATTCTAATGTTGGGCATTGAAACATTCGAACTCTATTTTTATGGAAATCACACGGTGCCTAAAGAAATCAATGAAATATCCATAAATTATATTGATTCAGGAGAATCATACAATAGACAGACTATACTTGTCGACACATATTTCTCCTTGAAAGCTGCTAATATCCTTCAATTGGATCCAAAGCCAAAATCTATGGAGAAGTGCCTAAAGTGCTCGGATTGACCTAAATGAAAGGAGGCAACTGAGGCAGAGTTGCGCTCGCTTAACAAAAGATAAGTATTTTTTAAAAGTAATGCCTACTCCTCATAAAGCCTTCCATTTAGGAGATAAATGGGTTTTCATTCAAAAAAGGAACGAACACAATAAGGTGGTGAGATATAAACCGAGACTACTAGCTCAAGGGTTTACGCAGAGACCTGGTATCAACTACTGCAATACATATTCTCATGTAGTGAGTGGAAATACATTTCAATAATTAATATCATTGGCACTACAAGTGAGTTTATCAATGTAGTTAATGGATGTCTTGACCGCTTTTTCCATATGGGTCGATGCAGATATTTATATGAAAGTCCCTGATGGACTTAGGCCCTATTTGTTTCGGATTCTGGGACTAGATTTAGCTTTGCCAGTGAAGCTGAATCTGGAATCTGAAACGAGCAACTATTTGAAATCATCTTTGCCATTCAAGCTGAATCTGGATTTGGGCCATTTTTAGTGCAATTTCCTGAAGCACCTCAAAGTGTACTTCGGTGGCGAAGCTGATTCGCAGAATCAACTTTGCCACTGAAGCAAATACGCATGTGATTAAAATCCAAGCGAAGCTGAAACAAACAGGGCCTTAAAATTTTGAATCCAGCCATAAATCACAACATGTATTGTGTAAAGTTACAAATTTCACTCAATGGCTTGAAGCGGTCAGGTAAAATGTGGTATAACTGACTCAGTGAGTTCCTTCTCAATAAAGGATACTCGAATAATGATGATTGCCCCTGCATTTTTTTTAATAAATCCTCAAGGGGCTTTTTCATCATCCCAGTATATGTTGATGACCTCAACATCGTTGATAATGCAACAGATATAACTATAGCACACAATTGCTTAATGGCAGAGTTTGAGATGAAAGATTTGGAACAAACAAATCCCGCTTAGGTTTACAAATTGAGCACCTTCCTCATGAATACTCATTTATCAACCCGCCTATATTCATAAACTTTTTGAAAAAGTTCAACATGTATAAATCATATTGATGTCAGCTAGGACTACGTCGGTATTTCCCCAAAGAGGAAGGGATGATGCAGCACAGCGACGGTAGGTATTTCCCTCAGTGATGAGACCAAGGTTATCGAACCAGTAGGAGAACCAAGCAACACCACGTAAACAGCACCTGCACACAAATAACAAATACTCACAACCCGACGTGTAAAAGAGGTTGTCAATCCCTTTTGGGTAACGGCGCCAGAAATTGACAAACGGGCGTGAGAGAGTTGTAAATATTGATAGATCGAACGCCAAATAAAATAAAGTGGAGCAAGGTATTTTTGTATTTTTGGTTTAGTAGATCTGAAAATAAAAGCAAAGGAAAATAGATTGCAAAGGCAAATATATTAAAGAAGAGACCCGGGGGCCGTAGGTTTCACTAGTGGCTTCTCTTGAGAAAAATAGCAAACGGTGGGTGAACAAATTACTGTTGGGCAATTGATAGAATTTCAAATAATCATGACGATATCCAGGCAATGATCATTATATAGGCATCATGTCCAACATTAGTAGACCGACTCCTACCTGCATCTACTAGTATTACTCCACACATTGACCGCTCTATCCAGCATGCATCTAGTGTATTAATTTCATGGAGAAACGGAGTAATGCAATAAGAACGATGACATGATGTAGAAGGTTCCTCCAACTCAATCCGAAAATTATTGAGAAGGTTCCTCCAACTCAATCCCAAAATAATAATCATTTACCCAAACAAATTAATTAAGTAAAGTGTTGAGATCAATCAATAATTCAAATACCAGATACTTAAGATGTCCATAACTAGGGACACGGATAATCATGATTAGTTTGTACACTCTGCAGAGGTTTGCGCACTTTTCCCCACAAGACTCGATCTCCTCCGTTGAATTTCTCGCACTACATGATGTTTGAGAAATGGATGATCGAGACACAGTCTTTCCGAAGCATTTACTCTTTACTCTGGGTAGATAGTACCACCTACTTCCCCATACATCTGCTAGCCTACCACTGAAAGAGGTCACACAATATACTCAACTATGCCAGAGCCCATAAATGGCTTGTGGCTGCACACGGAAGTTTCTAGCATGAATAATCTTATGATCCCTTTGAGCCTGGGTGGCATTCCATAGGGTGATCACACGGGTTCTCCGGGATCCCCTTGGGCAAGCACTGGGTTCTCCAGGTGCCCGGGCAAACCACTGGGTGCTCCAAGGTGCCCCAACCAATCCACCCAGATGTGTATTAAAGTAGCCACCTTAAGTTTCCCTTAGTTAACAATAAATCACACATCTTCCATGAAATCTCACATACCAATCCACGTCTACGAGCATAGCATAGCAGTATAAGCATAACGTAGTAATACCCAAGGTTTGAATGAAGATGATTCGCACTCAGAATTCCTGATAGTTCTTTTCGTCACACTCCGTTCAATCTATCGTAACCAAGCAATTGCATACATAAGCACTCATGCAAAAGAATCGAAGAAAAGATCTCGGAAAACTTCGAAAACAAGCAATTAACTCTTGCAACAGAAAACAATTTCTAATAGTACCAACATTAGTTGGATTTGGTCTTATCAGAAAGTTTAGGTCAAGAGCTTCGATTTGCAAAAAGAATCAACCAAATCGGAGTTACGAAACTCAAGTTATGATCAAAAGAAGTTTGAATATGAATCTGAACAAATTTCGAAATTTGAAAATTTCAAAAGTTGATGTGACAAGTTACTGGATAGGTGAAAACAAGACGAAACTATAGACGCTGGTTTCATCTAATTTGGATGAACGAGTAAAAAGTTATGGTTATTTGAAAAATCTGGACCAAACTGTTTTACAAAAGAAAAAAAACTACGGCTAAAAGAATTCTAGGTCTAATGTATAAATACAGAGACTAATTGATAATATAATTATTCTACCGTACTAGTCTAGAAACAATAAAATACGGAAGTATAAAAAATGAAGAAAGATGCCTTTATAAGGTAGAGGAAAGACGACTTCGGAGAGAGAAGGTAACTTCCAGAAGTCTCGCCGGAGAGGAGAAAAATATTTTTCTTTAATGAATCTAATCAAACCAAAATATTGATTTAACCCGAATCGGATGATTTTTGAAGACTCTATGGGTCTATATTTATAGGGGGAAAAGAGGTTTAGGGGTCAAAGACTAGGCAATGTGGGACTAAACGTAGACGTAAAAAATAGAAAAGAGAAAAACGCACGGGCTAAAGTGTTCGGGCGGCCGGCACACGCGCGCTGCAGTTTTTTCTTTTTGCCAAAGGAAGAAAGAATAAAAAATCTAGGAAGAAAAATACTGGCTGGGTCTGGCCCATTTAGTAGAAAAAAAGTAAGATGAGGCGCCCGCTGCCACTATGCTACGCGTGTAGGCGACAAATAAATATGGGCCGCACGTACAGTTTTTTTAATAGAAACAGAAGGAAAACCGAATAACGAAACTAAAATAAAATTTTATATAGGCATATTATATATCAAAATTTTAAGAAACAGATTTCCCGAAACATGAACATATTTTCAGCGGCAAATAAATTCCACCAAAATTTAAATAAAGCAAAGAATGCTACTGTTGCGATAAAACCCAATAAAAATTATTTTAAAAAATATTTCAAATTTATTTCTCTCCAATTTTCTACTGTAGGGAATCATTTTACCCTAATTTCCATATATTTTATTTTTGGAGAAAAGTAATTTGAACAAAATCCAAATAACTCCAAATTGAAAATAATTTCAAAGGATTTTAAATTTGATTCTTTTAAACTTCCAACTCATATTTCATATGATTAGAAGAAGTCATTTTATCTTCTCTCATGAAAATCATTGAGTTGCTTAAAGTTTCTGAATTGGAAATATTTTCAAATGAAATTCAAATTTTTTCAAACACCCTTTTCATTTTAAATGGAAGAAGTCATGTCATCTTCTCTCTAGGGTTTGGTATTTGAAAATAAATTTGAATTCATGGAGATCATAAAAGCAAGATGAAAGTTTTGGGAAAGTCATTTTATTCCCTCTCATTTAACCTTCAGAAAGTTTCAAATTTCACACAAGCAATCAAACAATCAATCAAAACTATTTATTTAATATAACATTCCAAAATTTAGATTTTTGGGATGTTACAAACCTACCACCCTTAAATGAATCTCGTCCTCGAGATTCGGAGAGGCTAGCAAGAAATAGGTTAGGTTCGGGGGTCTTCTCAAAATCCAACGATTGTCATAGGGGGTCTGGGGTGCTACCACCCTTAGAAGCATGGTTACGGTTCCATCAAAACTCACATACTCCATCCTTATTATTGACAGTGTCGCTCTTCTCAGATCTTCAGGATAATTCCTTCTCTGGGCCCTTTCGGTAGTGGCATAACCTTTTCCTCAATTCTTGTGTCCTTTCATCTTGGTACGGTACCTCTGTGACTGCGCCTTCTTATCTGACGGGTCTGGCGCCAATACTAAAAAACTATCGAACTCATGGTGGTCATCAATTTATGGTTTCTCCTGCAGGAAATGGGTCTGGGCTTCATTCTCACCGTATGACCTAAGGTTGGCAATAGCTGCCTTGTACAAGGGAAAATTGTCCTACCATTCTATGGTTCAATTAGGCTTAACATCGTCATCTCTCTACTATAGGTAAGTCACTCAGATTTACCATCCCAAATAGCAAGGCGAATAATAAGAGTAAGTCGGTGTGGTGATCAATCCATCCCGCACCCAAATCATTACCTTGTATATGGTTTAGCGAATCTCGCATTCTAACACTCGGTCATCCTCACAAGCATTGCAGAATTTCTCTTGTCGACGAACCAAGTTCGGATAAATCCATGGATTCTGCAAGCCAAACAAACATCTATCGTTCCTTCACAGCTCTCAGGTTTTGCGTTGCTCCTATAAGATCGTCTGTCGATAAAGGCATATCCTCTTCCAGGGTTTTTCCTTCACCAAGAGTGTGATTGCTTCTTGGCAGGTCCTGGGGCATGTGGGTTATGACCCATCTCATCACTTGTAAACCTTGAACTCATCATCGGGGGCAACTGATCATTATTCCAACATCCAGCTTCCTAGCATTCATAAATCCATCCAATTGTACTGTCTCCCTTCCTTCTATTTGTACCAAACTAAGACATGATTACTCAGACTCATCATGGAGTTACAATTGCTCCATATTACCAACATTATACCTCCTTTATGTCCAATAATACTTCATCCCTTCATATTCTTGGGGTATCCCACATATCAAGATAAAACTCGTACTTACTTTGTCCAAAGTCCACTCAGTGGAACATCATTATCTTTTCCAGGGGTCAAGTGTCCTCACAGGGTACTACCACCCTTGAAATGCACAAATTCATCCATAGACCATATTTCTCATATCCTCAAAAAATGGTCAAAATCTTTCTTCATAGAGTCACTACTCATCAAATCCAAATCAGTACCGATGATGCCAACTTTATTGATTCTCAAATTATTACAATCTTCGGTTTTTCCATTACATGCCTCAGCTCAACACCTCAATATAAAAGAATTGATCCCACTACTACTACTACATTTCTTTTGTTGCAAACTCAACTATTTATCACAAGTCTCCTTCTCTTTGGGACAATCTCTGGCAAAGTGCCCTGCTTCATTACAACGGAAACATATCACTTCTGACAAGTCTCGAGGTTTCCTTTTTGGGCAACCGCTGAAGTAGTGCCCAGACTCCTTGCACCTGAAACGGGTGATATGACTCAGGTCCTTCCTGGAATCCAATCTATTTCTCTTCCTGGACTTTTCCGTTCCAATCAGGGCTTCTATTTCTTGTGGGTCATACTCTACTTCCTCTGTCGGGAATGCTACTAGATCCCCCTTCAGACAATTCTAGGATATGTGTCCTTCTTCTCCACATGAATAGCATGACTTTGTGCAGGGTTTAATTGGGTCTTCTTCGGGTGTGTCCTCCACCACCTCCTTCATCACAGGTTCTTCTAAAATTTCCATGAGGGCTCCTTTCATTACTTCTTTCTTCTGCTAGATGGTTCTTTGAACCATGGGGTAAATGTGACACTAAGCCGAGTAGTGGGTAGTCCCTTCACACAAGAAACAAGTAATCTGCCTAGTTGGGCATTCTTCAGTTGGGTGACTTTCTTCACAACGAGGGCATTCATCCTTGTGTTCTTTATGGTTGTGTCCTATTCCTCCACAGAGCTTGCATGCACAAGGTTTCTTCATATCATTTCCATGAGGCTTCAACTTCTGGGACACAGGCCGAGACTTTAGCAATGTCAACTTAAATTCTTCCCAAGTGGTTACTCTTTGCCATCCATTGATGGTTTGGTACATCCTCCACCAAGTAGCAGCACCTCTTTCAAAGCACTAAAGAGCATGTTGGGCCATATCCTTTCCAGCTATAGTGTTATTCTCCATATGATCTTCCATGTTCTGAATCCATTTGGTCCGTGTCCAATTGACTCATCGGTCCAGAAAATATGACTTCATCTCCATTCATCCTCTATTGGTTCCAAGGCTTTGGGGTGAGAGAGAGATAGGGAGGGATACACACAATACAAACAAAAGTTTTGAAAAGACAGATTTTATATTGTGGCTGTCGGGAAAACACCAAACAAATGACAGCTCACAATCGTCGCATCTAACGTATGTATGTAACAGGGGTTTGGTCTTCTAAAGGTCAATAAACCTTCAAAGGCGCCAAACTCTTCAAGTCTTGTTCCTGTCTTCGATAGGCTTCTTCCGATCGTGCTTGACCTTCTCAAGTTCTTTTGCCAGATCATCTTCATTGACACAAAGTCTCTCGTGACGTCCTTTAATATTCCTGGACTTGCGTTCCAAACTTCTGGGTTCCAACATCCTTGGCATGAACCATGGTCCTACTGTCCTTCAGTTCCTGACGAATCTCCGGTATCTCGAGGTTTTGCTCCTCCAACTTGGCTACTTTCAGCTTCTGGGTCCTGAGTTCTTCATGAAATATTTCCTTGTCAAATACGACTTCCTAAAGGTCCATCAGAAAATTCTTGATGTAATACTCCAGATCCTGGCGATACACCAGCTAAGGTTAAAACTCCATCTTTTGCTTATTAGGTGCTCCATTAGCTTTTTTGTCATCCAATCCTTCCGAAGAAATGCATGCTCAACTCAGCACGGTGACAATAGCGTAAGCGGGTGATAACATCATGGATAGCCGTGTTTATGCCTATGTCATTGCCATGAGTTATCATTCCATAGTTGATATCTCTTGCCTTAGGGTTTTCTTGACAAAAACTTTGAGTTTTAACGCTCCATGTTCCGGTCTTTCTCCGACACACCTTGATCTCGGGTATTAAGAGTTTCCATAGTCTGCCAAGTTCCAAAAGGGTAGCCTTCCTAGGTCATACTAATATGGAAATTCTTCAGAACCTTCAAATTCTCCTAGTTTTCGGAGTCTTCAACCGTTGTAGTTTCCATCATTGTAATGCACGGTAAAAATCCTCTTTATTCCAAAGTGGTCTTAGTTGTCCGATATCTTGTACTTCTTGGAGTGGTCTCATCAGTCGTATCTTCGTGTGGTCAAAAGGGGAAAGGGGTATGGTCTAACTAAAAGGGAATATTTGATAAAGCTCATAAAAGAAGAGAGGTAAAAGATCTTTTTGAAAATAAAGTTTGAGAGAAAATCCTTCCTATGGGCTTGCCAGTTTCTAGGGGTCACGTCCTACAGTCAACATGTGCTCTGATACCATCTTGTAGCGACCCGACCCGAATGGATCGAAGTCTCTGTGCTTAAGTGTCATCTCTGGATCGGTATGCTGACTCACACAGTACTCGAGGATTTATAACAGAGGTAAATCACATGTATAAAGTAACGTAAATACTATTACCTCAATCCATATAGCGGAAGTAACAACAAGGTTGTGGATTCCCATCAACACCAACGGCAAAGTTGAGTGTAGAAATCGTAACCCTAACGTATCACTTACTCGTCGTAAGAATCCTGCAACATGAGACGTTGCAGCCATGTAGGTCAGTACATTGAATGTACTGGCAATTTCACACTGTAGAGCAATGCTGAATAATGGCTATCACTACATGCATATTTGGCTGGTGGAAGCTCTAAGTTTAATTTTTGCATAAAGCTAATTTTTCCTACAACAAAGGAATAAATTTTATTTAACTAGAAAGTTTGTTGAAAATTATTGAGAAGGTTCCTCCAACTCAATCCCAAAATAATAATCATTTACCCAAACAAATTAATTAAGTAAAGTGTTGAGATCAATCAATAATTCAAATACCAGATACTTAAGATGTCCATAACTGGGGACACGGATAATCATGATTAGTTTGTACACTCTGCAGAGGTTTGCCCACTTTTCCCCACAAGACTCGATCTCCTCCATTGAATTTCTCGCACTACATGATGTTTGAGAAACGGATGATCGAGACACAGTCTTCCCGAAGCATTTACTCTTTACTCTCGGTAGACAGTACCACCTACTTCCCCCTACATCTGCTAGCCTACCACTGAAAGAGGTCACACAACATACTCAACTATGCCAGAGCTCATAATGGCTTGTGGCTGCACACGGAAGTTTATAGCATGAATAATCTTATGATCCCTTTGAGCCTGGGTGGCATTCCATAGGGTGATCACACGGGTACTCCGAGATCCTCTTGGGCAAGCACTGGGTTCTCCAGGTGCCCCGGCAAACCACTGGGTGCTCCAGGGTGCCCAACCAATCCACCCAGATGTGTATTAAAGTAGCCACCTTAAGTTTCCCTTAGTTAACAATGACTCTCACATCTTCCATGAAATCTCACATACCAATCCACGTCTACGAGCATAGCATAGCAGTATAAGCATAACATAGTAACACCCAAGGTTTGAATGTAAGGCGATAGGTTCCTACCTCATCAACTACTTCCCAATACCCACATGTTATCAATCCTACTCATGCAATGTTTGAGGGATAAGACTAATGCATAAAAACTGGGTAATGAAGGGATATGATCAAAGTGTGAACTTGCCTTGTACTATTGATGAAGATGATTCGCACTCAGAATTCCTGATAGTTCTACTCGTCACACTCCGTTCAATCTATTGTAACCAAGCAATTGCATACATAAGCACTCATGCAAAAAAATCGAAGAAAAGATCTTGGAAAACTTCAAAAACAAGCAACTAACTCTTGCAACAGAAAACAATTTCTAACAGTACCAAAATTAGGTGGATTTGGTCTTATCAGAAATTTTAGGTCAAGAGCTTCGATTTGTAAAAAGAATCAACCAAATCGGGGTTACGAAACTCAAGTTATGATCAAAAAAAGTTTGAATATGAATCTGAACAAATTTCAAAAGTTGACGTGACAGGTTCACTAGATAGGTGAAAACAAGACGAAACTATAGACGCTGGTTTCATCTAATTTGGATGAACGAGTAAAAAGTTATGGTTATTTGAAAAATCCGGGTCAAGTTGTTTTATGAAAGAAAAAAAACTACGGCTAAAACAATTCTAGGCCTAATGTATAAATACAGAGACTAATTGATAA
The DNA here is from genome assembly GCF_002575655.3 of Aegilops tauschii subsp. strangulata. Lineage (NCBI taxonomy): Eukaryota > Viridiplantae > Streptophyta > Magnoliopsida > Poales > Poaceae > Aegilops > Aegilops tauschii. The sequence continues at coordinate 574,600,623 of NC_053036.3, forward strand.
TATAATTATTCTACCATACTAGTCTAGAAATAATAAAGTACGGAAGTATAAAAAAACGAAGAAAGATACCTTTACAAGGTAGAGGGAAAACGACTTCGGAGAGTGATGACAACTTCCAGAAGTCCCGCCGGAGAGGAGAAAAATATTTTTCTTTAATGAATCTAGTCAAACCTTAACCCGAATCGGATGGTTTTTTGAGGCTTTATGGGTCTATATTTATATGTGGAAAATAGGTTTAGGGGTCAAAGGCTAGACAATGTGGGACTAAACGTAGACGTAAAAAATAGAAAAGAGAAAAACGCACGGGCTAAAGTGTTCGGCCCGCCGGCGCACACGCGCTGCAGTTTTTTTTTGCCAAAGGAAGAAAGAATAAAAAATCTAGGAAGAAAAAGACTGGCTGGGCCTGGCCCATTTAGGAGAAAAAAAGTAAGATGAGGCGCCCGCTGCCACTATGCTAGGCGTGTGGGCGACAAATAATTATGTGCCGCACATACATTTTTCTTAAATAGAAACAGAAGGAAAACCGAATAATGAAACTAAAATAAAATTTTATATAGGCATATTATTTATCAAAATTTTCAGAAAGAGATTTCCTGAAACATGAACATATATTCAGCGGCAATTAAACTCCACCAGAAATTAAATAAAGCAAAGAATGCTATTGTTGCGATAAAACCCAATAAAAATCATTTTAAAAATACCAAAATGATTTCAAATTTATTTCTCTCCAATTTTCTACTGTAGGGAATCATTTTACCCTAATTTCCTTATATTTTATTTTTGGAGAAAAGTAATTTGAACAAAATCCAAATAACTCCAAATTGAAAATAATTTCAAAGGGATTTTAAATTTGATTCTTTTAAACTTCCAACTCATATTTCATATGATTAGAAGAAGTCATTTTATCTTCTCTCATGAAAATCATTGAGTTGCCTAAAGTTTCTGAATTGGAAATATTTTCAAATGAAATTCAAATATTTTCAAACACCCTTTTCATTTTAAATGGAAGAAGTCATGTCATCTTCTCTCTAGGGTTTTGTATTGAAAATAAATTTGAATTCATTGAGATCATAAAAGCAAGATGAAAGTTTTGGGAAAGTCATTTTATTCCCTCTCATTTAACCTTCAAAAAGTTTCAAATTTCACTCAATTTCACACAGGCAATCAAACAATCAATCAAAACTATTTATTTAATATAACATTCCAAAATTTAGAATTTTGGGATGTTACAAGATCGAACCCATCACAAAGCACATGTTCCCATTGCAAGATAAATAGATCAAGTTGGCCAAACAAAACCCAAATATCGGAGAAGAAATACGAGGCTATAAGCAATCATGCATGTAAGAGATCAAAGAAGACTCAAATAACTTTCATGGATAAAAAGATAGATCTGATCATAAACTCAAAGTTCATCGGATCCCAACAAACACATCGCAAAAGGAGTTACATCATATGGATTTCCAAGAGACCATTGTATTGATAATCAAAAGAGAGAGACGAAGCCATCTAGCTACTAACTACGGACCCGTAGGTCTACAAAGAACTACTCACGCATCATCGGAGAGGCACCAATGGACATGATGAACCCCTCCGTGATGGTGTCTAGATTGGATCTGGTGGTTCTGGACTCTGCGGCGGCTGGAATTGATTTTCGTCGACTCCCCTAGGGTTTCTGGAATATTGGGGTATTTATAGAGCAAAGAGGCGGTTCAGGGGGCACCCGAGCTGGGCACAACCCACCAGGACGCACCCGGGCCTCCAACCGTGCCCTGGTGGGTTGTGCTCCCCTTGGAGCACCCCCCCCCAGGCGTTTCTCCGGCCCACTGGATGTCTTCTGGTCCAAAAAAATTCTCAAAAAGTTTCGCTGCGTTTGGACTCCGTTTGGTATTGATTTCCTGCAATGTAAAAAACATGTAGAAAACAGCAACTGGCACTTGGCACTATGTCAATAGGTTAGTACCAAAAAATGATATAAAATGATTATAAAACATCCAAGAATGATAATATAATAGCATGGAACAATAAAAAATTATTGATACACTCGAGACGTATCAGCATCCCCAAGCTTAATTCCTGCTCATCCTCGAGTAGGTAAATGATAAAAACAGAAATCTTGATGTGGAATGTTGCCTAACATGTCATCTCATATTCTTTTCTTTATAGCATGGACATTTGGACTTTTATATGGTTCAAAGCAATAGTCTAGTTTTGACATGATAACTTAAATACTCAAGCATATCAACAAGCAACCATGTCCTTCAAAATATCAATGCTAAAATAAGTTATCCCTAGCCCATCATGCTCAATCATTGATCCATTCATGAAACACACTCGTATATTAGCTACACACAATGCTCAAGTACGATCATCTTGCCACCTAGTTGGTGCTTTATAAGAGAAGATGGAGTCTCAAATTAAAAATAAAAATTTCATAAAGTAAAAGAAAGGCCCTTCTTGGAGAGAAGTAGGGATTGTAGAGGTGCCAGAGCTCAAAGCGAAAACTGAGAGATAAAAATATTTTGAGAGGCTTACTTTTCCCAATAACGAAAACGACTTAGAGCTCCCAACACTTTCCATGCTAAATATATCATAGGCGGTTCCCAAACAGAAAATAAAGTTTATTCCTTTTTCAACCATACTTTCAGTTTCCATGGCTAGCCGTATCCATGGTTGCCCTACATACCAACACTTTCCAAGGAATTTATTATTTGACAACATAAAGTAAATTCATTTTTCATTTTGGGACTGGGCATCCCTAATACCTTTGCCTTACTCATGTGCAATGACAAGTGAATAAACACTCATCGTGAGAATAACATATCTAGCATGGAAAATATTAGCCACCCTTCACCGCCTCGCGAGCGGTACGAGCACACAAAAGAGAAATTTACTTTGAAAATTAGAGATGGCACATACAAATTTGCTTAGAACGGCAAAAGAATACCGCATATAGGTAGATATAGTGGACTCATGTGGCAAAACTGGTTTAAAGGATTTTGGATGCACAAGTAGTCATACTTAGTGCAAAATGAAGGCTAGCAAAAGATTGAGAAGCGACCAACCAAGAAAGGAATAATCTCATAAGCGAGCATTAAGCATAATTAACAACGAATAATGCACCACAAGTAGGATGTAATTTCATTGCATGACTATTGACTTTCATGCTTGCATAGGGAATCACAAATCTTAACACCAATATTTTTACTAAAGCATAATTACTCGTCAACATGACTCACATATCACATCATCATATCTCAAAACTATTACAAAGAATCAAGTTTATTTTGTCCAATGGTCTTCATGAAAGTTTTTATTATATCCTTCTTGGATATCCATCACTTTGGAACTAATTTTCATGTGTTGCTTTTGATAGGCTCAAACAAATATAAGTGAAGATCATGAGCATAATATTTCTTTCTCTCAAATTAATTTAAGTGAAGCAAGAGAGAATTTCTTGAAAATTTTACTAACTCTCAAATAAATCTAAGTGAAGCAAGAGAGTATTTCTCCAAAAATAACAAAGCACACCGTACTCAAAAAGATATAAGTGAAGCACTAGAGCAAGTCCATAGCTCATAAAAATTTAAGTGAAGCATAGAGAGCAATTTTAACAAGTCATGACATAATTTTGGCTCTCTCAAATAGGTGTGTCCAGCAAGGATTCAAGACTTAAAACAAAAAGCAAAACAAGAAAAGACTCATATCATACAAGACGCTCCAAGCAAAACTCATAGTATGTGACGAATAAAAATATAGCTTCGAGTAAAATACCGATGGTCGTTAGAAGAAAGAGGGGATGCCACTCGGGGCCTCCCCAAGCTTAGTTGCTTGCTTCTCTTTGGATAATAGCTTGGGATGCCATGGGCATCCCCAAGCTGAGGCTCTTCTTACTCCTTATTCCTTCATCCATCATAAGATAACCCAAAACTTGAAAACTTCAATCACACAAAACTCAACAAAACCTTCGTGAGATCCGTTAGTATAAGAAAGCAAATCACTACTATAAGTACTGTTGCAAACCAATTCATATTTTATTCTTGCATTATATCTACTGTATTCCAACTTTTCTATGGCAAAAACTCATCAAAAAACCATAGAATCATTAAAAACAAGCTCACAACGCAAAGAAAACAAAATCTGCCAAAAATAGAATAGTCTGTGGAAATCTGGATATTTCGAATACTTATGAAACTCCAAAAATCTTGAGAAATTAGGAAAACCTGAGCAATTTGTATATTAATCTTCTACAAAAAGAATTGGTATAATATCACGCTCTGGTTAAAAATGAGAATTGTTTTCGTGCGCACGGAAGTTTTTGTTTTTTCAGCAAGATCAAACAACTATCACCCAAGAAGATCCTAAAGGCTTTACTTGGCACAAACACTAATTAAACACACACAAAACACAATCATAATAGTAGCATAATTGTGCATACACTCAAGAACAGAAAGCAAAAAGCAAAAATAAATTTTATTCATTGGGTTGCCTCCCAACAAGCGCTATCGTTTTACGCCCTTAGCTAGGCATAAAGCAAGGATCTAAGTTTTGTCATCTTTGTTTCTAGATCCATAGGATGCCCTCATGATTTATTCATATGGTGGCCTAATTTTTGTTCTAGGGAAGCGTTCCATACCCTTACTTAGTGGAAATTGGAACTTAATATTGCCTTCTTTCATATCAATCACGGCACCAATAGTGCGTAAAAACGGTCTACCAAGAATAATTGGACAAGACGGATTGCAATCAATATCAAGAACAATAAAATATATGGGCACATAATTCCTATTTTCAAGAATAAGAACATCATTAATTCTTCCCATAGGCTTTTTAATAGTAGAATCCGCCAAGTGCAAATTTAAAGAACACTCTTCAATATCGGTAAGACCAAGCACATCACATAAAGATTCCAGAATTGTAGAAACACTAGCACCCAAGTCAACAAAGCAAAACACTCATAATTTTTTATCTTGACTTTGATAGTAGGTTCCCACTCATCATGTAATTTTCTAGGAATTGAAACTTCTAACTCCAACTTTTCTTCTAAAGCTTTCATCAAAGCATCAACAATATGTTTAGCAAAAGCTTTATTTTGTTCATAAGCATGGGGTGAATTTATCATGGATTTCAACAAAGAAATACAATCAATCGAAGAGCAACTATCATAATTAAAGTCTTTGTAATCCAAAAGAGTGGGCACATCACTAATTAAAGTTTTGACCTCTTCAAACCCACTTTTATCAATTTTCTCAACAAGATTTTCACCCTCCGAATTATCGGGACGCCTTCTAGCTAAAGTTGGCTCTTCTCCAGTCCCTTTTTCATCAATCTTAATTTTTCTAACCAAGGAATCAATAGAAGAAACACCAATCATTTTAATATCTTCATCATTTTTATGAAAGCAATCACTAGAAAACGCTTTTTCTAAAAATTCTCTTCTAGCTCTAAGCATAGCGGTTCTTTTCTTACTTTCATCCATAGAAACATAAAGAGCTTTAATTGATTCCTCAACCTTGGGCACAAAAATTTTCATCTTGAGATTTTCTACATCATGAGAAATTCTATCAACACTTCTAGACAAATCATCAATCTTATTCAATTTTCTTCCATTGTAGCATTGAAAACTTTTTGTGTGTTGATAAATTCTTTAATATTATTCTCAAGATCAGAGGTGTTCCTATTATTATTATAAGAAGAATTACCATAATTATTAGAGGAATTACTAGGAAAAGGCTTAGGATTAAAATTACCTCTATAAGCATTGTTATTAAAATTGTTTCGAGAGATAAAATTCACATCTATGGCATCACTATTTTCCACAATCAAATTAGACAAAGGCATATCATTGAAATCAATATTAGCACTTTTACTAGCAACCAATTTCATAAGAGCATCAACTTTTTCACTCAAAGAAGAAATTTCTTCAACCGAATTAACTTTTTTTTACTAGTAGGAGCTCTTTTGGTATGCCATTGTGAATAATTTGCCATGATATTATCAAGCAATTTGGTGGCTTCATCCAAAGTAATTTCCATAAAAGTACCACCCGCGGCAGAATCTAAAAGATTACGAGAAACAAAATTCAACCCCACATAAAAAAATTGTATGATCATCCAAAGATTTAACCCATGAGTTGGGTAATTCCTTAGCATCATTTTCATCCTTTCCCAAGATTGTGCAACATGCTCATGTTCAAGTTGCTTGAAATTCATGATCTGGGTTCTAAGGGAAATAATTTTTGCGGGCGGAAAATACTTAGTGATAAAAGCATCTTTGCACTTATTCCAAGAATCGATACTATTGCAAGGCAAAGAAGAAAACCAAAATTTTGCAGAGTCACACAAAGAAAACGGAAATAATTTCATCTTCACAACATCATTGTCCACATCTCTTTTCTTTTGCATATCGCATAATTCCACGTATGTGTTAAGATGGGACACGGCATCCTCATTAGGAGTACCGGAAAATTGATGTTTCATAACAAGATTCAGCAAAGCAGTATTAATATCACAAGACTCTGCACTAGTGGCGGGAGGAGCAATTGGAGTGCCAATAAAATCATTGTTGTTGGTATTTGAGAAATCACACAACTTGGTGTTCTCTTGAGTCATTGTGACTACGCAACAAGATTGCACTTAAAAACAGATCCGGCAAGAAAACGGCGAACAAAAAAGATGGCGAATAAAACAGCAAATTTTTGTGAAGTGGGGGAGAGGAAAACGAGAGGCAAATGGCAAATAATGTAAATTGGGAGGAGATGAGATTTGTGATTAGGAACCTGGTAGATGTTGATGATGCTCTCCGGTAACGGCGCCAGAAATTCCTTTTGATGTCAGCTCGGACTATGTCGGTATTTCCCCAAAGAGGAAGGGATGATGCAGCACAGCGACGGTAAGTATTTCCCTCAGTGATGAGACCAAGGTTATCGAACCAGTAGGAGAACCAAGCAACACCACGTAAACAGCACCTGCACACAAATAACAAATACTCACAACCCGACGTGTAAAAGGGGTTGTCAATCCCTTTCGGGTAACGGCGCCAGAAATTGACAAACGGACGTGAGAAAGTTGTAAATATTGATAGATCGAACGCCAAATAAAATAAAGTGCAGCAAGGTATTTTTGTATTTTTGGTTTAGTAGATCTGAAAATAAAAGCAAAGAAAAATAGATTGCAAAGGCAACTATATTAAAGAAGAGACCCGGGGGCCGTAGGTTTCACTAGTGGCTTCTCTCGAGAAAAATAGCAAACGGTGGGTGAACAAATTACTGTTGGGCAATTGATAGAATTTCAAATAATCATGATGATATCCAGGCAATGACATTATATAGGCATCACGTCCAAGATTAGTAGACCGACTCCTGCCTGCATCTACTAGTATTACTCCACACATCGACCGCTATCCAGCATGCATCTAGTGTATTAATTTTATGGAGAAACGGAGTAATGCAATAAGAACGATGACATGATGTAGACAATATCTATTTATGTAGAAATAGACCCCATCTTGTTATCCTTAATGGCAACGATACATACGTGTCGGTTCCCCTTCTGTCACTGGGATCAAGCACCGTAAGATCGAAGCCATCACAAAGCACCTCTTCCCATTGCAAGATAAATAGATCAAGTTGGCCAAACAAAACCCAAATATCAGAGAAGAAATACGAGGCTATAAGCAATCATGCATATAAGAGATCAAAGAAGACTCAAATAACTTTCATGGATAAAAAGATAGATCTGATCATAAACTTAAAGTTCATCGGATCCCAACAAACACACCGCAAAAAGAGTTACATCATATGGATCTCTAGGAGACTGATACGTCTCCAACGTATCTATAATTTTTTATGTATTCATGCCATGTTTATAATATTTTTACATGATTTTGGTATGATTTGGTTAGAGCTAACCCGGACTGTCGCTGTTTTCAGCAGAACTACCGTGGTGTTGTTTTTGTGCAGAAATAAAAGTTCTCGGAATGCGCTGAAAATCAACGGAGATTTTTTCTGGAAAATATAAAAAATACTGGAACGAAGAGTTACCGGAGGGGAGTCCCGTGGGCCCCATGAGGGTGGAGGGCGCGCCCACCCCCCTGGGGCGCGCCCCTGTGCCCCGCGGACTCTCCGTGGGGCCCCCTGACTTGTTCTCGACGCCAACCTCTCCTATAAATCCCCAAACCTCCAGAAATTAACCTAGATCGGGAGTTCCGCTACCGCAAGCCTCTGTAGCCATGAAAAACTAATTGGGACCCTGTTCCGGCACCCTGCCGGAGGGGGGAATCATCACCGGTGGCCATCTTCATCATCTCGGCGCTCTCCATGACGAGGAGGGAGTAGTTCACCCTCGGGGCTGAGGGTATGTACCAGTAGCTATGTGTTTGATCTCTCTCTCGTGTTCTTCATATGGAACGATCTTGATGTACCGCGAGCTTTGCTATTATAGTTGGATCTTATGATGTTTCTCCCCCTCTACTCTCTTGTAATGGATTGAGTTTTCCCTTTGAAGTTATCTTATCGGATTGAGTCTTTAAGGATTTGAGAACACTTGATGTATGCCTTGCATGTGCTTATCTGTGGTGACAATGGGATATTCACGTGATCTACTTGATGTATGTTTTGGTGATCAACTTGCGGGTTCAGTGACCTTGTGAACTTATGCATAGGGGTTGGCACACGTTTTCGTGTTGACTCTCCGATAGAAACTTTGGGGCACTCTTTGAAGTTCTTTGTGTTGGTTGAATAGATGAATCTGAGATTGTGTGATGCATATCATATAATCATACCCACGGATACTTGAGGTGACATTGGAGTATCTAGGTGACATTATGGTTTTGGTTGATTTGTGTCTTAAGGTGTTATTCTAGTACGAACTCTAGGATAGATCGAACGGAAAGAATAGCTTCGCGTTATTTTACTACGGACTCTTCAATAGATCAATCAGAAAGGATAACTTTGAGGTGGTTTCGTACCCTACAATAATCTCTTCGTTTGTTCTCCGCTATTAGTGACTTTGGGGTGACTCTTTGTTGCATGTTGAGGGATAGTTATATGATCCAGTTATGTTATTATTATTGAGAGAACTTGCACTAGTGAAAGTATGAACCCTAGGCCTTGTTTCCTAGCATTGCAATACCGTTTACGCTCACTTTTACCACTTGCTATCTTGCTGTTTTTATATTTTCAGATTACAAAAACCTATATCTACCATCCATATTGCACTTGTATCACCCTCTCTTCGCCGAACTAGTGCACCTATACAATTTACCGTTGTATTGGGTGTGTTGGGGACACAAGAGACTCTTTGTTATTTGGTTGCAAGGTTGCTTAAGAGAGACCATCTTCATCCTACGCCTCCCACGGATTGATAAACCTTAGGTCATCCACTTGAGGGAAATTTGCTACTGTCCTACAAACCTCTGCACTTGGAGGCCCAACAACGTCTACAAGAAGAAGGTTGTGTAGTAGACATCAGAGACCATTGTATTGATAATCAAAAGAGAGAGAGGAAGCCATCTAGCTACTAACTAGGGACCCGTAGGTCTACAAAGAACTACTCACGCATCATCGGAGAGGCACCAATGGACATGATGAACCCCTCCATGATGGTGTCTAGATTGGATATGGTGGTTCTGGACCCTGCGGCGGCTGGAATTGATTTTCGTCGACTCCCCTAGGGTTTCTGGAATATAGGGGTATTTATAGAGCAAAGAGGCGGTTCAGGGGGCACCCGAGGTGGGCACAACCCACCAGGGCGCGCCTGGGCCTCCAGCCGCGCCCTGGTGGGTTGTGCTCCCCTCGGAGCACCCCCAGGTGCTTCTCCGGCCCACTGGATGTCTTCTGGTCCAGAAAAAAATCCTCAAAAAGTTTTGCTGCGTTTGGACTCCGTTTGGTATTGATTTCCTGCGATGTAAAAAACATGCAGAAAACAGCAACTGGCACTTGGCACTATGTCAATAGGTTAGTACCAAAAAATGACTATAAAATGATTATAAAACATCCAAGAATGATAATATAACAACATGGAATAATCAAAAATTATAGATACGTTGGAGACGTATCACATTTGCATCCAAAACACCCATGGTCGTGATATCTCTTGATATGATACTTTTAGATTTAGGGGTCATAATGAGGAGGTATTGGCAAGTTTCCATACCTCAGTGATATAGGAGCACTAATGTACCTCACAAATTGTACTAGACCGGACATTGCCATTGCAGTAAATTTACTGGCTAGACATAGTGCGGCTCCAACAGAACACCATTGGGTGGGAGTGAAGAATATCTTCAGATATTTGCATGATACTAAAGACCTTGGTTTATTCTATCAAAATAATCAAAACATGACCCTAGTTCGTTATACAACGCTTGGTATCTTTTTGATCCTCATATGCCAGATCACAAATTGTGTTTGTATTTTTATACGGTGGAACTGCTATTTCATGGAAGTCAACAAAATAGACTTTAGTAGCAACTTCCACTAGCACTCTAAAATAATTGCATTATATATGAAGCCTCACGAGAGTGTATATGGCTTCGCAGAGTGATTAACCATATTCAAACATCATGCAGTATTGGTTCATTAGATTCATCAACCATTATCTATGAGGATAATGGTGTATGTGTTGCTCAAATGCATATGGGGTATCTTAAAAGTAATATCACAAAATATATTGCTCCAAAACTCTTCTTTCCTCATCAATTACAGAAAAATGGAGAACCTGATAGTCTGCAAACAAAATCTTGTGACAATTTTACAGATTTTCTCACTGAGTCTTTACCAATAGTTATATTTCAAAAATGCATTCATGGCATTGGTATGAGACAACTAGGAGATTTGCAAAGTTTAGGGGGTAAAACTCCTAGAACTAAACTTATTAATTATCATTTGATAATTAATATTGTACTGTTTTCTTTATGAGTTTTCCAACGGATTTCTCATGTAGGCGTGAATGAGACAATTAATTATACTAACAATATATCAAATTCCTATTGTTCTCCCAATATTTTTTTCATAGAATTTTTAGGAATACATATGCAGTACAAGGTCAAAGATAACTAAAGTTTTCAAGATTAAGAACTACTCCCTCCTTCCCATAATATAAGAGAGTGTTTGACACTAGTGTCAAAAACGCTCTTATATCATGGGACGGAGGGAGTATTAAGAAAATGCAAGACTTTCCAGCACTCAAGATATATAAAGATTCTCAAGACAATGAAACTTAGAAACAACGTTGTCCAAGGGGAGTGTTAGGAGTCAATTAGCATTAGATTTAGGGTAATTGGGCAGTCAACAGATTCTTTGGTGTATCATGCCTAGTAATTAGGATCTTGTGTTCTCCCAATGTTGTGTATAGCGAACCATCATTGCGTCTCCTGTAAATGATGCCACTACTTGTAATCGATATTGTAAGCGCCTATTCAGGAGATATAAATACCTAAACAAATATGCAATAAAGACACCTGATTCACTTCAATCTTTCTGTATATCTCTTCACAAAGGCAAGGACTTGTGTGTCCTTAGAGAGGTGGATCGACCTCTCCAACCAAGATGTAGAACTGTTGCCAACAATTTGAATTTGGGTAAACAAATCACTGTGTCTTCACCAAGCTTACGGGTTCTATTCTTCGATAGCTTTACTTTCAGTACTTTGTCGTGTTTCAAAGAATTTCTCCCTCTATCCTTCTTCTGTGACTGTTGTGAAGACATTTTAAGTACTTGTCATTTTTTTCCTTACTTTTGTTAAGTGTTGTACTCGTTATTCCCTGTGAAGGTTTTATCCTTATGCTATTGTTCAGTTCCATTGCATTTCATTGCTCTTTTTACTGCTTACTAATGTCTACTACACACTTCTATTCATGTAGACTCTGTTAGGCCTCCAAGCACAGAGTTTTGTAGGACAACAGTAAATTTTCCTCAAATGGATGACCTAAGATTTATCAAGCAGCAAGAGGTGTAGGACGATTGTATTCTCCTCTCAATCAACACTACAATAAGATACAAGTAATCGTTTGCGTCCCCAACACACCTAGTACAATTTTCATTGTATAGGTGCACTCGTTCGGCAAAGAGATTGATAAATTTGATGGTAGATAGATAATTTGGATGGTGTTTTTTTTGTATTTTATGAACAATTAAAATAGCAAGGTAATAAGATGGAAACGTGACCAAAATGAGGTTTGCAATTGTTGGAAACAAGGCCTAGGGTTATTAGGTTTCACTAGTGTCAACTCTCAACATGATAACTTTGTTAAAATAATGATGTAACCTCACAAAGTTTCTTTTGATTGGATCAATTCCGGCCGAGATCTTATAGGTGCGCAAATAGCAAACCACCTCAAATTTTTCTTTCTAAATTTAATATAAAGCCACCCCAATGTCACCCTGGTAGCCACAGAGATTATACTACACAAACACCATGTGATCTAGTCGATCAGTCTATCTAATGAGTCACCCAATGTCTCATGAGTGTCTCCAGGGATTATACCAGACATGCATTTGTAATCTCATTAACCCCTTAAGTTCAAGAATATAATATGAACAAGATTCGATCCATAAAGGTACTTGTCACAAGTGGTATATCATACAATTCAACTAATCATCAATGCCCCAAGATTGCAATCATGGTGGCATTGAGAGAGAGAGAGAGAGAGAGAGAGAGAGAGAGAGAGATGACACATATGTACACCACAAACCCTTGTGCTCGAAGGTGGACTACTTCCGGATCGCCATGGGAGCGGCAAGGGTTGATGTAGAGGTTGAAGATGAAGATTCTACCCTCTAGCAAAGTGCCATGTCAGGGCAAAAACGAAGATCGCCTCGGAGCGCGAAGTGGACACATATTTTATTTCCCTGTTCACATAGACCACACCTCAATTTTGCAATTCTAGCACAAATGAAGTAGCATAAACTGGAAAATTTGTCATGTGCTATGCAACTACCTCGTAGGCTCATACTGGCATCCCAAAATTCACCTTCTTCACTACTGGGCGCTGGCCATGCCCGCAAGTCTCCGACACTTTGTCCTCGATGCCATCGTGCTCCTGACCCAAGACAAAGCAAGGCAATCCACCTCCAGCAGTGCATCAGTCACTTACCTAATCGGCACCGAAAGCAAACAAAATCGAACCAAATCAAACAATTCTATCCGTAGCACAACATGCCACCACTGCCAGATTCGCGCATGAGCCGTGATCGACAGAACCGCCGCTCATTTCCGATGGAAACTCCCGCAGCCACCGCCGCATGTCGCAGAGGGGGCCATTAGGCAAAGACACAGAGGACACACAGGAGGGACACCAAGAAGGGCTCGCCGAAGAGGGACACTCTGAGCTAGTTTGGTTTGAGGCCTGGACTTCATGCCTGGGAGAAAACGAAGCCTGGCAACGGCCTGGAGACATGAAAATAATTGCCTGGCCAGGCAGCCTGAGTGGTACACGTTTGGTTCGTGTCCTGTGCCTGTGAAGCAATTATTTATGCGTCAGACTGCAAATAGCTGCTGGCCCACAAGAAAAAAGCAGAATTAGAACCCCAGGCTTGAGCCAGGCGACTGGTGCAGAACGCCTGGTCCAGGCTAACCAACATGCCTGGTATTTGAGTCAGGCTAATGACCGTAGCAGAAGCTCCAGGCCAGGCTAGTGTTTCACTCTTCAGGCATCAACCAAACAATTTCCAGGCAGGTCTCAGGGAAGGTCCAGGCCAGGCAAATTTTTGCCAGGTCTCGAACCAAACTAGCCCTCAATCTCGCTAATGGTGCACATGATCCGACCGAGTAAAGAAGGGCTCCATGAAGACGGTGGCGAGGTCCGGCATCTACGACTTGATGGACAACATCAGGGCGGACGACAACAAGATTGTCATCGTGTCAAGGTACTGCTGCGGCGGCGCCGGCATCGGCTATGCCAAGTCAAAGCTGCTTGTCTCATTCCAATTCTTTCATTTCGTAATTAGATGTGCGCGGCGCATGCAGCAAAATCAGAACAGAGAGCTCAGCTTCCCCATGCTCAATTGCTGCCGAATGTAACACGCTTTCGAGTTTTGAGATACCAACGTGATATACTACACCATTTGATATGCACTTCATTATTCAGAAGACGAGGCAGAAAATAATACTGCTACACTGAGCGTCGGCCCTAAGAATCTAACTGCCAGCTTACAAAATATGTACATCTTCAAGGACTACAGAACCGTAAAATGAACATATTTGCATTGGTACATGTTTGCGAAAACTGAAGACTCCCGCTAGAACGAACTTTCCCGTGTGCCACATTTGACGTCTGCGTGTCACATGCTGCGATATCATGATCAAGGGATAAAGTAAACAGCTCACATCTCAGCCTATCGCAGAGGGATGCAGAAACCCAATACTTCTTCTCAGAGCCCAAAGAATGGCTTCCGGAGAACGGCATATGCAGTGAGACATTGGCATGTCGCAAAACCTGGCAAACCCACTCCCGGAACTTCATCTGTTCTTCTCCCTGCCAGTTTAAAGTCTCAGTTCTTGCGCGCGGAATGGTACAGTTCCATGTAGTCCAGAGCAGGCCGGTTCCAGGACCAATCCTGCTCCATGACCCGCTTGCAGAGGGAGTCAAACCAGTCACGAGCGTCGTACCATGTGGTGATCGCCCTGAGATGGAGCAGGGGGGACAGGAGGCATGAATTACGCTTTGTGGGCCGTTACAGTGCATGCAACTCTGGTGGGTTATACTTTTCTTTTCGAAAGAGGACTGATAGGTTATACTTGCCTGTCGAGAGCATAATCTACGCCATTGCTGTCGGCTCCTTCGAAGCTGAATCCGTTCGGCTCAAGGCCTTGTTCATGGGCCCGATCCTTATCATCGTCCACGTCAAAAACGGTATCATAAAGGCCTGCACACAATGCATTGCATGTCTTTTACTGCTAACATGTGATGCAACACAACACAATGTCATGGAGATGTCAAGAATATATAAATACCTCCAGTTTTCCGAACTATTGGGATGGATCCGTATCGCATAGCAGTAAGCTGTGTTAAACCACAAGGTTCGAAAATGGAAGGCACGAGAATGAAGTCGGCACCAGCATATATCTACAACAGGATCATGAATTTTATTTGGTAATGATAACCCAGTTCTAATATGTGGGGCCACTGAAAGAGGACCTGCGACGACTTACTAAATGTGATAGTGGCTCGTCATAAGTTAAACAAAGCTTCACGCGACCATCAAATTCACCATGCAGTTTAGCTGCTAAGTTGCTAAAGTCACCTTGTATGCGATGATCTGGAGCTGAGCCTAGTAAAACCACCTGTTGAAGAAAGACAATATGATTTAGTTTTGACAAGTTGGGCAAAGGCTAAATGCCAAGAAAGAACGCATAACAAGCTTGCAATAAACATGGGGGGTGTTATCTATAAGCGAAATCCAAGACCTGTCCATTGCGTTCAAGAGTTCGATAAATTGCATGTTTGATAAGGTGAATTCCCTTCTGGGCTGTAAGCCGACTGATGATTCCGACTAGAGGGGAATCAGTTTGATGTAAACCAAGCTTCTCCTGCAATGCCCTTTTTGCAGAACTCTTACCCTCAACAACATTCTCAGAAGTATAATGGACCTGAAAAAGTATGACAGAAAAGGTTGAGCTGACAATATCCACAACAGTACTAAGACATACCTCCCACATTACGTCCAGGCTGATGGTAAATGCATGGCTATATAATCGATGATGATTAGCGTACCGGGATGAAGTTGTCATTATAGGGATCCCAAATATCAGAATCAATTCCATTACGAATGCCATGGAATTTGAAATAATGAGGAGCAATAGAACCATGTCCAGACACTTCCTTCGAATATGTGTACGAAACCTGCAAAGGGTGGCCAAAACAGTATAAGAAGACAAGAAATACAATTAAACCATATGTTGAATGATCTGCTTTATCACAGGGATAAAGCAAAACACAGATACTCACAGTTGTAGCCTTATCACAATGTGCCATTGCTTTGCCAATGTGATGTACCCCAAATTCAAGATTGTGGATGGTAAATACAACCCGACCATTTGGCAGCCCATTATGAACATACTGTTGCTTGTACAGCCAAGCAACTGGAGCACTTGACCAATCATGACAGTGTATGATATCCTGTTAGGATGACAACACTTTAGCAATATGAAAAGTCGAGAGGCGGGGAATACAAGCAAGAAAGTAACAGCATGGAATGGCTTGATGATTTATTTGCACGGTCTAACAAATGGACTAGCTAAAACGCCACAGGAGAAGACCTATATAAGTAATATAACCCCAATGATGTGATAGATAATGACATGGGACATAGCTTTGTACTTACTGGAGAAGAGCCACTCTGGAGAAGAAACTCCAGGGCAGAATGACAAAAGAAGCCAAATCTACTTTCATCGTTCTTTCCATAGACACATCCAACCCAAAACATCCTGCAATAAGAAATGTCAAAACAATCCTCTTTTATGATGCTTTTACTTGAACGAAATTGCAAAGGTTATTCCCAGATTAATGGTTCACATTGATGGAATTTCATTCAATTACTAACAGAAGTAAACATTTATGTTTTGCCTGAAGCCTCTACACATCACATCTCGTCTGTCTGCATGCTAGCATTGCAACTTGCTACAATTCAGTTCTGAATACAAGTTGAAAACAAGAATATTTAATTAATATGGATGCCAACTCTATAGCCATGTTCAACTCATTGGAATAGCCAGTATAGCAAAGAGAAGACATCAATACAAAAGAATAACTAAGGTGTCAGTAAAAGAAGCATCAAACAACCGTTTTTCATCTCATAGTTAGTGTGACAAGCAGTGGCGGAGCTTGAGTAAAACTTAAGAGGGGGCCATAACTTGAAGGGAACAAATTAGTAGGATAGGAGGGGCTAATCTCTAGTTGAAACACTAGTTAGGGCCAAACCTAGCATGATCTTTAATGAATGCAAAAATTAAGGGGGGCATGGCCCCTGTTGTACTTTGTTGTAAGATCTATCCGGTATCCATCAGGTCTTAACATGAGGTCAAACACAGGATACTCATGATAAAACAAGGATTCATTAACAAAGTAGAATATGAAATGTAAACCATATAAGAACTGGTAAATAGTAGTAGTATATATTGGTCAAATATGGGGCATAAGCATACCCATTCTGCGGTTCCAAGAAATAAACAGAGATGCCTTCAACCTTTCCAAACCATACTTTTATCTCTGTACCACCCCAAGTAAAACTTTGACGGCAATGTAAATCCTTCACCTGCAACGAAAGAAAGGCAGCTTAATGGTGAAAAATAACTATACTAACAAACACCACTCCCACCTATCAGGCAAGCAGATCAAACATTGTGAACAAAGATGGAAATAGCAGTAAAACTAAAAACTGCTACAGGTAAATATACAGCAAACAAAGCAAAATAAATCATGTTTTGAAGAGAGGTACTTCGGTGCTCTGTTCAACAATGAGAGGGACTTCGGTGCTCTATACAGCAAACAAAGCAAAATAAACCTTCGGTGATCTATTCAGATGAGAGAGCAAATTTTAAAGCATGTTGGGATTTGCAACCACCAACCGAGTTACTAACAGTTGCTTAAATATCTAGAGTTCAGTTTGTTGGAAATCTTTGAGACTCCAAAATCTCTAGTACAATTATGAAAAGGACATACACACATAGTGCTATGGTATAATTGTGTGCTATTATACTACTGTAACTTAGTAACAGGGCCACTATAAGACGAAAAAAAAAGGATGACACCAGATAAAGTGCAGTGTACAACTTACATTGCTTAGGTTTAAACAGTCATACTTTGGAAAAATAACCTCAACCTTGTGGCCTAAATCTTGAATAGCTCGTGAAAGACTAGTAACAACATCACCAAGGCCCCCAACCTGTGACAACATTGGTCATTGTTGAGCATGTCATCATTCTGTCTACCAAAAGGTGGTAAGAAGTATGTTTACCTTTGCAATAGGAGCCATTTCTACTGCAATGTGCACAATATGCATAGGTGGTTCCTTTGCCGTGGAATCAGACACAGGAATATGATAGTCCATCCCATCCCGGTTGTCATATATCCCACCTTCTTCCGACTCAGAGAAAACAAAGTCCATCATATATGCATCCAAAGGAACCCTAACTGGAAAATGGACAGAACAGTTAGAAGAGATGCAAAAGGAGAAAATTCCATGATAATACAAAAAATTAAATAAAAGCACAGATTGAAATACTATCATAAATACTGGCAACAAAATGATAGTCGGAAAACAAGTTGTGAAAAGAAGCAGCACTGAGTTTTACATAAATTTGATAAGCTGGAAGAGGCTCTGTTTTACTTTATCAGGATCTCCATCTGTATGAGATTTTTTTTCTGGTAAATGAGGAGCAAGTAGTAGCTTGAGCTCTTCCAGCATAAGTCTAGAGAGATTTATGGGAGCATATCCGTTATAAAAGTACGAATCATCACCACATAATACGAATCCAGCAAGTAGCTTTGGCAGAAAATATTCTGGGGGATGGATCTAGCGGTACTTGATTGTGTATTAATAAAATGCATTCAAGAAAGGTCACTGACAAGGATCCACACCTGTAGCTTGTAAGTGTGAACCATTTACTTCATTCACCATCTTTTGGGGCGGCAAAGGACCACTTGGATGAGTCCAACGATTAAAGGAACATCTGAACCAAACTTCTGGACTTCCATTCAGCACTGTGTTAGAAGGATTGTAAAGAACATCAACTGTGGTTCCTGCACGTACTTCAAGTGGCTCAGTATACACAATGTGTTTCTGTGAGAGAAGAAACTCTCTCATAGTCTTCTCCTTCATCTCAGCTTTCATCCTTGCAGTTATCTCAGCCTATTGAAACCAAACAAAAGGTAAATACCCCAAGATCTTCTGTCGAAAGATCCTCTCTTTTTTTGCTTAATAAGTAGTCAAGTACAAATTGGTATAATGCTCCTACATATATGCATTGATTCTCTTGAACTAACCTTTCTCCGACCAGCATCCTCCTTTTCTTTTCTTTCTCGCTGAAGCCTTTCAAATATCCTACGTTCTTCTTCCACCCAAAACAAGTCATCGGATATGCTCTTTGAAACGGCAGCATGAAAATCTCGCTTCCCATTGTTATCATACTTGTTTGCATTCCCAGGTGATCCATCAGCAAAAACCCAGTCCAACACCAGTGCGCTTTCAGGTAGAGTAACTATACAGGGAATAAAGTAAAGTGTAAGCTATATGTATGATAAGCAAAAGGAGCAAGTAAAGAAACACATGAAATTGGATCTTAAAACTCATTCATGAAAAAACATGTATTTAAGGAAAGAAACATTAGTATGTAACTTAGAGGGTAAACAATGCCCAAGTTACCATGCTTGTTTTATGTCAATGTCATGATAAAATGGCTGTGTTCGGATAATATGAACCCTAATTCTTAAGAGATAAAATGTGTGAATTAACATACCATTTGCATACCACCAATCACCATCCTTTTCTTCAGATTTGACTAGTCTCTCAACAATAGAGGGCCCATCAGTCCAGTTATTGTAACCCCCATGCAACCAAATTTCATTTTTATGGTTTAGTGGTCTCGAACTTCGATTATAGTACAATCTGACCCTATCCCCTCCTTTGTATGTGCTAGGCTCTATATACCATAGATTATCGGCATATCTGCTGGCTAAACCCAACACATGCTGCAATTTATTCCTCATCATCTCAACCTCAGCCTTTGATTGTGCCCTGTCAGCCTCCATTGCGGCCCTTTCTTCCTCCTTCCGGCGCTCCTCCTCGGCTTGTCTTTCCCTTTCAGCTTCTTCTGCGGCAAGCCTTTCAAGTTCCCTTTGCTTTTCTTCAAGCAAGAAGTCCTCAAATGAGTATTCATCAATGTCACTTTCTATATGCAGGACGAAATCATTATAACTGTTATTTTCATAGACGGTGTCACCATTAAAGAACACAAAGTCTAATCTGTATGCCTGCTTGGGTATGTAGAGCTTACAACACCACCAATCCCCTGTTAATTCACTTCTATGCAATTTTTCAGTGAAATGGTTCCATCTCCAACCATTGAATGCCCCTTTGATAAGGATATCAGGTTCACTTGCTAAGGCCGACATGCTACGATTTAAGTAAAGATCAATAACTGAATCAGCTTCCACTAATTCAGGAAAAACAAAACACTTATTCCCAATCGAATAATTTTTATCTGCAAGCTCTTCAAGCCTTCGCTTTAGTGCTTGAGGATCAACATCCATCTGTACCTGTTCTTGCATCTCTGGTTCATGTTGTTCTTCATCCTCTGTTACCCTCAGTTCATCACCAGCAACCAATGGCTCTTCATTGGCATCTTTACTTGCCCCGACGCCATCTTCTGATGAAGAATGTTTTCTTGCCACGAGATTCTTGCTGGCTATCTCCTCCACTGCCGCTTCAGCGATATCCTGTTCGCTGGTGGTTTGTTCCATTGGATCTTTTCTGGTGACACCAACAACTGACTGGCTTTGTTCAGGAACATCAACAGCTGATATGTCTTGCCCATCGGAAGTAATTACCGATTTGTCTTGTTCATGAACACTAATAATTGATTGGTCCTGTCCTTGGGTGCTGGCACCCACCAGTGCACTTATTCTGACACGGTACTCCTCAAGTTCTCTGTCAATTGACTCAGAATCCATGGAGGTGGAAGCCAATGCTGATGACTGCTTCTGGTCAGCCTCTTCTTCAGTCTCAGACTCATCCACTACCTCCAGCTCTAAGCTGCTAGAAACATTTCCTGAGAAGTCCACCTCAGATGATTCATCTGCGGTACTTGTCTGCTCTGTTGCTTCATTAACTGAGTCAACATCCATGGATGTGGAAGCCAATGCAGGAGGCTGCTTCTGGTCGGCCTCTTCTTCAGTCTCGACCTCGTTCACACCCTTCAGCTCAACGCTGCTAGAAACATTTCCTGAGAAGTCCACCTCAGATGATTCGTCTGCAGTACTTGTCGACTCAACATCCATGGATGTGGAAGCCAATGCAGGAGGCTGTTTTTGGTCGGCCTCTTCTTCAGTCTCGACCTCGTTCACACCCTTCAGCTCCATGCTGCTAGAAACATTTCCTGAGAATTCCACCTCATATTCTTCTTCTGCGCTACTTGTCTGCTCTGTTGCCTCACTACTGAGCGTCCCATTGCTTGTGCCAAGATCACCGTCTTCATCAGCGCTGCTATGTTCAGTCTTCTTCGTGGAGGTCCAAGATTCGGCAGAAGGTCTTGGAGCATATCCTCTAGAAGCAGTGCCCTTGGGCTTAGGAGCTGATGATCTCCTCGGATTCCTCTTGGGATAATCTGAATAATGCAATGTTATGAGAAGATGAGCTAAGCTGTATCGCTAGAGTACTCATACGCTGACTTGTAACAAAATCAATCCTCGAACCTGAGCTTGCTACCATGCACCGAACGAGCCTGCTTCTTGTAAATCTGCTGCACTTGACGATAGACTGGAAAAGAAGAGAGAACGGTGTGGAACTGTAAATAAAGATGACTTGACTGAATGTTGTAATAGCACATTATTTGTCACTGAACTAACTGTCTGGCCGTAGCACCCCAACAAATGCCCCAGGTTAAGAACCCCTCCGTCGCCTCGATTGCAGCTAGCAGAGCAGCCAAACCAAAAAATTGCTTGATAGAAGCGCAAAACTGTCGTAAAGAACACCCCAGATGCAGAGATGGTCCAACACCCACTCAAACCAAGTGCGCGCACAAATAACGCCTCAGATGCCAGGCAATGGCAAGACGCATGCCTGAACACCAATCGGATTTCTCCAGACCAAAAATGGGGCCAGAAAAACGCGAGCCAGTACGGACCAGGGAAGAGAAGACGGACCTGCGCGAGGCAAGGGACGGCGGCGGCGCTGGCGGGCCGCAGGAGGAGCACCGGGCGGCTCCGGGAGCAGAGCGGGCTCTGCGCCCGGAGAGCCATCTCCATTCCCAGGGAAAATCAAAACCCGACCCCCTCCGCCGATCTCTCCCCCCTCTCTCCCTCCCTCCCTGCAAGAAGCTGTCCGACCCCTCTTCCTTGTTTCTTTTTCCTGGCCTCTAAAATCTCGCGTCGGAATGCGCAGCCGTACTTGCTGTCTGCACGCACGCACACACGCCCCCTCGATCGAAAGCGATAGTGTGCTTTCCCGTGTGTGCGCTTTGTGTGTGGCCAAAAATTAAGCCTCGTAGTATTATTTTCGTGCGGGAAATACATGTGGACGCACGTAGATTGGGGTTTCTTGGATCGGCTGCGCGGGGCCGTCCCCACACGAGCTCTGTGGGCCCGGAGCTTGTGGTGTGGACGGCTGTTATTTGTCGAGGAGGGCAACGTGGTTCACGGATGGATGGGCGGATGACTCGTGTAGCTTCTGCACCTGCCTTCTCAGCTCTGGAACATTCGCTCGGTGTTTTCTCTTCTTTTTTGCCTGATGAAGAAATCTTTTCGAAGGATGCATGAGGGGCGCATGTGAATGAAGGCCTCGCAAAAATGACCATCTTCATAATCAAGCTGGCGGCGTCTAAGCTTTATATTAATGGAAAAACCCCTTTACTCCACCGATCTAGCCTACGCATCCCCTCACAGCTTTACTAGGAATCAGCAAGAAACCAGGCATGTGGACTCCACCGTGCAAGCATGTCCTAACCCCTCCCTGTCTGTGTGCAACGAGGCGCATGGATTGATGGATGGATACACGCGACACGACCGAGCACTAAACCCGCAGCAGACGTACCATCCAACATTGTACGAATCGTTACTAATAACAGGCTGCGTGCTGTGATGCGTGGCTTTAATAGCATCTCCAGCCGCGCCCCCAACAGGCCCCCAGGCGACTTTTTCGGCGTCGGCGTCAAAAAAACGGTCCAACCGCGCTCCCAGGACAACGAAAAGTGCCGGTTCAGCCCTTTTTTTCGCCCGGCGGCCGCAGGCCGAACCCGGCGCGCTGGGGGGCGCTTGGGGCTCCGGCGCAAGGGAAAAGCGCGGCTGGCCAACGCCGCCAGGTGAAAAGTCAAGATTTTCTTCCTCGACTCGCCTCCCACCCCCCGTGCTCTCGGCCGCCACTAGGTATATCCCGGCGCCGCCCCGCCGCCCTTCACCGGTAGATAGCCATTCCCCGCCGGAAAAATAGTAGAGGTTCGCCGCGGCAGCCCCTCCGACACCAGCTGGGCGTTTCCGGCCGCGGAGGGCACGACGTGTAATGAAATCTGAGTTTTTATTTGTTGAACTATATAATTTATATTGAACTATTTGTTGTTGAACTATTTTGTTGAAGTATTTGAATTTTCTGTGATGAAATATGTGATAAAAAAATATTTATGTTGATAATTGAACGCCGAGCCATGACGAGCCATGACGAATATGGGCCTATTCTCGCCTATATGGGCCTTTTCGTCAAAATGGGGCTTTAAAGTGGGCCAAAATCGACGACTGGAGGCGAGCTGGGGGCGACGACTGGGCGCAAAACCGCCCCAGCGCCGAACGAATCGCCGGCTTGCCTCCAGGAGGCGATTTTTATGCGTCCTGGGGGCCAACGGCTGGAGATGCTCTAACATGTGAAGAAAGGGAAACGTGTCTGAGTTGCTTGTCGCTCCGATGACTCACCTTTGTTCTCATCCCGTAGACCGTAGTCCCAGGCCCGTCCGTGATCCGCGCGTCGTTCTTCTTCCGGGAGCCTGCACATCTCGCTTAGTTAACTGATTGGCCTTATCCTCTCCAGTTATTAATAGTAAAAATGGTGATACGTACGACCAAAGGGTTGCATGCAAGGTGAACTTGAGGAAAACATCGGAACGTCAACCACTCAGCAGTCAAATACTCCTTCCTTGGCCTCGCAGCGCCACAGAGCCTTGCCCACCAGTAACTATGTAGAGATCTGAACAGAAAAATGCAGACTAAAAGAAATGGTGAACGAAACAGGATATACATTGAGAGATGCAGTCAATGCTGACCCATATTGCTTAAGCGATTCTCAGATTCGCAACAAGTGCACAACGCATGCAGGTCAGCACTTGTTTTTTTTTCAATAAAGGGTGAATTTATTGCCTCAAAATAAAGCATCAAGAAGATACAAATATAATGAACACACCCGGCCTCTGCATAGTTAGGATGCACACAGCAAAACACACGCACACAAAAACACGCCGGTAAATAGCGCTAGTTATTTGCGATCGATTTATCATTAGGGATGTAAGTGGATGCATCCACTTACATCCCTACTATCATTGGTGGATTCTCATTAGATGGTGCCAAGGGGGATGCAGGTTGCTCTCATCCTAGTACCAGGTCCTGCACCTACATGCAAACTGGATTTTAAGTAAGACAACAGGGCATCAACAACTTAACGGTTAAATACTTCTCGCTATCGTTAACTAACAATAGTGGGGGAAAAGTTGTTTGCTGATCCCATCTAATCAACAGGGCATCAACAAATTTTACGTATATCAGCAAACAAATTACAATCTGGAACTAACAACTTAACAGGGCATCAACAACTTAACTGGTGTGCATACTTAAAAATTTGTTTGCTGATCTCATCTCATCAACAGGGCATCAACAACTGTTTTTTCACTATTGTTAGTTCCAGAATGCAAAATCACTTGATATACAAAACAAGCAGATGGGCCATGAAACTTCTTTCAGAACATGCAACTTTTTAGCTATATAGGGTTGCAGGGTAATAAGAAGACTGATTAATAGGTCGAGAACTTGATGAGATGAGATCAGCAAACAAATGGAGGTGGAGCCCTTTTTCAGGTGACCAATTGTAATTCCAGAATTAAATGCAAATTACATGCTATATGGGCCTTCATAACTTAGCAGATACGCTAACAAGAAAATTAGGATAAATTTGTATCAAGTGGAGATCAGGGCAGAAAAAATGCACAAAATGGTCAGGTCGCACGATGGAGCAAGCACGAAATGGCTAGGTTAGGATGCCCAGGTATTTATGAAGTACAAATCACAGCAAAATAAATGCATGAAAATAATAGTACAGTATTCCAATTAAGAACCATGAATTCAGCATGAACAATATGCTTGAGATCACAGTTCAAGGGCATAACTGTATATGTGGTCCAACAGTACTAACAACATCAGAACAAGGAACTGTAAGAGCACTCAACTATAGAACATAAATTCTCAAGTCAATTTCGTGACATCCCTGTTCTAACATTTTTAAGATATATGAAAACTGATACTTCAAATTTGTTGATATTTTCATATTGCACACATTACTTTCAGGCATTATTCTCAGAACATGATCAGTGCCACTCATAGTATGTGGCATAGGCTACCAGCAGTGCAGCATAGAAAAATAATACTAACTGAAAGTAGATAGGCATGAAGCAGTATGTACTTCGTACCAGAGAGATGCTTGAATTTCAATACGTTTCACCTCAAAGAATGTCTCTTAGGAATGATGCCAACATTCCAAGACCAGCTTCCAGCAACAAGCAGCAAGCGCCAAGTAATTCAAATGGACCAGTATGACAAGTAAATGGACATGATTCAGAAGGTGCAGAAGTTTCTGGATATCTATGTCACCAAAATAAGCAGAAATGGAACAGTAAAACCAATTAAATGTTAGCTCAATATGGTATTATTTTAAAACTTGCTGGTCACTAGTTTTAGTCAACTATAAACTGAATAGAATGCAAAAATAAACATATAAATAGGATTATTCCTTATTGGCCATTGTTAGCACAGAAATGAAGTTGGCATGTCCAAACAAAAATGAATAAAGAAACTACAACACCCAGTCTGATACAAAAAATGCCCGGACACAACATTGAAACGCTGTCAAGGATATGAGTTATGGAGGTATAGGAAAACCACACAACACGTAATCCAACATGATTAGCGAGTGAAACATTAGTCATGTATGTTCGGATCAAGCATGATAGCTTTAAATGATGATTGCAACTGAAGATGTTCAAAGCTGAGCAAATATGCCTAGATGAAAGGTATCTATTACATAAAAAGAAGATAAACAGCACAATAATGTCACAAATCAGAAAGTGTTGGGCAATTAAGAAGATGCTGAATCCAGCAACATAAGGAAATTAAGATGTAGTGTTTCTTAACCAATACTGTTGGCATGAACTGTTGAATTTAGCATAAGCCGGAATAGGCTGCTACTGAACTGCCAGCAACAAGATTCATGTAATGTAAACTCAACGAAGTTGAACTAGAGTAGACATGGAACTTTCCATTTCTGAAAGGGCAATAACATTCTAACTGCTTCATTGATCAATGTAATCACAGTCAAGAAGCAATTGAATTCCCTAGTACCGCATACATATGCCAATTAAACAGCTCAGAACAGAATATCCTAAATTCATAAGCCCTCCAATACTACATCGTAGTAGGACAGCACAAAAAATTGACACTTATCTTCCCCCTCTGTGCAGTTATTCGACAATACAAGAACAGTGTCTGGTAACATAGGGAAATTAAGATGTTAAGTGTATTTCTTAACATATACTAATTGAAAACATATCCCTGTGCAGTAATGGAACATAATTAGAGATACAAGTCAGAGGGGTATATGTTAAGTGTATTTCTCAACATATAATGATTGAAAACATATTCCTGTGCAGTAATGGAACATAATTACAGATACAAGTCATAGGGGTACAGGACAGGCATAATTCAACATGATTACCAAGAGATGCGTTAGTCACCTTTGTTCAGACATCAAGCATGACAACTTGGTTATCAAGAGATGTTGAATTATGATTGCAGTTGAAGATGCTGGGAACGGAGCAAATACGACATGATGAACTGTGTTGCAGAAAAGGAAGGTAATAATGTAACAACCCAGCAATTAGTGGGCAATACCAGAAGATGGCAATGTCCAACAACATAAGAAACCTAAGATGTACTCCCTCCGGAAAGAAATATAAGAGCGTTTAGATCACTATCTAAACGCTCTTATATTTCTTTAGGGAGGGAAGTATAGTGTTTCTTAACAAATACTGTCGGCATGAACTGACAAAAAATACCATAAGCATCAATAGGTCAAAATTTACCATAAGCAACCTAACTGTATTGCAGAAATGGCATGAACTGCTAACAGCAAGATTCATGTCATCAAAATCAACCCAGTTGAACAAGAATTGAACTGCTAACGGTAAGATT
This sequence comes from Aegilops tauschii subsp. strangulata, assembly GCF_002575655.3. Lineage (NCBI taxonomy): Eukaryota > Viridiplantae > Streptophyta > Magnoliopsida > Poales > Poaceae > Aegilops > Aegilops tauschii. Next base: position 574,627,776 of record NC_053036.3, read on the forward strand.
CATGTAATGAACATCACCCAACTTGAACTAGAGTTGAAATGCTAACGGCAAGGTTCGTGTAATCAGAATCAACCAAGTTAAACAAGAGTTGAACTGCTAACGGCAAGATTCATGTAATCAACATCAACCGAGTTGAACCACTAACAAGATTCATATAATCTAAAGCAACCAAGTTGAACTACAAACAGCATGTATCTACATCAACCAAATTGAACTAGTCTTTCTTAACCAATAATACTGTCGGTGTGAACTGCTAACTGCAAGATTCAAGTAATCTGAATCAACAAAATTGAACTAGAGTTGAGAAAATACATACCATTTATAAAAGGATAACCAGATGCTGATGATGTCCATTGATAACTAGATACACATCTGACAAGAAATTGAATTCCCCTAGTACTGCGTGTATGTGCCTATAAGCAAGCCCAGAACAAAATATCCTGAATGAATTCACAGATCACCCAATAGATCGTAGAAGGAAAGCATAACAAATTTGCACTTCTCTTCCCCATTTTTGCAGTTACACAAAACTCTGCAGAACTATTCTTTATAGTATTTGTTTTTCACATCGATTTGGTACAGACAAACAAGGTAAAGGATAAACTGTAAGACATCGAACTAAATCAAACAAGGGAGGGGCTAGATCCCTGAATCTACAAGTATACCGCGACTAATACAACACGACGGGTCCCATCTAGTGGGCGGCGACGACCATATCCGGCGCGTTGAAGAACTCCATAACCGCCTCGAATGGCAGGTCCGGGCTGGGCATCGGCGGCGAGAAGAGCGCCACCACCTTCCCCGCCGTGAGCTTCTTCCGCTGCGGGAACCGCGGGGCGAGGAGCCTCGACCCGGGCACGAAGTAGGGCACGAAGGGCCCGCTCTCGCCGTCCCCGCCCGCCGCGGGCGCGGGAGCGGGAGGGGGAGAGGGGGACGGCTGCGGCGAGGCCGGGGCCGGGCGGGAGTAGGCGGGCTTCGAGCGGCGGCGGAGCCTGGCGTCGCGGAGACGGGCGAGGGCGCCGGGGCGGAGGAAGCGGAGGTGGTCGCCGGCCGCGGCGGCGGCGGACGGGGATCGGGTCTTGCGGGTGGCTGCCATGTGGGGTCCGGGTGACGGTGGGGGTGGATTGGGCCAATGGGATGGGTGGGATGCTGTGGAAGGAGGAGAGAGCGGCGGTATTTGAAGGGGGGGTGGGGTAGGGTTGGGCGGGAGGCGCGAGCCTTGGGAGGGAAAAGCTTTTGGGGGAAATTCGTATGTTCACTTCCAAATCGGTGATGGCGCTCCGTGGGAGTATGACGTGTGGGGCCGTAGGTGGTGGGGCCCGCGTGGCGGTGGGACGGTTTGCGCGTTCTTACCGAGCGGGCGAGCGGTTGCGTGGTGCGGTTGACGACGTTTTGAAACGGGACGGCGGCCGGTGGCGGGTGGCGCGTGGCGTGGACGATGCGCGCTGTCATCTCGCCCACGGGCCACGGCAATGGGTGGCCTTTGCCCGTAATCAACGTGTGGGTTTCTAATTTCAAAAAAAAAACGTGTGGGTTTCTAAAATTGGGCCACCTGCATTAGTAATATTATTTTTGCCTAAAAAATATTTTATTCTTTTCCCGAATCAGTCAGAAGTAATATTCGTTTGACATTGCGATGGAATATTGGTGTTTTTGTTTCTTGCCCTATTTTTGTCTACTCTATACAGTACCCTCCGTTCACAAATATAAGATATTTTGGACATATATTTTAATATGAACTACATTAGAACTGAAATTAGTGGACAAACACACTAAATCGTGTCAATATCCATCCAATTCACAAAAAAGTTAGACACGCTTATATTTGTGAACGGAGGAAGTATTTGACTAATCATTTTTGTTTTTGTGCATTTTTTAGGGATCCCTATGAATATTTTTCTTTTGTGAGATGTACAAATATGTTGTAAACTAAGACATTAAGTACAAGAACGGTTAGGTTTTTTTTCCTCGAATTGTTTGCCTCCAACTGATATCTTGCTTTGTTTTTATAGGAGCCTTTTAGTGGTCATCGGGTGGAGTGAATCCCTAACAGCCTGTGCAATATTATTTATGAAATTATTTCTAGGTGCCATGTAAACCGGCTGAGATCGCTTCTTGATGGTATGATATCCCTAACCCAATATGTTTATATTGTTGGGAGACTAATTTCAGATAATGCTCCTACAACCTTTGAATGTATGCATTCTTTGAGCATGCTCAAGACGAATTTTGTGCTTATAAAGTGGATTTAGCCAAAGCATATGATCGAATAGATTGGCACTTTTTGGAATGTATGATGGGGGCTATGGGTTTTGCTTCGGTCTGGATGAACTGGATTATGACTTGCGTTATGTCGGTCAAATTTTTGATGCATTTTAATGGTCAGCTTTTGGATTCATTCTCCCCTTCATGTGGTATCGGGCAAGGGGATCCTTTATCTCCGTATTTATTCTTGATTGTGGCGGAGGCACCATCTTTGTTGCTTCATGATGCGTGTGCTAGAGGGGCTCTTCAAGTTTCCGGTTGAATAAGCACGCTCCGGGTATTTCCCATCTTTTGTTTGCGATGATTGTCTTCTGTTTTTCAATGGATCCATTGATCATGCGTTGACTATTAAAAATATTTTATCAATCTATGAGGAGGGGACTGGCCAGTTACCGAGCAAGATAAGTGTTCCATTATGTCCGAGAAAAAGTGTAGCATGAAAGATTAAGTGTCTGTCATGGTAATTTTGAGTATTCCCGCCAATGGTTTTGAGGATAAATATCTTCGCTTGTAGATGCCACAAGGAAGAATGAAGGCTGAGAAACTAGATGATGCCCCGCGCGTTGCCGCGGTAACTTTATTAAAAAAATGTATAAATTGTTGAGGAACGTAGTATTTCAAAAAAATTCCTACGATCACGCAAGATCTATCTAGGAGAAGCATAGACACGAGCGGGGAGAGTGTGTCCACGTACCCTCGTAGACCGAAAGCGGAAGCGTTTAGTAACGCGGTTGATGTAGTCGAACGTCTTCGCGATCCAACCGACCCAAATACCAAACGCACGGCACCTCCGCGATCTGCACACGTTCAGCTCGATGACGTCCCTCGAACTCTTGATCCAGTTGAGGCCGAAGGAGAGTTCCGTCAGCACGACGGCGTGGCGATGGTGATGATGAAGTTACCGGCGCAGGGCTTCGCCTAAGCACTACGACGATATGACCGAGGTGTGTTTCTGTGGAGGGGGGCACCGCACACGGCTAAAAGATCAACTTGTGTGTTCTAGGGTGCCCCCTCCCCACGTATATAAAGGAGGGAGGGAGTGTTGGAAATATGCCCTACAGGCAATAATAAAATGGTTATTATTATATTTCCTTGTTCATGATAATTGTCTATTGTTCATGCTATAATTGTGTTATCCGGAAATCGTAATACATGTGTGAATACATAGACCACAGCATGTCCCTAGTGAGCCTCTAGTTGACTAGCTCGTTGATCAATAGATGGTTACGGTTTCCTGACCATGGACATTGGATGTCGTTGATAACGGGATCACATCATTAGGAGAATGATGTGATGGACAACACCCAATCCTAAGCATAGCACAGGATCAAGTAGTTCGTCTGCTAAAGCTTTTCTAGTGTCAAGTATCATTTACTTAGACCATGAGATTGTGCAACTCCCGGATACCGTAGGAATGCTTTGGGTGTGCCAAACGTCACAACGTAACTGGGTGGCTATAAAGGCACACTACGGGTATCTCCGAAAGTGTCTGTTGGGTTGGCACGAATCGAGACTGGGATTTGTCACTCCGTATGACGGAGAGGTATCTCTGGGCCCACTCGGTAATGCATCATCATAATGAGCTCAATGTGACTAAGCAGTTAGTCACGGGATCATGCATTATGGAACGAGTAAAGTGACTTGGCGGTAACGAATTGAACGAGGTATTTGATACCGACAATCGAATCTCGGGCAAGTAACATACCGATTGACAAAGGGAATTGTATACGGGATTGTTTGAATCCCCGACATCGTGGTTCATCCGATGAGATCATCGTGGAACATGTGGGAACCAACATGGGTATCCAGATCCCGTTGTTGGTTATTGGCCGGAGAGATGTCTCGGTCATGTCTGCATGATTCCCGAACCCGTAGGGTCTACACACTTAAGGTTCGGTGACGCTAGAGTTGTTATGGGAATTAGTATGCGGTTACCGAATGTTGTTCGGAGTCCCGGATGAGATCCCGGACGTCATGAGGAGTTTCGAAATGGTCCAGTGATAAAGATTTATATATGGGAAGTCCTTATTCGGTCGCCGGAAGTGTTCGGGGGTTTATCGGTATTGTACCGGGACCACCGAAAGGGTTCCGGGGGTCCACCGGGAGGGTCCACCTGCCCCGGAGGGCCCTATGGGCTGAATATGGAGGGGAACCAGCCCCTAGGTGGGCTGGGCGCCAAATCCCCCTAGGGCCCATGCGCCTAGGGTTGGGGGGGAACCCTAAAGGGGGCGCCCCCTTGGCTTGGGGGGCAAGCTTCCCCCTTGGCCGCTGCCCCCCCTCTAGATCCATCTGGAGGGGGCCGCCCCCCCTCTCCCTTGCCCCTATAAATAGAGGGGAGGTGGGAGGACTGCCGCACCCTTCCCCTGGCGCAGCCCTCTCCCTCCCTAACACCTCCTCCTCCTCCATAGTGCTTGGCGAAGCCCTGCCGGAGAACTGCAAGCTCCACCACCACGCCGTCGTGCTGCCAGAGCTCTTCCCAACTTCTCCTTCCCCCTTGCTGGATCAAGAAGGAGGAGACGTCCCCGTGCTGTACGTGTGTTGAACGCGGAGGCGTCGTTGTTCGGCGCTTAGATCGAAATCAACCGTGATCTGAATCGCTGCGAGTACGACTCCTTCATCCGCGTTCTTGTAACGCTTCCGCGTTGCGATCTTCAAGGGTATGAAGATACACTCCCCTCTCTCTCATTGCTAGTCTCTCCATAGATTGATCTTGGTGATGCGTAGAATTTTTTTAATTTCTGCAACGATCCCCAACAGTGGCATCATGAGCTAGGTCTATGCGTAGTTTCTATGCACGAGTAGAACACAAGTTGTTGTGGGCGTCGATTTTGTCAATTTACTTGCCGTTACTAGTCTTATCTTGATTCGGCGGCATCGTGGGATGAAGCGGCCCGGACCGACCTTACACGTACGCTTACGTGACACAGGTTCCACTGACTGACATGCACTAGTTGCATAAGGTGGCTAGCGGGTGTCTGTCTCTCCCACTTTAGTCGGATCGGATTCGATGAAAAGGGTCCTTATGAAGGGTAAATAGAAATTGGCATATCACGTTGTGGTTTTGGCGTAGGTAAGAAACGTTCTTGCTAGAAACCTATAGCAGCCACGTAAAAACTTGCAACAACAATTAGAGGACGTCTAACTTGTTCTTGCAGCATATGCCGTGTGATGTGATATGGCCAAAAGGATGTGATGAATAATATATGTGATGCATGAGATTGATCATGTTCTTGTAATAGGAATCATGACTTGCATGTCGATGAGTATGACAACCGGCAGGAGCCATAGGAGTTGTCTTAATTTATTGTATGACCTGCGTGTCAATGAAAACGCCATGTAATTACATTACTTTATTGCTAACCGTTAGCCATAGTAGTAGAAGTAACAGTTGGCGAGACAACTTCATGAAGACACGGTGATGGAGATCATGGTGTCATGCCGGTGACGATGATGATCATGGCGCCCCGAAGATGGAGATCAAAAGGAGCAAAATGATATTGGCCATATCATGTCACTATTTGATTGCATGTGATGTTTATCATGTTTTACATCTTATTTTCTTAGAACAACAGTAGCTTAAATAAGATGATCCCTCGCTAAAATTTCAAGAAAGTGTTCCCCCTAACTGTGCACCGTTGCGAAGGTCCGTTGTTTCGAAGCACCACGTGATGATCGGGTGTGATAGATTCTAACGTTCGAATACAACGGGTGTAAGCCAGATTTACACATGCAAAAACACTTAGGTTGACTTGATGAGCCTAGCATGTACAGACATGGCCTCGGAACACGAGAGACCGAAAGGTCGAACATGAGTCATATAGTAGATACGATCAACATGGAGATGTTCATCGTTGATGACTAGTCCGTCTCACCTGATGATCGGACACAGCCTAGTCGATTCGGATCATGTATCACTTAGATGACTAGAGAGATGTCTATCTGAGTGGGAGTTCATTAAATAATTTGATTAGATGAACTTAATTATCATGAACTTAGTCTAAATATCTTTACAATATGTCTTGTAGATCAAATGGCCCACACTAATGTTGCCCTCAACTTCAACGCGTTCCTAGAGAAAATCAAGCTGAAAGACGATGGTAGCAACTATACGGACTGGGTCCGTAACTTGAGGATCATCCTCATAGCTGCCAAGAAAGCATATGTCCTTGATGCACCACTAGGTGAAGCACCTGTTTTCCCAACAACTCAAGACGTTATGAACGCCTGGCAGTCGCGTAGTGATGATTACTCCCTGGTTCAGTGTGGCATGCTTTACAGCTTAGAATCGGGGCTTCAAAAGCGTTTTGAGCAGCACGGAGCATATGAGATGTTCCAAGAGCTGAAAATGGTTTTCCAAGCTCATGCCCGAGTCGAGAGATATGAAGTCTCCGACAAGTTCTACAGTTGTAAGATGGAGGAGAATAGTTCTGTCAGCGAGCACATACTCAAAATGTCTGGGTTGCACAACCGCTTGTCTCAGCTGGGAGTTAATCTCCCGGATGACGCGGTCATTGACAGAATCCTTCAGTCGCTTCCACCTAGCTACAAGATCTTTGTGATGAATTTCAATATGCAGGGGATGGAGAAAACCATTCCTGAGGTATATTCAATGCTGAAATCAGCGAGGTGGAGATCAAAAAGGAACATCAAGTGTTGATGGTCAATAAAACCACTAGTTTCAAGAAAGGCAAAGGTAAGAAGAACTTCAAGAAGGACGGCAAGGGAGTTGCCGCGCCCGGTAAGCCAGTTGCCGGGAAGAAGCCAAAGCATGGAGCCAAGCCTGAGACTGAGTGCTTTTATTGCAAGGGAAACGGTCACTGGAAGCGGAACTGCCCCAAGTACTTAGTGGATAAGAATGTTATTGATGTGTACCTTACCAGCACTCGTAGTAGCTCCTGGGTATTTGATACCGGTGCGGTTGCTCATATTTGTAACTCAAAACAGGAGCTGCGGAATAAGCGGAGACTGGCGAAGGACGAGGTGACGATGCGCATCGGGAATGGTTCCAAGGTCAATGTGATCGCCGTCGTCACGCTACCTCTACATTTACCTACGAGATTAGTTTTAAACCTCAATAATTGTTATTTAGTGCCAGCTTTGAGCATGAACATTGTATCTGGATCTCGTTTAATGCGAGATGGCTACTCATTTAAATCTGAGAATAATGGTTGTTCTATTTATATGAGAGATATGTTTTATGGTCATGCCCCACTGGTCAATGGTTTATTCTTATTGAATCTCGAACGTGATGTTACAAATATTCATAGTATGAATGCCAAAAGATGTAAGTTTGATAATGATAGTCCCACATACTTGTGGCACTGCCGCCTTGGTCACATTGGTGTCAGACGCATGAAGAAACTCCATGCAGATGGACTTTTGGAGTCTCTTGATTATGAATCATTTGACACGTGCGAACCATGCCTCATGGGCAAAATGACCAAGACTCCGTTCTTCGGAACAATGGAGTGAGCAACCAACTTATTGGAAATCATACATACTGATGTGTGCGGTCCAATGAGCGTTGAGGCTCGCGGTGGTTATCGTTATGTTCTCACCCTCACTGATGACTTAAGTAGATATGGGTATGTCTACTTAATGAAACACAAGTCTGAGACCTTTAAAAAGTTCAAGGAATTTCAGAGTGAGGTTGAGAATCAACGTGACAGGAAAATAAAGTTCTTACGATCAGATCGTGGAGGGGAATATTTGAGTCACGAATTTGGCACGCACCTAAGGAAATGTGGAATTGTGTCACAACTCACGCCGTCTGGAACACCTCAGCGTAATGGTGTGTCCGAACATCGTAATCGCACTCTATTGGATATGGTGCAATCTATGACGATGTCTCTTACCGATCTACCGCTATCATTTTGGGTTATGCTTTAGAGACTACCGCATTCACTTTAAATAGGGCTCCGTCGAAATCCGTTGAGATGACACCGTATGAATTATGGTTTGGAAAGAAACCTAAGCTGTCGTTTCTGAAAGTTTGGGGAAAAGCTCGAATCCAAGTCGGAAAAATGCGTCTTCATAGGATACCCTAAGGAAACTATTGGGTATACCTTCTACCTCAGATCCGAAGGCAAGATCTTTGTTGCCAAGAATGGATCCTTTCTAGAGAAAGAGTTTCTCTCGAAAGAAGTAAGTGGGAGGAAAGTAGAACTTGATGAGGTATTGCCTCTTGAACCAGAGAGTAGCACAGCTCAGGAAGATGTTTCTGTGGTGCCTGCACCGACTAGAGAGGAAGTTAATGATGATGATCATGAAACTTCAGATCAAGTTGCTACTGAACTTCGTAGGTCCACAAGGACACGTTCCGCACCAGAGTGGTACGGCAACCCTGTCCTGGAAATCATGTTGTTAGACAATGGTGAACCTTCAAACTATGAAGAAGCGATGGCGGGCCCGGATTCCAACAAATGGCTTGAAGCCATGAAATCCAAGATGGGATCCATGTATGAAAACGAAGTATGGACTTTGACAGACTTGCCCGATGATCGGCAAGCCATAGAGAATAAATGGATCTTTAAGAAGAAGACAGACGCGAATGGTAATGTGACCATCTATAAGGCTCGGCTTGTCGCTAAGGGTTATCGACAAGTTCAAGGGGTTGACTACGATGAGACCTTCTCACCCGTAGCGAAGCTGAAGTCCGTTCGAATCATGTTAGCAATTGACGCATTCTATGATTATGAGATATGGCAAATGGACGTCAAAACGGCATTCCTTAATGGTTTCCTTAAGGAAGAATTGTATATGATGCAGCCGAAAGGTTTTGTCGATCCTAAGAATGCTGACAAGGTATGCAAGCTCCAGCGCTCAATCTATGGGCTGGTGCAAGCATCTCAGAGTTGGAACATTCGCTTTGATGAGATGATCAAAGTGTTTGGGTTTACGCAGACTTATGGAGAAGCCTGTGTTTACAAGAAAGTGAGTGGGAGCTCGGTAGCATTTCTCATATTATATGTGGATGACATACTATTGATGGGAAATGACATAGAATTTTTGGAAAGCATAAAGGCCTACTTGAATAAGTGTTTTTCAATGAAGGACCTTGGAGAAGCTGCTTACATATTAGGCATCAAGATCTATAGAGATAGATTGAGACGCCTCATTGGTCTTTCACAAAGCACATACCTTGACAAGATATTGAAGAAGTTCAATATGGATCAGTCCAAGAAGGGGTTCTTGCCTGTATTGCAAGGTGTGAGATTGAGCACGGCTCAATGCCCGACCACGGCAGAAGATAGAGGAAAGATGAGTGTCATCCCCTATGCCTCGGCCATAGGGTCGATTATGTATGCCATGCTGTGTACCAGACCTGATGTGAACCTTGCCGTAAGTTTGGTAGGAAGGTACCAAAGTAATCCCGGCATGGAACACTGGACAGCGGTCAAGAATATCCTGAAGTACCTGAAAAGGACTAAGGATATGTTTCTCGTTTATGGAGGTGACGAAGAGCTCGTCGTAAAGGGTTACGTCGATGCTAGCTTCGACACAGATCTGGATGACTCCAAGTTGCAAACTGGATACGTGTATATTTTGAATGGTGGGGCAGTCAGCTGGTGCAGTTGCAAACAAAGCGTCGTGGCGGGATCTACATGTGAAGCGGAGTACATAGCAGCCTCGGAGGCAGCACAGGAAGCAGTCTGGATGAAGGATTTCATCACCGACCTGGAGTTATTCCCAATGCACCGGGCCCAATGACACTCTTCTGTGACAACACTGGAGCTATTGCCCTTGCCAAGGAGCCCAGGTTTCACAGGAAGACTAGGCATATCAAGCGTCGCTTCAAATCCATTCATGAAAATGTTCAAGATGGAGACATAGATATTTGTAAAGTGCATACAGACCTGAATGTCGCAGATCGGTTGACTAAACCTCTTCCACGAGCAAAACATGATCAACACCAGAACTCTATGGGTGTTCGATTCATCACAATGTAACTAGATTATTGACTCTAGTGCAAGTGGGAGACTGTTGGAAATATGCCCTAGAGGCAATAATAAAATGGTTATTATTATATTTCCTTGTTCATGATAATTGTCTATTGTTCATGCTATAATTTTGTTATCCGGAAATCGTAATACATGTGTGAATACATAGACCACAACATGTCCCTAGCGAGCCTCTAGTTGACTAGCTCGTTGATCAATAGATGGTTACGGTTTCCTGACCATGGACATTGGATGTCGTTGATAACGGGATCACATCATTAGGAGAATGATGTGATGGACAACACCCAATCCTAAGCATAGCACAAGATCGTGTAGTTCGTCTGCTAAAGCTTTTCTAATGTCAAGTACCATTTCCTTAGACCATGAGATTGTGCAACTCCCGGATACCGTAGGAATGCTTTGGGTGTGCCAAACGTCACAACGTAACTGGGTGGCTATAAAGGCACACTACGGGTATCTCCGAAAGTGTCTGTTGGGTTGGCACGAATCGAGACTGGGATTTGTCACTCCGTATGACGGAGAGGTATCTCTGGGCCCACTCGGTAATGCATCATCATAATGAGCTCAATGTGACTAAGCAGTTAGTCACGGGATCATGCATTATGGAACAAGTAAAGTGACTTGCCGGTAACGAGATTGAACGAGGTATTGGGATACCGATGATCGAATCTCGGGCAAGTAACATACCGATTGACAAAGGGAATTGTATACGGGATTGTTTGAATCCCCGACATCGTGGTTCATCCGATGAGATCATCGTGGAACATGTGGGAACCAACATGGGTATCCAGATCCCGCTATTGGTTATTGGCCGGAGAGATGTCTCGGTCATGTCTGCATGATTCCCGAACCCGTAGGGTCTACACACTTAAGGTTCGTGACGCTAGAGTTGTTATGGGAATTAGTATCGATTACCGAATGTTGTTCGGAGTCCCGGATGAGATCCCGGACGTCACGAGGAGTTCCGGAATGGTCCGGAGATAAAGATTTATATATGGGAAGTCCTTATTCGGTCGCCGAAAGTGTTCGGGGGTTTATCGGTATTGTACCGGGACCACCGAAAGGGTTTCGGGGGTCCACCGGGAGGGTCCACCTGCCCCGGAGGGCCCTATGGGCTGAATATGGAGGGGAACCAGCCCCTAGGCGGGCTGGGCACCAAACCCCCCTCGGGCCCATGTGCCTAGGGTTGGGGCGAAACCCTAAAGGGGGCGCTCCCCTTGGCTTGGGGGGCAAGCCTCCCCCTTGGCCGCCGTCCCCCCTCTAGATACATCTGGAGGGGGCCGGCCCCCCTCTCCCTTGCCCATATAAATAGAGGGGAGGTGGGAGGACTGCCGCACCCTTCCCCTGGCGCAGTTCTCTCCCTCCCTAACACCTCATCCTCCTTCGTAGTGCTTGGCGAAGCCCTGCCGGAGAACTGCAAGCTCCACCACCACGCCGTCGTGCTGCCGGAGCTCTTCCCCAACTTCTCCTTCCCCCTTGCTGGATCAAGAAGGAGGAGACGTCCCCGTGCTGTACGTGTGTTGAACAGGGAGGCACCGTTGTTCGGTGCTTAGATTGGAATCAATCGCGATCTGAATCGCTACGAGTACGACTCCTTCATCCGCGTTCTTGTAACGCTTCCGCGTCGCGACCTTCAAGGGTATGAAGACACACTCCCCTCTCTCTCGTTGCTAGTCTCTCCATAGATTGATCTTGGTGATGCGTAGAAATTTTTAATTTCTGCAACGATCCCCAACAGGGAGGAGGAGGCCGACCAGGGGTGGCGCGCCCAAGGGGGGGAGTCCTACTCCAAGTAGGATTCGCCCCCCTTTCCTATTCGTACAAGGAGAAGGGGGAAAGAGGAGGAGGAGAGAAAGGAAAGGGGGGGCGCCCCCCAACCCTAGTCCAATTCGGTTTGGGCTAGGGGGGCACGCGCCACTCCTTGGCCTGCCTCCTCTCTTCCACCACTGGGCCCATGAGGCCCATTAACCCCCCGGGGGGTTCCGGTAACCCCCCGGTACTCCAGAAAATACCCGATACACTTCGGAACCATTCTGGTGTCCGAATATAACCTTCCAATATATCAATCTTTATGTCACGACTATTTTGAGACTCCTCGTCATGTCCGTGATCTCATCCGGGACTCCGAACAACCTTTGGTACATCAAATCACATAAACTCATAATACGAATCGTCATCGAACATTAAGCGTGCGGACCCTACGGGTTCGAGAACTATGTAGACATGACCGAGACACATCTCCGGTCAATAACCAATAGCGGAACCTGGATGCTCATATTGGCTCCTACATATACTACACAGATCTTTATCGGTCAAACCGCATAACAACATACATTGTTCCCTTTGTCATCGGTATGTTACTTGCCCGAGATTCGATCGTCGGTATCACCATACCTAGTTCAATCTCGTTACCGGCAAGTCTCGTTACTCGTTGTGTAATGCATCATCCCGCAACTAACTCATTAGTCACATTGCTTGCAAGGCTTATAGTGATGTGCATTACCGAGAGGGCCCAGAGATACCTCTCCGACAATCGGAGTGAAAAATCCTAATCTCGATCTATGCCAACTCAACAAACACCATTGGAGACACCCGTAGAGCATCTTTATAATCACCCAGTTACGTTGTGACGTTTGATAGCACACTAAGTGTTCCTCCGGTATTTGGGAGTTGCATAATCTCATAGTCATAGGAACATGTATAAGTCATGAAGAAAGCAATAGCAATAAACTAAACGATCATAGTGCTAAGCTAACGGATGGGTCTTGTCCATCACATCATTCTCTAATGACGTGATCCCGTTCATCAAATGACAACACATGTCTATGGCTAGGAAACTTAACCATCTTTGATTAACGAGCTAGTCTAGTAGAGGCATACTAGGGACACTCTGTTTGTCTATGTATCCACACATGTACTAAGTTTCCGGTTAATACAATTCTAGCATGAATAACAAACACTTATCATGATATAAGGAGATATAAATAACAACTTTATTATTGCCTCTAGGGCATATTTCCTTTAGTCTCCCACTTGCACTAGAGTCAATAATCTAGATTACATAGTAATGATTCTAACACCCATGGAGTCTTGGTGCTGATGATGTTTTGCTCGTGAGAGAGGCTTAGTCAACGGGTCTGCAACATTCAGATCCGTATGTATCTTGCAAATCTCTATGTCCCCTTCCGACACTTGATGACGGATGGAATTGAAGCGTCTCTTGATGTGCTTGGTTCTCTTGTGAAATCTGGATTCCTTCGCCAATGCAATTGCTCCAGTATTGTCACAAAAGATTTTCATTGGACCCGATGCACTAGGTATGACACCTAGATCGGATATGAACTCCTTCATCCAGACTCCTTCATTTGCTGCTTCCGAAGCAGCTATGTATTCCGCTTCACACGTAGATCCCGCCACGACACTCTGTTTGGAACCGCACCAACTGACAGCTCCACCATTCAATATAAATACGTATCCGGTTTGTGACTTAGAGTCATCCGGATCACTGTCAAAGCTCGCATTGACGTAACCATTTACGACGAGCTCTTTGTCACCTCCATAAACGAGAAACATATCCTTAGTCCTTTTCATGTATTTCAGGATGTTCTTGACCGCTGTCCAGTGATCCACTCCTGGATTACTTTGGTACCTCCCTACTATACTTATAGCAAGGCACACATCAGGTCTGGTACACAGCATTGCATACATGATAGAACCTATGGTTGAGGCACAGGGAATGACTTTCATTTCCTCTCTATCTTCTACAGTTGTCGGGCATTGAGTCTCACTCATCTTCACACCTTGTAACACAGGCAAGACCCCTTTCTTTGACTGATCCATTTTGAACTTCTTCAAAATCTTATCAAGGTATGTGCTTTGTGAAAGTCCAATTAAGCGTCTTGATCTATCTCTATAGATGTTGATGCCCAATATGTAAGCAGCTTCACCGAGGTCTTTCATAGAAAAACTTTTATTCAAGTATCCTTTTATGCTATCCAGAAATTCTATATCATTTCCAATCAACAAGCTGAAGAGCAGGTTCACATTGTCCGGGATAATCTCAAGGCGGCCCAGTCCCGTCAGAAGAGCAACTATGACCGGAAACACTGGGGTTCAACTTATCAACCTGGTGAACAAGCTTATTTGCGTGTCACTCCTTTGAGAGGCACTCATCGGTTCGGAGTCAAGGGCAAGCTAGCTCCGCGCTACATTGGTCCTTTTCGCATTCTCGCCCGTCGTGGACTGGTGGCTTATCAACTAGAGTTGCCACCTCAGTTCTCTCACGTCCATGACGTCTTCCATGTGTCACAACTTCGTCATTGCTTCAAGGACCCGGAACGTGAAGTGGATTCGGAATTGATTGAAGTTCAAGATGATCTCACATAGAAAGAGCATCCGATCCGCATTCTTGAAGAAGCTGAACGTCGAACCCGCCAGAAGGTTACCAAGTTCCTCAAGGTGCAATGGTCGAATCATACTAAAGATGAAGCCACTTGGGAACGCGAAGATAACCTCCGGGCTGAATACCCCGACCTGTTCCCTTCTACCTCTTAATTCTCAGGACGAGAATTTCTTTTAGAGGAGAGTTGTAACACCCCGGTGTAATGATGCTACAGTAACCCCTGGGGTTAAGTTAATCATTTTGCTAAACAAGTGTTTGATCACCCTTGGTTCTCTCTCATTTCAAATTCCAGTTGAGTTCAATTTCAAATTCCGAGTGAAATTCAAAATTGCTCAAACATGAAAACTAAAATGTTCATCATGTGCCAAATAATCCACAACTAATATTGGTGGTGAACCAACATTTTTGCAAAGGGTTTGAGTGGCCTAAACTACTTAAAACAATGACCTAAGCAATAATTTAAATGTCTTATTAAATTATAAAATTTGCAAACTACTTCAAAAGTCTCACAACCTTTTTGTGGCAGTGCACAATAATTCTTTGAAATTCTCTTGGCCAGTGGCATAATTTTGCAAAGTCCTTAGTGTCTAAAAACAAGATGCAAAAGCTGCTGGAAAAACAGAAAATAAATTAAAAAGGAAAAGCAGAGGGGAGAGAGAGAAAAGAGCCCCTGGCCTCCCATTGGGCCTCGGCCCACTCCCCCTCCACGGTCGGTTCTCTGTGCCCCCGACCCCATCGCTACAGGAGGCTGGTCGCCGCCGCACCACCTTGCCGGCGCTGTCCCGAGGGGATAAGGCCGACAGCCGCGCCCCCTCGAGCTCCTCCCCGCTCTCACCCACTCACTCTGCCACTCCACTCCTCTCTCCGCCTCTCCCACTCCCCTCCAGATCCGCCTTGGCCGCGCCTCTCCGTCGCCGCTCACCGCACTCCATCGCGGACACCGGCCGGCCTTTGCCTCGCCGACATGCTCCCAGGCTCTGCCTCGACCTCCTCACCCTCCCCGCCGAGCCACACTGACCGGGACGGCCCCACAGCACTGCCACGACCTCGCCTTCGCCCTCGGCTCCGACGAACGCCGCCGCCCCGAATCCGCGCCACTGCTACTCCTAGTTACCCACCGGGCCACCGTGTGCCCCCGAGGTGAGCTCCGCCTCCCCCTTCCTTTGCTTCTCCTAGCGTGTCTCGGCCCCCCTGCCGCTAGCACGCAACGTCGCCGTAGCTCGTCGCCGCCCTGCTTCATAGTCGCCGTGGCCACACCCGCCGGCGAGCTCAGCCGAACACGGCCTCGTGCTCCGATCGCTCCCCGCAGCCAAGCGTCGTGGACCGCATCCCGTGTCGTGCCCCGTAGCACCATCCTCATCGTCGCCCGAGCGCGACCGCCGCCCTCTCGCCGCTCGTGGGCGCTGCTCCGGCCAACTCCGGTTACGCCACCGCCCCCAGTCGACGCGCCTTCGTGCGCTCGTTCGAACGCGCCAAGTTCCGCGCCAAAAGACCCCCTGTGCGCGATTCCCGGCAAAGTCCAGCGAGCCCTGCCGCTGTTTTGGTCGCCAGCGGCGAAACCCCGCCGCCGCCGACGTGGCACACCTGGGGCCCGCCTTTGGGTCACTGCCCGTGGGCCCCCTGGCCCCAGTTGACACGTTGACCGTGGTCAACTGTGCTGACTGGGCACACAGTGTCACTGACATGCGGGCCCCACCGCATATTTTGTTAAATAAACGTTTTTATAAATAAAAACAATTAGTTAAGCTAAATAGTCACTGACATATGGGGCCCAGCTGCTAATTAATCATGTTTAATTAAAATAACCCACTGTTAGCCCTCTTTTTATGACATGTGGGACCCACTGGTTAGGTTTGACCTGGTCAGCCGCCCTGCTGACTGCTGATGTCACTATGATGTCATGCTGACTCAATAAACCTTTCTGTTTATTTAAATAAATCCAGAAAATGGTTTAATCTTTGAAAATTCATAGCAAATAAACTGTAACTCGGATGCAAATGTTTTCTACATGAAAGTTGCTCAGAAAAACAAGACGAATCCGAATACGCGGTCCGTTCATCTGTCACATGCCCCTAGTAGGCGGAACATGGAACATTCCCCCTCCGGTCATCTATTTGACATAGGTCCGGAACCGGGAATACCTTCCCGGTTGAATTCCCCCTTCACTTATATCGTGTAGCCATACGTTAGGTCACACCCTGCACAGCTTATTGCCATGTTATGCTTAGTGATGCATCTGTTTGCTCTGTATTTACTGTTTCTTCCCCCTCTTCTCTCCGGTAGACCCCGATACTGATGCTGCCCCTGTGATCGACTACGTCAACGACGACACTTCTTCCTTTTCAGCAGAGCTTCCAGGCAAGCCCCCCCTTTGATCATCCCGATATCACCCATTCCATTCTCTCATGCTTGCATTAGATTTTGCTACTGTTATTGTTTGCACCTATTCTGATGCATAGCCTGCTTTTGTAACCTGCTCATTGTACCTTACCTGCTTATCCTAAACTGCTTAGTATAGGTTGGTTAGTGATCCATCAGTGACCCCCACCTTGTCCTTGTTGCCCCTGCTTCATCATTGACGACTCGATCAACGTGATCGAAGACCAGAGCCCGACACCTCACATCACATCACACCCTTTTTGTTGCTCGACTCTACAGAGTTACCATCGAGTGCCGAGGGTGGAACCTCATACATCACTCCTGACGAGATCTCTGTAGTGTAGCTATTCGGTCGTGGTCATCGAGGGTGATTTCCTCCTTAACCACTTCCGATACGACTTTGTCGTGCAACCCCTGAAGTGTGAACCTCGAGGGTGGATCCTCTTACGTTCACCTTGATGATTACATCAAGTGGAATTCACCGGGGGTGATTCCTCGGGTTTTCCCCTTGATGTTTGGACACATGGATACTTGGACTTTACAACTGTTACTTGGAAAGGCGGGTTGACCCTGAGGGGTACCCGCGAGTGATGTGGAGACGGGTTGACCTGGAGGGTGCCCGCGAGATAATTACGAGGCGTGGCCGGGCATTCCTAGCCCTTGCCGCAAGTCCTCGAGACAGGGCAACAGGGTCACATCTTTCATGAGTCTCTGCTTGTTACTGCGTGCTCCTAATCCACTACGATTTGGATATTTGATTCGAGGGGCCTTTGGCCTGATAGCACTAACCATCACGTGGGCATAGTATGGGCGTTCTGCGTCGTATGCATCAGTCGAAGCTTAATAGACGTCAGCGACTGAGCAACGCGCGTCGGGTTGGACCGCGTAAGCACCTGCCTTTTTGAAGGAGGTAGCTAGGTCTGCTCACCGGCCACCCTCGCAACGTGTAGGAGTTCCCGGGGCGATGGCCCATGACCCCTGGGGGCATAGGTTTAGTCTGGCGTGCTGACTTTTCTATTAAGCCTAGGTCGGGTTGCGGCGTATTGTTTGGCCGAGGCCGGGCATGACCCAGGAAAGTGTGTCCGGCCAGAGTTAATCGAGCGTGGTGGGTAAGTTGGTGCACCCATGCAGGGAAGAAAACATCTATCGATAGCCTGTCCTACGGTAACGGACACTTGGAGTTGTATCCCGATCGATACAACTAGAACTGGATACTTGAGGTGATAACTGGATAGTATGGCTCTGGGATTGCTTTCTCGCAGAGAGTCGAGAAAGGATCTCTGGCCGAGGTTGATAACACTACTACTTTACTTTATGCTACTCTTATCTCTTCTGATGCTGCAAGATGCTTGGAGCTGCTTGAAGATGCTAGTCTTCGATAGGCTAGGCTTTCCCCTTCTCTTCTGGCATTCTGCAGTCCAGTCCACAGATACAACCCATTTCATTGATACCGATGCATATGTAGTGTAGATCCTTGCTTGCGAGTACTTTGGATGAGTACTCACGGTTGCTTTGCTCCCCCTTTTCCCCCTTTCTTCTTCTTTCCGGTTGATGCAACCAGATGTCGGAGCCCAGGAGCTAGATGCCACCGTCGACGTGCCTACTACTACGTGGAGACCACCGACGACAAAGAGTAGTTAGGAGGCTCCCAGGCAGGAGGCCTTGCCTTTTCAATCGTAGATGCTTTTGTGCTGGCCTTCTTAAGGCAAACTTGTTTAACTTATGTCTGTACTCAGATATTGTTGCTTCCGCTGACTCGTTTGTATTCAAGCTGATGTATTCGAGCCCTCGAGGCCCCTGGCTTGTAATATAAAGCTTGTATTATTTTAATTTGTGTCTAGAGTTGTGTTGTGATATCTTCCCATGAGTCCTTGATCTTGATCGTACACATTTGCGTGTATGATTAGTGTACGATTGAATCGAGGGCGTCACAGTCCAGTGATCCACTCCTGGATTACTTTGGTACCTCCCTACTATACTTATAGCAAGGCACACATCAGGTCTGGTACACAGCATTGCATACATGATAGAACCTATGGCTGAGCATAGGGAATGACTTTCATTTTCTCTCTATCTTCTACAGTGGTCGGGCATTGAGTCTCATTCAACTTCACACCTTGTAACACAGGCAAGACCCCTTTCTTTGACTGATCCATTTTGAACTTCTTCAAAATCTTATCAAGGTATGTGCTTTGTGAAAATCCAATTAAGCGTCTTGATCTATCTCTATAGATCTTGATGCCCAATATGTAAGCAGCTTCACCGAGGTCTTTCATAGAAAAACTTTTATTCAAGTATCCTTTTATGCTATCCAGAAATTCTATATCATTTCCAATCAACAATATGTCATCCACATATAATATTAGAAATGCTACAGAGCTCACACTCACTTTCTTGTAAATACATGCTTCTCCAAAAGTCTGTATAAAACCATATGCTTTGATCACACTATCAAAACGTTTATTCCAACTCCGAGAGGCTTGCACCAGTCCATAAATGGATAGTTGGAGCTTGCACACTTTGTTAGCACCCTTTGGATCGACAAAACCTTCTGGTTGCATCATATACAACTCTTCTTCTAGAAATCCATTCAGGAATGCAGTTTTGACATCCATTTGCCAAATTTCATAATCATAAAATGCGGCAATTGCTAACATGATTCGGACAGACTTAAGCATCGCTACGGGTGAGAAAGTCTCATCATAGTCAACTCCTTGAACTTGTCGAAAACCTTTTGCAACAAGTCGAGCTTTGTAGACAGTAACATTACCATCATCGTCGGTCTTCTCACTACTGCAGGAGACTGCTAACGCGACACTATGATCAGAGACCCTTTGCCGAAACTGTGTGCGATGAAATAATCACAAACGGTGGTGTAAAAAACTGTCAAAAAAGGTGCAAAACATTTGCGATGATGGCTGCATCAAACACGGTTAAGATTTTAGTTGCATGTGCGATGCAGGGCATACGGTTAATCCATTCAAACTGTCTGCGATGAGGCAGAACAACAGAAACGGGCAGCCATAACAATGTGTGTGCGATGCAGGACACACGGTTAATTCATTCGAACTGTTTGCGATGAGGTAGAACAACAGAAACGGGTAGCCATATCAATGTGTGTGTGATATACGGCATACAGTTAACTCAGACGAACTGTTTTCGATTAGGGAACACAACAGAAATGGTTCAACTTAACAAGATGTGTGTGATATGCAGCATGCAGTTCACATGGATGAGCTGTTTGCGATGAGCCAAAAGAACACAAACGAGTCGTGTAAACAAGCACTACAAAAAATGCACTTCCATGATGATACGTGTTTGTCACAGTAGGTCGCGGTTTTTGTCATGCATGTACATCCATGACAAATTTATGACAGAATCAAGATAGTCATACCTGTGCTGTCGTAGAAGTGTTCCATGACATTACCAAAATTATCATCACGGAAGTGTCCACTTCCATGACGATAAATCGCGCGTCACAGAAGTGCTTTCGTCAAGGGTGACCGACACGTGGCATCCACCGTAACGGAACGCCGTTAAGCTATCGGGTCGGGTTTTGGATCCGATAACCCGTTAACAGCCCCGACCAATGGGGATTTTCCACGTGTAAAATCATCATTGGCTAGAGGAAACACGTGTCGGCTCATCGTTGGGACAGATGTCATCCGCTCACAGGACAGAAGGCGCCTATGATACGTCGACACGTGGCACGGCCCAACAGTGGCCCATTCCTATGAAAAGGCCAGCCCGTTTGACTTGGTCAAAAGCTGGCGGGCCGGCCCATGGAGAGCCTGTTAACGGCCTGTTCGCATATAGCCCATTTACAGCCTGCTAACCCAAGGCCCGTTACGCCCTATCCGAATTAGGCCCAGTAGCGTCATCTGGGCCATCCAATATGATTCCAGCCCGTTTTCACTTCTGGCCCATGTATAGCCCATGACGTCTTTCGGCCCATATGAGGCCCTTTGTAACTCTTGGCCCATTAGCGGCCCGTGCTGAAACTGGCCCGTAATGAACAGTGTATTACTTTACACCCATTAACAGCCCATGGTGAAACTGGCCCGTAATGAACAGTGTATCACTTTATACCCATTAACGGCCCATTATTCCGTTGGGCCGTTTCCAGCCCAAGTTAACTTTCGGCCTTCTGAGGGCCCATTTATTCTTGGACTCATTTGCAGCATTCGGTTACTTACGGCCCGTTACTGTCATTTTCTGCTTGTGGGCCAAATTCAGCCCGTCGTTACAGTCGGCCCGTTTGTGGACCGTTAGTCTGTTGGGCCATTTTCATAGCATCACCAAATACGGCCTATTAATGGCCCGTTATGGTCAGTCCATAAAACGTATGATTTCCATTAAAGGCTCGTCTACGGCCCATTAAAGGCCCGTACAAGCCCATAAATGAGTCGGCGGCCCATGGATCCTACGAGACATAGAAGGCCCATGGATCCTATGAGACGTAGAAGGCCCATGGATCCTACGAGACGTACAAGGCCCATGGATCCTACGAGACGTAGAAGGCCCATGGATCCTACGAGACGTAGAAGGCCCATGGATCCGACGGCCCGTGAAGGGCCATGGTCGGGCGAGTTGGCCCCCGTTTGAACGATATAGCATATTCAAAGAATTATCCTACTCAATACTATACAACAAAGAGATCAAGGCATAGAAAGGTAGAATAATCCTACACTATACAATAAAGAAATTACAGCCGATTATACCCACTGGGCATTATGGTTCGACACAGGTGATAATAAAGCATACACAAACAGAAAATTACATACACTGGGCAAATACAGCTCATACATCATGGACGCGCATCAACTTAACTCCATTTGAACTATAATCTCTTCAGAAAATAGGATTGGCCGAATTCAGATAGCACAAATTTCAGTCTGCGAAATCTCCAATTCCTTCATGGTTACCTCATTGTCTTGTTTCATTTTTTGACTCCTGCATCTAATACCTGCATGTCCAGTCTCAACTTGTTGATTATACGTTGACAATCATGTACACATTGTCTTGCCACCTCTAGTTGATGCTCGAGAACATCAGCACATTCCAATTCCAATCCATAATCATTCGGTAACGGCCATGCCGCACTGCTCGCAGATCTTTGTGTTGATGTCACTTCATCCTGAAATGTTTCTGTAAGTACACATGACTAGGGCAAAAATATAGTTACAACAGTGAAGCGAACAAGACACTATTTTGTACTACATGGCAAAACAGGACTAACAATAATGTTACACGTCACTTTCAAAAAAAATGTTACACGTCATGAAGCATAAGCAGGTGATATTTTAAAAATTATAAAAAAGATAGTCTGTGCAGCCTGCATACAGAAATCCCTCTTAGCTCACCAGATGAGCATGATGTTGGGGCCCAATCGAAAACACAGACAAGTTACAAATTTAGACAACACGTTGCGTATAAGTAAGCAAGCAGTTGGCCATTCTGTGCCTCAATTAAAGTCTTAGGGAGCATAATGAACAACAGAGGGTTTCATACAAACATACTACAACAGGCAAAACTATGCAATCATTAGCGTAGTATAAACTAGATTGTGAGCCTCATGCAATAATAGTTTGTTAATAGACTTCAAAGCTTCAGGCACACTTCGGCAGAGTAATTAAATGGTAAGGCATTTAATTATGTCAACTAATAGTGATACAAGTACCGAACATCAGGCATGATTATTTGGGCATCTCATTAACTGAGGACAAATAAAGCAATTGAAAAGAGAAAATTAACTATGCCTGAAACAAACAATGAATTGAACTGTTGAGTTGCATACAGTGACTTACCTTAGCAGGTTGAAGAGGCTCAGCGCAGCTCCTACTTCTCTTGCAAGGCTCCTTCCTAACATCTTGTACTTGGAAATCCTCAATCTTATCTTCATTGCACCCCCTCTGCAAGGTGACACAAACTAGTTACTCGTCTCCTTGGAAGATAAATATGCATACTTTCCAGTCTGTGAACACAAAAGGATGAGATTATAACAAAACAACACCACATAATGAAACATGCCGCATCTCTTGCACTTGCACACAATGAAATGAGCATTTACTATGTCTGCACTATGTAAAAACTAGGCATACCTTCAAACTGGATCTCCAGGTACTCTTGGAGAGCCTACTGTAGTGTACAGCCAAACCTTTATGTCACCTATGAGTTAGACAAGGCCCCACTACAGCAGCCCTTAGTGTTTAAATCGTTGACAAGCTCTGTTAGAGCGTTGGGTCAAGAACAGCAAGTAATCAAAGCAAACAGTCCTAGTATGGCTGGCTGATGCAAACAAGCAATTGAACAGATGTGTGAGCAAATCTTACATATCAAGAAAAGAAGCAAAGAAGGAGGCTTAAAGACCATCAC
Organism: Aegilops tauschii subsp. strangulata; assembly: GCF_002575655.3. NCBI lineage: Eukaryota > Viridiplantae > Streptophyta > Magnoliopsida > Poales > Poaceae > Aegilops > Aegilops tauschii. The sequence continues at coordinate 574,651,158 of NC_053036.3, forward strand.
TTGACTGACCAGATTTAAGGGGCATTTAAACGTCATGTGCAACGTATGAACTAACATAAACATTGCATATTCCAGATTCTACAATGGAATGCACATGTATTAGGTTATGCCATGTATGATGATGCCTAAATGTACAGATAGCAGGCATGAGTGATTCATCATGGCACGCACAATTGAATTACAGGTTAAGGGCCAGTTCGATTCCGCCTTTTCAGGGCATATTGTCAAAATAAGCCATAAAAGATGTAAAGAAGTCATTTTTGAGTTATGGGCTTGGGCTTAACTAATTTCGCTTTGGAGGTGGGTGTTTCGGGTAGAACCTCACTAAAAATTGAAGGGAAGGGGAATAGTGAAATGACTCTGTTGTCTGCCTATATTACACTCAAAATGCAACTGCTGACGCCCGTGTCACACCTGACCCTCAAGTAAAAACAAACACGCAAGCATTCATTGCCCTGCCCGCTTGCATCTCCTCTCTCCTTTCCCTCTACCTCGATCCCCTGCCTGCAGCACTAGGGTTCCTCCAGCGAGTCGTCGCCACTGGTCCCATCTGGCCTGGTCCTCGACGATGCTATGTCCAGCTAGGCTACATGGCCGGCGGGTAGGGGCAAATCTCCCTGGCTGCTCCTCCCTCTGGCGCCGCCCCTCATTCTCATGGTCTCCAGCAGCTGCTCCACTGTGGTTCGTCCAACGCACTACTCCGGCGGGCGCTGCACAACTACGGCTGATGCCACACTGCGGCAGAAGGCACCTTATTCCCCCTCCCCTCCTCCCAGGCCATGGCCTTGAGGTGCTATTGAAGGATGAGCTCATCCAACAAGGTGAGGATCTCCTCTAATTTTTTGCCAAATTTTCATTCTGATCCACTATACGATGAATTGCTATGAACTGCTTCTGCTGCTGCTATATGATGCATTGCTATGAGATGCTCCTGCTGCTGCTATATGATGAATTGCTATGAGCTACTGCTGCTGCTATATGATGAATTGCTATGAGCTGCTGCTGCTGCTATATGATGAGTTGCTACAAGCTGCTCCTGCTGCTGCTATATGATGAATTGCTATGAGCTGCTCCTGCTGCTGCTATATGATGAATTGCTATGAGCTGCTCCTGCTGCTGCTATATGATGAATTGCTATGAGCTGCTGCTAGTATATGATGAATTGCAGACTGCTGCTGCTGTATGATGAGTTGCTATGAGCTGCTGCTGCTGCTATATGATGCTTTCAGGTGGTGCTGCTATACGATAATAACCAGCCACTTGGACCATCGAATTTCAATAAATAATTGTTCTTCATTTAAATGTGGGTCATGCGTTCTTCGTTTAAATTAGGCAATGGGATCTCTATGGAAAACATTGACCAAAGTAGATTGTGCCAAGTAGATGGTATCTTTGTATTTGCATTTTGAGCAAGTAGTGATGGTCTGTTTTCCTATCATATTAATTACTGCACCGGGTTCAATTTGTGATGTTTGCAAGTCAAATTAATTTCCATATGGGCAGCAAAATGAAAAATATATAATGCAATCTAGACTTTCCACTGATCATACCAAAGATAAGCTGAAAACGCAATGAAAAGAACTGGCTGGCTTATTACATGGAGCTTATATTCACAGGTGCTTATTTTCTTAGGATAACTCATAATAACTATCCCTAAGAAACTTGCCTAATAGAACTGGCATACAAATAACATGTCACGATGATTGCAATGGAGGAGTGACGTACCATAGCACACTGTATAGGCTCACCGCCGCCTCTCCTTTTTTTGCGATGTTCCATGAAATTGCCACATACATCTTGTACTTTTTCATTGTGTAACCCTATTTGCAAGTTGACACGGCTAATTTCAGACATCTCTACATGATACTACATTGCATATCCCTTGCGCATATTTAAACCACCAATTAACGATTGTGTGCGTACCATAAACTAGCCATGACTCTGTATGCTGGACTAGCAGGCACTCTAAGGGAGCCTAATGTAGTGCACTGGAATTCCTACATGCCACCTACGATTTTGTGTAATGTACTGCCCCTGTTCCTAAATATATGTCTTTGTAGAGATTCCAGTATGGACCACATACAGATGTATATAGATGCATTTTCGAGTGTAGATTCACTCATTTTGCTCCGTATGTAGCCTATAGTGGAATCTCTAAAAAGACTTATATTTAGGAACGGAGGTACGAGGTAGTATCATGTATGACATCTACATATCTAATTTAACAGCCAGTAGTAGAAATCATTGTCTGCACAAAGGGATTACTGGTCGAAAATCCTAGCAAAGCACGCTGGCAGGCACAGAACAATATAAGAGAGAGAGAGAGACGTGCTTACAAGATCATAGCAATGCCTCAGTCCAGGATCTTGGTTGGCCAAGCTGTTAGATCCAGAAGAAACATCGTCCTTGTAGTTTTTGCCAGCTGCATAACAGGTAACAGCGACCGGTTAGTATATTTGAAGTACATCGGGCAGGTGATGCTGGACGGGTTTAAAGGTGACAAGTACCTAGGCCGTGGCGGGTGCTTGGCATCTCTCCAGATGGTAGGAATCAGCTTAGAAACGTCAAGGGTGATGACGCTGCGCTGGCTGTCGGGGTCCGGTAAGGAGATCTAGAACCATCGAGTAGGGTGTTTATGGAGCGGCTCCGGTAGGGTGGACTACGGTGTGGGCGAAGCGGATCTGTGGCCGTGGACGAGGGCGTAGGTGAAGCTGCTCCGGTGGTTGGGTTAAGGATGATGTCGATGACGCGGATCTGCGGCCGTGGACGGGGCGTCAGAAGCTGCTCCGGTGGTTGGGTTAAGGATGGTGTCGACGATGCGGATCTGCGGCCGTGGACGGGGCGTCAGAAGCTGCTCCGGTGGTTGGGTTAAGGATGGTGTCGACGATGCGGATCTGCGGCCGTGGACGGGGCGTCAGAAGCTGCTCCGGTGGTTGGGTTAAGGATGGTGTCGACGATGCGGATCTGCGGCCGTGGACGGGGCGTCAGAAGCTGCTCCGGTGGTTGGGTTAAGGGTGGTGTCGACGATGCGGATCTACGGCCGTGGACGGGGCGTCAGAAGCTGCTCCGGTAGGTTGGATGAGGGTGCGAGGAAGCGGATCTGAGGCCATGGACTTGTGAGTTGGCAAAGCGGCCCCGGTAGGGTTGAGAATGGTATAGGCGAAGGTACTCCGGTAGGGTTGACGATGGTGTCAGCGAAGCGGCTCCGGTAGGGTTGAGGAAGGTGTCGGCGAAGTGGCTCCGGTAGGGTTGAGGAAGGTGTCGGCGAAGAGGATCAGAGGCCATCGACGGGGGCGTCGGTGGGGCGGCTTCGGGGGGTGTGGACGAAGTGTCTCCGGTGGGGAGTACGAATGAGCCGCTGCAGATGCGCGGCGGTTGACGAGAGTACCGGCGAAGCAGATCTGGCGCTGTGGACAAGGCCGGCACTGAATGGGTTGTGGTACAGTGGTGGATGAGCAGTCTACTTGTTTCTAGGGGAGGTGGAAGGGGTAGATGCGGCCGCAGAAGCAGATCCGGCGAGGTGGACGCCGCTGGCAGTGAATGGGCTATGGTACGCTGGTGGATGAGCAGTCTAGGGTTTCGAGAGGGGAGGGGAGAAAGGGCGATGAAGTACGGACGGCGTGATGTAAGATGCTTTGGTGTTGTGGAGTTAGTCGTTTTTGCGGGAGGGGGAGAGGAAATGGGGGTGCCGTGTAGTGGGGGAACCGGAAGTTACCAAAGCAGCCCCGACCTATCATGTAGATGAGGGAGGTATTGTAACTGTTGGTCTCCGTGCACCAAGGACAAAAGGGGGATTTCGCATGCTAAAGACTAAGGTGGCGGAAATTTTAGAAGGAGGCGGGAGATTTTGCCGCCCGCGGGATCGTTCGTATCCAGTTTCAGCTAATTTTGGACCATGCTAGTGGGAAGGTCATGCTAGACTGTGTACACGGGGCACGCGTCAGCAGTTAATAACTGGTGTGAAGTCCACCCCAAAAAAAAGACAATAACCCGGGATGATGCGCCGATAACTTGGACGTTCACACGGGCGCGGCCAATCGTATGGGTGTAGTGGCGCGTTCACAAAAAAGGGATCAAACGCTCAGCCTATGTATTTCTCGTGTAAATAGATAATTTAGTGCCATTGGTTATTTACTTTAAACATAATGCATTGACGTGTTAGTGTAGAGGCGCACAAAAAGAAATGGATATTGTAGTCAGCTACTTAAAAGTGTTACCTCATATGATTACATAGCCTCCATTTCATAAATTGCGTACCCGTTGAATTCATATATGAATATTACATATATTACTTCAAAATAGAAACTTAAATCATCCAAGACTAATGAATTTGAATGAAAGAGTAACAATGGTGCATATACATGATAGCTACATTGGTTGTTTGAAGAAACATCACTGTAACTTTGGCATGCACAACTGAAAAGGTTTATTTAAATAGAAAAAATGTGATATGTGAGTGTCCAATCTTTATAGCGTTGAATCGATATTGTACCTTTGGCCACGATACGAAGTAGATATTGACTTATGTTCAAGTGATGCACGTCCACGATCGCTAGATAGTGATACGTGAATGAATTGTGCAATCTCTCTCACACGCATACATATCTCATTTCCCTGTGGGCATCGGAATCACACACGCGCACTTTGTGTATTTCTCTCCCTCCGTCAGGGTTAAATTCGTCTTTCTACCCCGTCCTACAAGTCTCTCACACAGAAACACACACGCTCTCTATGTCTAACACGCCCACCCCTTTAATTCCACCCACCCACAGCCACTAATGTCTCAAAGTATAATAATGTCTCTCACACATATGCTATCTACCTATCCCTTAATATAGCTAGATATGTGTCACACAAACTCCTTCTCCCTACTAGCAAGATGCCCATGCGTTGCACGGAACATCAAGATGCATTTGTATGAGAAGTTTATCTTGTGGGAGAAAAGGATGAACGAGGGAATGCCTTATTTGCAAATGCGGAGAGGGGTGTGGGTATCTTTTTGCAAAATTACCATAGTTTCCTTCCTGTCCGTCGGATATAAATCGGATGGCCTATATTGCAGGATGGCAGGAACACCATCATCACCAACTTTGTTTTTTTATAAGAGTAGAGATATGTGAGTGTCACTGCCCCCCCACACACACCCACACTTCCCAACACCGAAGGAGTAGGGTGACACCTCGATCTTGATACTAATCTATCGACTGGCTTCTCTCTCAAACACACACACACACACACACACACTACCCGGCACCGAAGGAGTAGGGTGGCACATCGATCTTGATAATAATCTATCTACTCCTCTTTCAAACACACACACACACACACACACACACACACACACACACACACACTCGCTAGTTGTGCCTCTGTGCCTACCGCGCACACTCTCGATACGTCTTTCTCTCCCTCCCCCCAACAATGACAGCAGAAGGGTGACAACTCGATCTGATCATAATCTGTCAATTGGTTTCTCTCTCAAACATTGTGTCTCGGTGCCTCGCTCGGTAGCCCCCTCGATATGTAGCCTTCTCGCGCGCACAGCTGTAGTGACGATGACGCTGAACCCAGTGTGCCTTGTTTTTACCGGCCTCATGTGATAGTTTTCACCCTGTTTTCTGTTAATTAACAAGGCAACCTTTTCTTTGTTACTACTAGTGAATCTGAAATCATTCGGGGCAGACATAAAATATATCACTTCAACCCAATTATCGCAGCAACTATTTTAAAAGAAATTAGCTAGCTGCTCGTGCGTTGCACGGAACATCAAGATGCATTTGTATGAGCAGTTTATCTTGTGAGAGAAAAGGTTGAACGAGGGAAGGCCTTATTTGCGAACGTGGAGAGACGTGTGGGTATATTTTTGCAAAATTGCCATAGTTTCTTTCCTATCCGTTAGATATAAATCCGACGGTCTATATTGCAGGATGGCACGCACACCATCATCACCAACTCTGTTTTCTACTCCCTCCGTCCGAAAATACTTGTCATCAAAATGGATAAAAAGAGATGTATCTAAAACTAAAATACGTCTAGATACATTTCCTTTTATCCATTTTGATGACAAGTATTTCCGGACGGAGGGAATATTTGTCTTTTTAGAGATTTCAACAAGTGACTATGACCGGACCTTACCAACATACTCAAAAAATTAGTCCATAATTTTGATGTTACCCTCTTTTCTTGGTGGTGCAGTGCCATCTGGATACCTCATAAATAAATCAAGGACAAATCTGACCCCTTCCTGAAAAGACATACGGAGCAAAATGAGTGAATCTACACTCTAAAATATGTCTACATACACATCCGTATGTGGTAGTCCATTTGAAATCTGAAAAAGACAAATATTTAGGAACGAATGGAGTATATATAAGAGTAGACATGGAGATATATCTCCAGCATGGTCTACAACAAAAATGTGCTGGGCTGGTTAGCGCCGGATGCTTGCAACACGATGACATGAGTTCGAATTCTGTCTTTTAACTTTATATTTTTATATTATATATTACTCTACTTATTTAATATATACTTCTTTCGCTACTGTACTGACAGTGGAACCCACAGAGTACTTAGAATACAAGATTAAGGATGGACTTGTTTCTTTTTAACTTTCTGTACGAAGCTGTAGCCACCCTGCAAGTCACGTGTACACTGTACATGCAATTAACTTTTTATAGAGGGACAATCATACAGGCAATTAACTCAAATGGATTGGATGTTACTCTATTATTTCCAGCATAAAGAGCATCTCCAACGGCAACCGGCAAATTTCCTCCCGCTTCCTTAAGCGAAGGACGACATCAAACGCCAGCGGCATACATTTTTACAACTCTAACCAACCAGATGAAATTCTTGCAAACACGGACTAATTTCATATAAGCATGAAGGATTTCGTATAAAAAAGCCGGATCTTCATATAAACATGATGGATTTCATTACATTTACATGAACTAAGAGGTGCCAATCCGGCTCTCTTGTATAATTAATACTCCCTCTGTCCGGAAATACTTGTCCTAGAAATGGATGTATCTAGACTTATTTTAGTTCTAAATGACCGCCCGCGGATCCCTTTGTCTTCCTCATGTCCGTCAGACACTTGCGGGGTCGACGAAGGTCCTCGGAAGAGACGAAGCAACAAAGAAACTACCTGAATCCGCGGTCGTCGCCTCGGCGGTGGCCTTCATGGGTCCCAAGTGGCGGCGGCCTCCCGTGTTCTACTTCTCCTCGATGATGGCGGTGGACACGGAGAAGCTGGCCACCGACTCGTCGCTCTCCATGCACCCGGCTTCTGTCTCTGCCTCCATGGCGCTGCCGCAGGCACGGGAGGCACGCCCACAGACACGGGAGGCGCGGCCACCGCAGACACTGGTGGCGCGGTACGACGCGACAGCGACAGCGCCCGTACCGGCGTGCTAGCCGCCGTGCCGGCGTGGAGCAACTCGCCACTCCTCATCGAGCTGAACTGGAGCGGCGAGTTGCTGAACCACGCGCCTGCTTGGGGCGGCAACTGGCTCCGTCGGGCCAAGCGAGGTTGGTGAAGCACCGAGCGGCCTCGCCCGCATCCGGAGGGCTCGGCGGATCACCCAGCCGGGTAATATGCCAGAGAACGGCTCATCGGAAGCCATTGGAAGAGTGGAGAAAATGGTGAAGGAGGAGATGGGGGAGCGGTCGAGGGGTGCGATTCTTGCCCGCTGTCTGTCTGGCCTCGTGTAAACAGAGGGCGGACGGTAGGAGCTTGGCCGGCGTCTGGCCTCGTTTAATCTGAGGGCGGACGGGAGGAGCTCAGCCGGTGTTGCGTTTAATTCCGGCCCGCTCATGAACGGACGTGTGGCAGGAGTAGGATTCTCGGTTTGCATGCGGGTTTAACGGAGGGGTTTAATGGAGGCGCCGGGCGTGCAGCGGGCGGCGCAGTACTATTCGATTTGACAGTAGTAATGAGCCGTCAAATCACAAAGGCCCTCGCCTCTCGTGAAACCGACCGAGCTAGACTGCCCCGCCCTCTAGCCTTTTAAAAAATGTATATACTCCACTTTTGTACAGTAGTAGTATCGATGGATTGCGCCATGGAGCAAAACTTGAAATTAAAAAAAAGGGTGGTACATATAGAGAGCGCTCAATCGCCAAATTATGCATATAGTACTATTAAAAAGGCTTGTCACAATAATGGTGTCCAGCACAAGTGCACAACCCACCCCTCAAATAAAACTAAGCACCCTGGAATTCTTTGACAAAACTAAGCACCCTGAAATTCTTTGACAACTAAACTGCTGGCTATATGATGTTGGCCATATATATTGTACGTATATAATATGGAGAAACGAGTGGTAGTACTATACCAACTAAAAGATGAAATGTAAGAAATACTAGTATGTACGTACTGAAGAGTTAAAGTAACAAGAAGAAACATAACATAGTTCTGCTGGGGGCTCAGCACAACACACCCCTCAAATTAAATTAAGCACACCTGAAATTAAACTTTGCAACTATTCCCACTGCATTAGAACCACCATGAGCAACGACACTGCCACCTTACTCGGAGTCCTCGTCCACGTCCTCGACTTCGTCCTTGTCCCTCTTCCTCTTGGCCGATACTTCTTTGCTTGAACTGCACACTTGGCTGTTGCTCTTCATCCAACCCTTGTAGATATTGAAGCAAAGGTAGCCATCCATTGTAGCGTAGTGGATGTGGTCTATATCTAGTACATTCCGCTGCCATGCATGACGATGAAACGTGTATGGAGGTTTCTCCAGTTTATCGTACGAAGGATGAACCATGGCTCCTGCCAGGGTCAGCATTGAAGGCTGACGAGAGGACACCAGCCGATTCTTCTGGAGGTCGAAGGTGTTGCCTACAACGAGGCCTATCCGACGCAAGACTTCTTTGTCGTTACCAAAGTCTACAGTAACGAATTTGACTAGGTTGCTCTCGAGGAAGTCCTTAAAATCCTGGCACTCAACGTCGGCATGGCATATGTGGTAGACCAAGCATAAGTCATGCACGCAAACCTGGATCATGGCGGGCTTCTTCCTCTCTTCGTCCTTTAGATCCTTCTCTCGTCCCAGGACTGTGGTGTACTCAACATCTAGCCTAGCGACCCACTCATCATCTGAGTCTTCGAACATGCGTCTGAAGCGAGAAAGGCATCCTTTCACCGTCGCGGAAGAACGGGTGTAGATGACGTCGAACTCATCGCCGGTGATGGTTCTAACCTTGTACTCACCGCCGATCGGGGAGATTTGGGACGCCATGGATTTGGGAGGAGGGTTAGGATTAGTGGAACTGCCATAATGTGAATGGACGGGACGACTAGGAGCGAACCACCGTAGTACTGAAGGACGTGCGGGGACGAGTAGGAGCGAACTGCCAGCGTGCGAACGACAGGGTAGTGGCTTTCCATTCTCCCATGATACGGGCTTCCGAGAGCCCTTGGATCTGAGATCGAACGGTTGCATGGCGTGATTCTAGACCTATGGGTGAATATCCTATCCTGGAGGGTCATTCTGCAAATTTTCAGCAACTTAGCATGCGACCGTTTGATCTCAGATCCAAGGGCTGCCAGCAGCCCGTATCGTGGTCGCGCCTACCACGACCGTCGCGTCGCTCGTGCGGTCGCGCCCTTGGAGATTTAACACGGTGCGTTAGGCTATCTGATGTTGGCATGTCATACATAGTCATCACTTAGTCACTCATACTACAACAAGGTTTTGGCTATAAGGTTGGCTATAAGTGTATTTTTTTACTTCTCTCTATCTCTTTCTTCGTACTCCCTCCGTCACATAATATAAGAACGTTTTTGACACTAGTGTAGTGCCAAAAACGTTCTTATATTATGGGACACAGGGTGTACTAGAATTTATTGCATTGCCAAGGAGTGACCTCTTCCAATGAAATGGTGTTGCTAAGTTTGCTTCATTTAATTAGCTATAGACTCAAAATTGTCTTTTCACCTAGGTACACGCGCTTAGCACCGTTTCTTCCTTGGGTCACCAAACTAGTCTCTCTCTTCTTGATTAACTTGCCACATCAGACTTTATGCCTATGTGGCAAGCTTAAGCACCTGTAGGAGCAAGTAAGTACAATAGTGCGCTTTACATGGCATTTTTGCATATGTGGAGGAAAGAGAGGCAAGGAAAAAGTGGAGAAGTGGGCTCTCATGCAAGAGCCAGCCTCTACTACATGGTGGAGCATTGGGAGAGGCACCTATATGGAGGTGGTCAGGAATTGGGAGACTCACGCCGGTCGTAGCGCCGCAGTTAAAATGATAATGGCAAGTCAAATCACGGGGCCCCACCTGTCCAGTAGTAACTCGCTGTCAAATCACACAGCCCTACGTTTGCAGCAGCCTACTCCCTCGTCTTCTCGCGTCTCTGTCGAACCGACTAGGCGGAACTGCCCTGCCTACCGCGCAGGAAAAGCCCGCGCAGTATACTCCCTCCGTCTAGGTGACCAAGGTGGAGAGGAAAACGAGAGAACTTAATGTTTAGTATTTGCTAAGGCTGGTTGTAATGGTACTAGCCTTAGAAATTTTGATGAGGTGTCATAGAATTAAATGAAGAAAGAGAGAGAGAGTTGAGTACTATGTGTCATACATGGCAATAAATAAAGTACTACATGATACTAATATATGATACATGGCGCACGAGTACTAAGTATTATTAATACAGTTTTGCTAGAACTCATCTAGATGAGATATAATTTGGTCTCATTCATCTTTTATAGCCATTGGATGTGATGCTATATAAGATGCGTGTGTGCTGACGTGGGTTGTATTTGTTCTTATGCAACGAACTGACCACTGCATGTCATGTTTGATAGTCTCAAGTCATTAAAAGCATACAAGCCCCACATCTCTTCTTGGTTGATTCCTCTATTTATGTCAAAAAATAAGAAACAACGTGAGAGTTAATGCACCACGCCTATGTGTTTACTATTTGGTTTTCGTAAGATGACTTAATACTCACCTAGACGGAGGGAGTATTCAATTTGACAATGGGCGGCGCAGTTCCTGATACGGCTTTAATGCAGACGAGGGAGGGAGTAGCGGTTCCCGATATGTTGAACGGCCAATGCATCCTCCTTCAATTAATGCATGAGGGAAGTAATGGGAGGAGGTCCGGGAAAAGAGGCTGCACGATGTGAATGCAACGCAGTTTGCCCTCATTGCCCTCATATAAAGGCGCCCCTCCATTCCAATGCATCTACCACATCGTACGCACCTAAGCATTTGCCTAAGCACCTACACTAAGCGCAAAAGAGCTCACTCCAGACCCATGGCGGCGATGCGCGTGAGCGGCCAGCGGCTGCGCCAGATGGTCCACGACGCCGGCCCGCGGCATGGCGCCGAGGATCGTCTCCAGACGGTGTTGGAGGCCGGCTGGTGGATGGCCGCCGTCGACGCCAACTACGACTCTCAGTTGGACCAGATGATCGTTGCCACCAGCAACAAGTTCACCGTCCTCAAGAAGCTCGTGGATGACATCGCCGTACTCCTCCAGCCCGCGCGCCCGGGCTCCTCATTGCCTGCCACCCTAATCGGCCTCCATGGCTGGAACCTCTTTCAAGCACTGGTGGCCCTGCGACTGCCCGCCGACGCCACGAAGAATGTCCACCTGGAGGTCGCGCTCGCCGCGAGGCGCCTCGCCCTGCAAGAATTCATCGACCTACACATCCACGTGTACGAGCAAATCGTGTACATAGGTATCTACAAGGTCAGTGAGGACGCTACGACGTTGGCCTTCCTCAACCGGCTGGAAGCCTTGGATGCCTTTGCTGAGAAGCACCTCGACCTCGCCACAAAAGCCGCCGCTCCTTAGCCGCCGGTCGGTGGCCCGGCGCACTAAGTTGAGGAGGAGGAGGTCGTACGTTCGTGGATCCATCTTTCTTCTTGCCTTCTGTAACCACCACTGCGATCGCATCATCGTGGCCTTAATTCTTATTGTGCTGTTGCATTCTCGTTCCAGTCAATACCGACATGTGAGATCCCTTTGCTTAATTATATGCATCACTGTAACTAGTACTCCATCCGTCAATTTATAAGTTGTGCTTACCTTTTCCATCAACTTCGTGCAACGCGTGGGCATCTTGCTAGAAACACTAGAATATGTCTATATAATTCGTATGTGATAGTCCATTTGAAATCTCAAAAAGACAAATATTTAGGTACGGAGGGAGTAATATATTAGGAGTATATCAAAACAATAGTGATTTCTTTCAAGTTTGTGAACAAATACTACTATTCTACTACTTTGGATCCGTCGCAACGCACGGGCACATTGCTGGTAAAAGGAAAAGGCCTGCCGCGTTCGCGTCGCACCCCCACACGCCCGGGAATCGGGAGTACAACATGGCCCGTCCAACACGACACATAGCTTAGGGAAGGCGTGTTGCCTAGCATTTTCACTTTCATGTGGGACCGCCGTTGAGCAAACCGACACCCTGCCCGCCGCCGGGTTGGAAAACAAAAACGAGGGGAAGATCTAGCTGTAACACGGAAGCCAAGAAATTTGGTGTCAAATGGGGCTCGTTGATAGAGTAGGAGCATTCCGTACTAGTACTACTCCTACTAGTACCAAGTTTGTACTCCTAATACTATATTACTAGTACTACCACTATACAACTAGTAGGTACGTGCACGGCACAACATCGTAGAACAAAAAACGGGAAGATCTTGTTTTGGGTGATTTATCTTTTTTTCAATCAACGTAGTATGAATAATATGATGTGGGGGGCACCCATGAAGCTTATGTGGCTTGGTTGCATGGCTACGGAAGGTTAGAGAAAAATAAATAGATAATGTGTTTAAAGTGCACTCCACTAAATAGATATACTTTGGATCCATTGCAACGGGCCGACACATCTATATCTATACCCCCTATATAGTGTGTGAAAAACTTTGAAAGTTGGTCGTTGGATGAAGCCAATCCGACGGTACAAAGATGGCAAATCCGAGCACTACTGGCCGTTGGATATCATCCACCAGATTCTGCCACATGTATAATCTAGAAGCCTCCATGGTTGAACTTAATTCATGACTAACTTTGCCACAGCTAAGCTTAGGTAAAGTTATTAGTTCTTCAAAATGAGAGCCACAAGTTGGCAAGCCTAAGGGAATCTTGCCACATTTTTTGTGTGTATCTCATGTGGGGCCTTAGTGTGGCTTGCCTAAGGTGTGGCTTGAACCAAACACTCACCTAAGTTAATCAAACTTGCCTAACCTTACATTCCACCAGATTTTGCCACATGTTAGAATCCATAAAGCTCCACATGTAGAAGCATAATGCACAAACCACCAGAATCTCATGCGTGCAATGCACGTGTACCTTACTAGTACTAGTTGGTAGTAGTAAGAAACAAATTCCAGTTTTGGCACGAGCTCGTACTGCGGGAGCACCACAAGGCCTACCGCAGGAGTTACATTTCCCTCTCGGGGCCCACGGGACCGAACTTCAGTGGCTTAGTGCCCGGCCTATGAGTCAATGACATGCGGACCTTAAATGCGGCTGGCCCACATGTCATTCTCATGGTGGTGGCGTGGTTTGCGACTCACTCGTTCGAGATGAACCGGCCGGTGGTGGCGTGGCCGTGGCGAGGGTGCCACAGCTGGGCATCGGGGCGTTACGAGGCGTAGATGGCCACACCGGCGGGTACTACCTGTAGTACATAAGTACTCCAGCTGAGGATTGATGACCGGGACGAAATGTGTCACAGCCGCTGGATGAAAATTCGATGGTGCGGGAGTACGGATCGGAGCACAGCAGCGGAGCAGGCAAACCGCGTCCAATCGGGTGTGTCTGTGGTAGAAAGTTGATGGTCGCCGCAGTTCAGCTGGCCCGCATGTCATGCACACAAAGGCAGAGGAGCGGTGGGGCCGAGAGGGATGAGGGGCACGTCGGGGGGATGAGGATCCCCTGACGCGAACAATCCTACCATTCTGTCACTGACATGTGGGACCCATAAGCGGGGGTCCCACCTGTCAGCGAAGGAAAGGCAGGGCAAGGCAGTGATAGCCACGTCAGAGGATCCATGTCCACGTCGGGGGACGTCGTGCCGTGGGTTGGAGCGGCGTCGTGGGAATTGTGTGTGGGTGTGGCAGTGGTGGAAACAAGAAACATGATGGTCGCCGTGGTTCAACTTCCATGGACAAGCTGTCATGTCTGCTGACACATGTATATCAAAATTAGAGTTTTTATATTTCAAGCACGTGAACAAGTATTATTCTACTACTTTGGATCCATTGCAACGCACGGGCCAGCACATTGGTAGCAGTAGTGTCCATCTCTATCTCTAGAGGCCTTCCCTCGTTCATCCTTTTCTCTCACAAGATAAACTACTCATACAAATGCATCTTGATGTTCCGTGGAATGCACGAGGATGTTTCCTTGGGGGTCTCTCCAGCGCGGCGTGGCCGTAGTTGCAAGTTGACGCCCCTTGAGATGCCGACGTTGAGGGGCACTCGGATTTCCTCTGATGAGCAGGTAAGATGAGTTTGATCACGTAGTAAATGCATTCTAAAGACTACTTCAGTGTCCATTTCCTAATTCTCCCCCTGCCCACTGTTTCACTGGTTAGGCTCGGTGCGAGTGGAGATTGGCTTGCATATGTACGGGAGGGTACCAACATCAATTTGCACAACATTTACAACAGTGACACCGTTCCCGTAGAACCTTTGTCCAACATTGGGATCAGCCATGCAACGGGCCACCGCATGAATTGGTACGATGGAACCACGGTGAGATTGAATAAGATAACACGAACCTTGCACATGGCGGTCAAAGGCGGACCATGCTGTCTGCGGCCGATTTGTTGCCGTACGAGTAGGAAGACGCTGTGCTCCTTTCTAACCGCATCTTCGCGGTGACAAACCAGGGGACTTATTTTGTATGGGACACATCCTACGATATACTCCCTCTCTCCCAGTTTATTTGTTTTGAATCTTTTCGTTTTATAAGTTTCAAACTAAAATTTAGAGCTCCCCATCACATGTTGAGATTACAATGTCCATTAAATCGTTGCGTGCATGTATAGTAAAGAAACAAATCTCGAGTTTGGCACGAGTTCGTGCTGCGGGAGCACCACAAGCCCTTGCGCAGGAGTTACATTTCCCTCTCAGAGCCGTCGGGACTGAGCTTCAGCGCCTTACTACACCTACCTTTGAGTCAATAACATGCGGACCCGGTAGGTGACTGGTCCACATGTAATGCTCTCGTAGGCAGAGGGGCAGTGGGGCCAAGAGGGGTGAGCCGCAGGTCGGGGGACGCGTGGTTTCATCGGTTCGAGCGGCGTCGTGGGAATCGCGGGTGGCTGTGGTAGAAACTTGATGCTCGCCGCATTTTAGGTGGCCCACATGTCATGCACACAAAGGCAGAGGGGCGGTGCGGCCGAGAGGGGTGAGGCGCACGTCGGGGGGCGTGGTGCTGTGGGTTGGAGAGGCGTCGTGGGAATCGCGAGATGAAACGTGATGGTCGCCGTAGTTGAACTTCCATGGACAAGCTGTCATGTCTACGGACACATGCACTACATACCGATCACTGGAAGGAGTAGCAGAGAAAGCTATATATGCGGATAAATAGTTCCTTATAGTCAAGCGGACCCACGCTACTACTCTGTTCCAAAGACATGCACACCATCAAAATAGTCCATCTATATCAATATACACCGAGAGGGAATAATTTTTTTACAAGAGAGGAAATAGTTCATCCATCCATAATGCCCTGCTGCTGGTGCAGCCTTTTCTTCTTGTTCTTATTCTTCTTGTTCTTCTTCTTCTTGTTCTTCTTCTTCTTTCTTCTTCTTCTTCTTCTTCTTCTTCTTCTTCTTCTTCTTCTTCTTCTTCTTCTTCTTCTTCTTCTTTGTGGGAGACGGCTTCGTAACAAGCTCTTTGGACCTTGCAACTATCTCGAAACTCACACGGGCATCGAGGGCAGCATATTTTATCCGCTCGTACGTCAAGGGATAATTCTCCCATCCAGACGACCTTAATGCCACCGTCTCGTCACCCTTCTGAAGATTTGTACCGAGCACAAAATTTGCTACGTCGAATAGGGATGGTGTCTATTTATCACAGTCTTCTACAGGAATTTTGATTCTGGTTTGTAGGTCAGCGATGCTTTTCAAATCAAGGTTGTGCGGCTCCAGCTTCTGTTTGTCCCCTTCGATGGCTGCCCCACAGAAGTATACGTCCTCCCGAGACAAGAAATCGTGAAGCTCACCTGGTATGGAGGGCGAGTGTATGATGTGGTACACCAAAACATCATCTTCGAGGCACAACTGAAGGACGGTGGCGCGCTGGATCTTCCCAGGGGCACGCTCCGTGTACTCTGCGTCGAGACCGATGACCCTCGTCTCTACCTTTTCGAGGGAGTTGGATACATTGTTGATCCACTGCCGAACAACCCTTGGGTGGACGGTGACGGTGGCAACTATGCGCATTGAGCCTTCGACGAGGACATGTTGGACGCTAAAAACCTGCATCTCGATCTCTTTCGCCATTTGGAACCGCTGGAACGGAGGGCTATGGTTTGGAGATTAGGATTAGATGGCTAGTCTAACTGAAGTAGTAGATGATTATTTAAAGAGGTTAAAACAATGTGAACGCAGTGGGGTTTGGATGCAAATGAAGACGAAGGGGAGGTGAAGAAGCCGAGGAGAATCGGTTCCCGATGGAGAAGTAAATGGGAGAAGTGGCGTGCAGGCAGTTGATTAGACGGCTAGGTAGACTAAACGAAAAGGCTATGCGGGTAGACTGATGAGTCGTACCTGTTCGTGTACGTGCCCATCCTTCCTGATAGGTGGGACCTATGCAAACAGATAAAAAATGTGTCGTAGTTTTTTTTGAGCGCGTGAGTGGGAGACACAACATTCTCTGGTTAAGGAATACTCCCTCCGTTTAGGTGAGTATAAGTCACCTTATGAAAATAAGGTTTTCCCAAAACCTTTAGGCGTGGAGCATTAACTTCTTGCTTGATCCCCTCCCAGCCTCGTTAGCCAGCGTTCTGTTCCTCTGCTGCCGCGTTCTACCTTTCCATTTTTCCTCTTCTCAAGTGTGGAACGATCTGCATGCCGTCCTTGATGCACCAGAACGACCACTGCATGCATCGCGGTAGGGCGTTGATTGGGCATGGACGAGAATTTGGTTCTGCTCGCAATATGGATGATACCTGAACGATGAAGTGAACAGGCATGCTAGCACGGGAGACCTATTTCCACTATACAATACTGGAGTACTCATGTTCCTACTACTACTACTACTACTAGTACAACTGTGGTACACTTGATGGTCAAAATACTATTCATCCGGTCCTCACAGTGAAGTGACAACACCCTGCGCCTGGCACTAGTCCAGGCGGCGTGTTCGGGTTACCAAAGTCAGCCTCACCCTGTGCACTGTGCAGTCTGTCACCGCCGATGTACAGCACATTGGCGCCTCGCCTCGTCTCCCTCTTCGCTCCCATAGCACCACTCCATCTCCATCTCCTTCTCCGTCTCCGTCTCCGTCTCCATCTCACTGTGCCCCGTGTACCGTCGCCTCACTCGCCTCCCCCAGTACCACTATTCCCTCGCTAGCCGCTCCAGCACCGACATCCTTCTCCCCCGTAAATCAAGCCCCCTTCCAAACTCCACCATGGCCGAACGCGAACCGCGCAGCATCCATATGAGCCGCGATTGGAGCAATCTCCCCAGTGACATCCTCGACCTCTGTTGTTCGTGTATGGATATGTTGAGCGCCCTACGGCTGGCTGCATGCTCGAGGGACATGCACACGGCCATCATCGAAGCGAGGCCTAAGCTTTTCAAGACACCCTGCTTGCTGCTATCTGGTCTTGCGAGATTGGCTCACCATGATACGGAGGCGTGCATGATGCCCCTCGACTTCAATCCGATCTCCATTAGCCGAAACTTCTTTGCAGGTATGTAGTGGGTCGCCGTACATCATTTCCCTCGACATCGATCCGATCACCATCGCCCAAAACTTCTTGGCAGGTATGTACTGGGTCGGCATGAACTCCCACTCGATGGCTGCCTTCAGAGAAGACGGTAAAAATTTTGTGCTCGTGAACTTCCAGACCTCCCATGAGATTATCCTTCCTCCGTTGGATTATATAGAGTATTACCATCGCGGTCCAAGTCATCTAGATTACTACGTCAGTTGGACGGACCTTGTTTTGCAGAAGATTGTAATCTGCCAAGTGCCCACACGACATGCGAATTACGCAGACTTCAAGCTAATTGCCTTGTTCGACCGCGGACTTGCCTATCTTTACGTCGGTGCCTTCTTTAGCTGGAGACAACTCGGCTCGCAGTGGATCATCGTCAAAGCTGATACACACTTCTGTGATGCTATTGAACACAATGGCATCATCTACGCGATCGACAAAGCAGATGGCACCACGTATTGCTGGGATGGCGCGTGTAAGTTGTTTCCGTCTCATGTTAATGATGACACCATGACACTGTTTGAACTTTTTGTGATGATTGGCATATCAATGTTTGAGCTATGGCAATGTATTAGAGACGCCGTAAATCAGCTATATTTGGAATGAGTTAATTCATGCGATTGTGACCATGTCATTACAGCCAATTTGTACCCTGAATAATCAAACGGTTAGGAATATATGGATATTATCCTTATTTTACAGTAATCTATATACTACTACTAAATATGAGTGTGTATCAATGGACTGTTAGTTTCCTCATTTTCATGATGTAGAAACATGCACCACACTGTTGGTTTCATCTAACCATACATTAGGGAAGTAAATGTGCATATGGAGAACTCTATATTTGGAAGTAGTGAAATCCTGCAATGCTTACCATGTGTACATACCTATATTCGCCCTTCAGCAATCAATGGCTAGAATAATATCCTCACAAAAAATTTTGCCCACAGAACACGAGTATATAACAATGCATGGTCTGTTAGTTACCTTGAAGAATTTGTTTGTGAGGACAGAACATGATTACTCCCTCCGTTCCCAAATATTTGTCTTTCTAGAGATTTTAACAAGTGACTACATACGGAGCAAACTGAGTGAATCTACACTCTAAAATATGTCTACATACATCCGTATGTTGTGTCTATTTGAAATGCCTAGAAAGACAAATATTTGGGAACGGAGGGAGTACATAACATGCATGACATGGTAGTTTCCTGTGAAGAATCGATTGCGAGATAACATGAGTATAACCATGCATGGCACTTCTATATTTTTGAACCCAGTATACTTTCCCTGTATTTTCCTCCCAGTTCCAACAGGGACATATCAATGCTATTTCTTGCATTATCCTACTCATACTCTGAACAATGCTGATCTTACATTAACAATGCCTGTCTTTTTGATATGATGCAGTGTCCCTATAGTTACTGCCCTTTGTAATCACACCACCTTTGCCAAAAACAGGGAAGCACAACTGGTTCCTCGCTCGATCAGACGACGGCAAAAGACTGATGATCATTCGGACACATGAGCCGGAAAAGTTATATTGCAAAAACCCCACCGTATACAAGCACCGTGTAATACGTGAGTATCCGGACAGTGGCTGTTACGTCTATGAGCAGGATACCAGCTTGTTGGGGCCTTTAGGATTTTTTAGTTGGAGGCGGGTAAACATCCTTGGTTCACACTCTCTGTTTCTCGGACTCAATTATCCGATTAACCAGGAGATCACCGTTGGCAAGGACCTTGATGGCAGAGAGGCTCTGTTTGCTATGGAAAACTGTGTCTACACGGCGAGCCCTAGGAGTTCGGGAGCAAACTCCCCTGATTGTCAATGATACAGCCTGCAGCCAAAAGAAGGTGAGAATGACAAAGGCATCTGGATTAACTTTGATCCTTGGATGTCTCAATTACGACAGGCAGTGATGTGGTTCAAGCCTTCAGGTTGATAGGTAATTGGGCTGTTGCATCGAAAGGGTGGAGTACTGGTGTCTCCGGATCACTGGTCGCTGAAGCGGGGCTGCAAATTATGATGGTGTTGGATCATCTCTTCGAATGACTTTGTTGTCTTTGCTGATGGTTCTAGATGGGTAGTTCTTTCTTTTGTTATGCATATTCCTTGTCATTTGTTCATCCTCGTCTATGTCACTCTTACTATGTAATAGTTGCTTCTGTTTCGAATGTCATTCTCGTCTGGATCACGAGAGTCTGAGCGCTGCAGATGGGTGTGTTTTGGTGGTGTAGCAAGACTTCTTATGAACTATCATGTCTTGCTGTTTATGTCAGTAGTAGTCACTAGTCAGTGTTTGAATGTTGTATATATTATTGTTTCGAACTGTTTATTGTCTTGAACTGCTGGTGGGCTAAATGAGGGCATCACCATTCTCCAGTGTTCAGAGTATATCTCCTTTTTTCAAGTTATATAATTTGAGCTCAGTGTCTTTTCGATGATGTACATTTGTTTGGGCCAGTGAGGTGTCATTGAATATGGGCCGAGTAGTAACGCAATGCCAAACAGGTCAATTATGACTCTCAGGCCGGGCTCTCAAAAGATCCTAAAAAAAGGCCGGGCTCTCCAAAAAAGAAAGAATAAGGACTCTTAGGCCGACATGTGGGCGCCACCGGTGTATTCGTGCGCTTGCGCGCCGAGAGCATATTGGCGCGTGCTCGAAATTCATGCTACCTTTTCATCCCAAGTCTCTCGCCCCTCCCCCACCTCTGGAATCTCGATTCCTACTCCAGTTCCCCCAAATCCCCCTCCTGTACTCCCTGTACTCAAGCGCACTATCATGTCGCCGGTCAATGAGGATCTCTGAGCCGGAGATCCTGAGGTCCGTCCTGCCTTCGGTCGCTGCGTGCTTTCGCTCAACAGTGGCATGGCGGCGCTTGACGACCAGTTTGCCGGCAAAGTGCTGATGGTAACCATCAATGGCGACCGGCCTCCCGTCTCGCCGGACGACCTTGTCAAAGCTCTTGGCATTGCGCACGGCATCCAAATAAGTGACTTGCTCGTCGAAGTCTGTCCGCCACCGGCTGATTTCTTCGTCAGGTTCCGGACAACTTTTGACTGCAGTCGTGTGTTCGAATCTTCCCGGCGTTTGTTCTGCGATGGCGCGCTAGTGAGCTTTGATCGGTGGCACCCAGGATGGGGCTCGGTGCCCTCTGAGCTTGAGTTTTTAACAAAGCTTCCCTTCCACGGCATGCCTCGACGTGCTTGGAACAGCGAGTCCATGAACGAGCTTATCAACCACCTTGGAGGTGAGCTCGTAAGTATGTTTGTTCCTCCAGACAGCTGGGCTCTGACGGTTATGGCATGGATGAAGAAGCCGTCCACCATACCGAAGGTGATTGGTGTTGAGATACCGGTGCAGGAATCGGGGTTGTACTATTCATCGCCACCAAGGCCGCCGCGGACCATGTTAGGGATGTACCTGTATCGAGTGTTCGTGCATGTCGAAGAAGTGGTCAATCCATCAATCGAAGTCCTGCCGCCGCCGCTGGTGCCAGGGTCCGTCGACGACGTTCATTACAGGAGTCAACGTCAGACTTTCCCCGTGTTGCTCGGAACGATGGATGGCACAGGGCCTACTCCATCGCGCGGCGGAGGCCACTGCTTCTTTGGGAGAAGAGGCAGGGCTGGCTGCCTGGATGTGCTTAATTTGAGGTAACAACTGAATCTTGTCAGATACTAGTTAAATCCGAGCTATGGGTGTGAAGCACTGATATGCCAGTACATTTGATTGTGACCTGTTCTAATTTTGTACCTGAACTTTTTTTAGAAAGGGCTGTACGTCAACTTAATGTGCTAGCAGAACTTATTGTGTTGTCTGTTTGTTTTCTTTGCACAACATTCAAGATATTTCCCCGTCATTGATAAAGACGATGAACCGTTATGTACGACTTCGTTGGTTTCAACATAGCCCTTCCCGTAGCGATCCACTGCTTCCATCCTGATTGTGCCGCCTGCGTGCAATTTTTGAATGCAAGTTCAGTGTGCTATGATGTTCTATATGATTGTGTCAACTATATAAGTTTTTACTAAGCATCAGGAATGCATATGGCCGAAAGATGTATTTACGAGCATCGACCGATGGGTCTCTCTCTATCTCTCTCTCTCTCTCACACACACACACGCACACACACATGCGCACACGCACAAGTGGGACCCGTTGAATTATTTATTTGCTCGTGACAGCTTTTAATTAGGTTCCACTGTAATCTAACTTTTTTCTTAAGTTATTAATTGAGCTCAGTGACTTCAAAAAGTTGTACAGAAGCCTTGTTTGGGCCTTTCCCGCGTCGCTGAATGTGGGCTGAGTAACCATGTTAGGTTGTACTGTACTACACAGGCCTTTTTTTTCAACATCAGCAATGCAACTGGGCTGACAGTTGTACACAATATCCGGGTCAACTTGTTATTCTCCGCCCCGCTGGGCTGCAAACTTTCCTAGGAGGTATGCATTAGGCTTAACAAGAAAATGGACTTTAAGAAATAATAAATGGGATGTAATTATAATAACTGGACAATTACTATGCACCAAACACGTAATTAGTTTGAAAAATATATTATTTTTGGAATTTGAAAATTTTAATTTCATTACTTGTTGCACGCGCAATATTTCGTTGGATTTTAACATAATACAACTTTATTTTGAAATTATATTTAACCCGACTAGAAATTTCGGATAAAAATATTTCACATCCCATCAAAATGTGGGAATTTTTTTTGAATTCTGTTTTGAGCGGTTGTTTGAAATTATTAATCATTGTCCTAGCTAGAAGTTGGGCTGTACTTTTAACAAACTGTAAATGGGTTGTAGTAAATTCCATTAGAATTAAAAAATGGGCTGTACATTCTTACAAATCGCAAATGGGCTATATGTTCTCTGCCAAATATGAGCTGTGGGCCTACTAAGTTGACGCGTACCAAGGGCTTTGTCAACTTAGTAAATATAAACGATTCTAGCTGCAGTGATCGTACGATGTCCATCCAACGGCCGTAGTGCTTCTTCAACCTCTGGTCTTCTTGCTCCAGCCGCCCAAAGCAGCGCCGGTCGTGTCGCCTGCTCCTGCCTCCCATGGCCGGCTGTGATGCCGCGGAGGCCTCACCGCCCCGTACTACTCCCACCGCTGGCCAGGCCATCCCTCTACTCACCCACACCCCTGTTATTCTGCGGCGACGGCAGCCTCACACCGCAGCCGAACCAGTGAACCCTCGTACTCCTCTCCACGCGGGCTTCCACTGCTGCGTCTTCCCCGGCTCCGCGTCGTCCCCTTCCTAGGCCTCGCCATCGTCCAGACCACCGCCCTGGTGCTCTCGGCGCGGCGTGGTCAATGTGGTCAACGACCGACTTCCATCGGAAGAGTACTGTACGTGGAGAGGCTGACAGCTGGGTCCAGGCGGCCGCAAGGAAGTGCCTCCTTATTACGCGCAAAATAATTATTCCTCCACCTGACAGCAGGGACCCACCGGACAGGCCACCTTATTTCGCGAAAAAAACGTTTCCCCCCTGACTGCTGGGACCCACCGGACGGGCCAGCATATTTCGCGAAAAAAACGTTCCCCCCGCTGTCAGCTCGGACACACCGGAAGTGCCTCCTTATTACGCACAAAAAAAATGAATACTCCCCCTGCTAGCTGGGACCCACCATGGTGGGAGGCTGACTTGTGGGCCTACTAAGTTGACTGGGACGGGGGCCTTTGTCAACTTTAGTCAATATGAACGATTCTAGCTCCAGTCACCGTACGATGTCCATCCAACGGCCGTAGTGCTTCTTCAACCTCTGGTCTTCTTGCTCCAGCCGCCCAAAGCAGCGCCGGTCGTGCCGCATGCTCCTGCCTCCCGTGGCCGGCTGTGCTGCCGCGGAGGCCTCACTGCCCCCTACTATTCCCACCGCTGGCCAGGCCCTGCGGCGACGGCAGCCTCACACCGCAGCCGAACCAGTGAACCCTCGTACTCCTCTTCGCGCGGGCTTCCACTGCCGCGTCTTCCCCGGCTCCCCGTCGTCCCCTTTCTAGGCCTCGCCGTCGTCCATCTCCCTAGTGCTCTCGGCGCGGCGTGGTCAACGTGGTCAAGGAACGACTTCCATCGGACATGGACTGTACGTGGAGAGGCTGACAGCTGGGTCCATGGCCGCAGCAAGGAAGTGCCTCCTTATTACGCGGAAAATAATGATTCCTCCACCTGACAGCGGGGACCCACCGGAGGGGCCACCATATTTCGTGAAAAAAAAACGTTTCCCCCTGACTGCGGGGACCCATCAGCTACATCTTCGCACGCAAGGAAGTGCGTCTGGGCAAAAAAAACCATTCGCCCCCCTGACTGCTGGGACCCACCAGCTACATCTTCGCAGGCAAGGAAGTGCCTGACAGTCGGGACCCACCTGGTCGAAGCGTACGTAGCATTGTCATTCTGGTCGCGAACGTGTACGTACATACTGGTCGATGTAGAGGCGCGCACGTGTCGTAGTAGAGGCGCGCACGTAGCATGTACACGTACGTACAACGACCAGTGTGCAAGAAAGAAAATATGGCCACGTACATACATACGGGCAGGGTCTCGAACGCCTACTCGTGCATACGTACGGCCAGGGCTCGTGTACATGGCTGGGTCGATACGGAGAAACAGCGTCGTCGTCGTGTTCATGGGGAGCCAACCGGCTGGGTCGGAACATAATGCGTCGTCGTGTTCATCGGGAGGGCTTGGACGGAACAACCGATGGAAACGAGGCCTGGCGTACCGTAGAACGGAGGAAACGGCCTTGTGTTCGACCGGCCACGTTTGAAACGGGATCCTGTTCATCGGGAGGGGTCTGGCATACCGCAAAACGGAGGAAACGGATCTCCTACGGTCGAAACGGGGGTCCTGTTGATCGGGAGGGGTGTGGCATACCGCAAAACGGAGGAAACGGACTTGTGTTGGAGCGCTATGGTCGAAACGGGGGTCCTGTTCATCGGGAGGGGTGTGGCGTACCGCAAAACGGGACTCCACGGGACACTGTTCATCTCCACCGTCGACCCCCTCCAGCCTCCACGGGCTACTGTTCATCCACTGTTGACCTCCTCCAGCCTCCACCTGCGACTGTTCATCCACGGGCTCCTGTTCATCTAGCCTCCACCACGCGCTACTCCACCGGCTATTGTTCAACCAGCCCTCTCCACGGGCTCCTGTTCAACCACCCCTCCACGGGCTACTGTTCATCCAGCCCTCCACCGTCTACTGTTCATTCTGCCCTCCACGGGGTGGTCCTGTTCATCCTGCCCTCCACGGGATCCTGTTCATCCAGCCCCAACCGGCTCGATCGATCGGGGTCCTGTTCATCCAGAGGCAACACCACGGGGTCCTGTTCATCCACCCCCACCGGGAACTATTCATCCAAACCCCCTAGCAACGCTCACTGTTCATCCAGAGGCAGCATCGATCGGCTTCAGTTAGCAGCAGTAGCGAAGGAATCGCTCGATCGGGTTCAGTTAACAGCCATCGATCGATCGCTCGGGTTCAGTAACGCGTAGCCTGCAGTGCAATCGCTCGGGTTCAGTTAGAGCCCAACGCCTCGCTCGGGTTCAGTTAGAGCCAACGCCTCGCACACACGCGCGTACGTGTACGAGAGAAACACGCATCGCTCGGCCCCCGACCTCCCACCGTAACCGGGAACTCCCCGAAATTTTCCTCGCCCTAGCTTCTACCATGGTTTTTTCCGTCATGGACGGCCCAAAGAATGTCATGCAGCTGCGTCTCCGGCCCGCCCAGGACGAAAAGCCTATTTTCTGTCATGATTTTTTGTCATAGAAGTAGGAGCCCACCACATCTACGATGATACCGGGTTTTGTCACAATTATCGTCATAGAAGTGTCATATGTATGACAGAATTTTTTTTCGTTCGGCCCAAAATGTCACGGATGTGTCTTTTTTTTTGTAGTGAAGATGTGTGTGATACGTGGCAAACAGCCGACTCGGATGAACTATTTGCGATGAGAAATTACAACACAGACGGTCAATACAGTTACTTCGTGTGTGATTCTGTGTGTACAAAAAACTTTGAAAAATGCAAACTAGTTGCTTGCGGTGGCTAGGAGTATCGCACACGATGCGTCTACGAGTACTCGTGTGCGATGATTAGTATGTTACACATACGTTTTCCTTATGTGAACATGTGTGTGAATTTGCAATATGGACAGTTAATATGCAAATGCCTTCTGGACATCGGGCACACGCTTAAACTCAATGAACTATGTACGATACTAATACTTTCCATGAAAATTTATGAACTTGGGTAACAACATTTGAGTAACATATATATAGTGGTTACACTATTCGACAAAAGGAGGATCTTCGTAACACGGTTTTGACAACCATATGGTCCATATCTACATATTTAACATAGTAACAACTATCACATTTTAAGAGGCTAAGGGCCAACAACCATATGGTCCATATCTACATACTTAACATATATAGTAACAGCTAGCACATTGTAAGAGGCTGAGGGCCAACAACCACAACTATCCACTGGAAGCAGCTTGATCACGGCGACTCGGCATCTCGTCAATGAAAAGGAAGAGCCCTCCTGTGCCTTGGTAGAGTAGGAGTAGAATAGTGTCTCCAATTTTCCAATATGGATGCATTGCCACGAGAAGCGAGAACTTGTTAATTTGAATGGTTCCATTTTTGCGGGAAATGCAGTACCTTGCAATCACTTTGGCGTTATTAGCAGGCACAAGTGTAATTCGACCATGCCGGGAAATCGATTCAGGAACGGCTACAGGGGGCAATTTCTGTTGACATGTAGAATAAAAAACAATTGTAACATATCATTGAAGATATATATAGTTTATGAGCATCAACATTAAAATAAGACTTTTTACCAGCGCTTTGTGCACACAATTGGTCTTGTTCAGTGTGTGCACCATAGGTCTAATTAATCCCATCCAAAATCCAGCGTTCATACGCTGTGCTATCTCTGTCAGATTATCAACAAAGTTTATGACATGCTTCAAGTCCTTCCAGTGAAATTTGGTACGTTAGTAACATACAGATCGTTCACTATGCATCCAACATATCCTGCTTAAAAGGTGGAAAGGTATTATTTATTTAGAACATGGCAGAAGAATATATAGTGCGCATAAATTGGTAAACAGAATTTGTTACTGCCTAGGAATGGAGTCAGAATATGATATCACAATTGGTTGCTTAAATAGTGATCAATTGGTTGCTTAAATAGTAATATGACGGCATGGAGAAAGTTGAAAGGACACTAACCTCGATCAGAGTTTGATCGGCTGATGACGTTGGGGAAGTAAACATCCATGTTAATTTAGACCAGGCTGTGGTGCACGCACTAGAATTTTATTGCCAGCTTTTAGTTCATAACACTTAGACATTTTTCTCCAAAGGTCCGCATTAAAATAGGAGTGACCATCTTTATCAAGTTTTACGCTAGCCGTCATTGTAAATCCATGTTGCGTTGTCAATATGACGTCCTGGGAGTCATCAGCAAAGTAAAGCCCAAGATTTCCTTCTACTCCTATTCTTGCAAAGCAAGGGATGTACTGCTTGAAATGAAAATTAAGATCGTAAATTAGATATATTAAAATAACTGAGCAAGATGCAAATATGGGAGTAACTGATAGAACATATCCATACATAGATGCAAGCAAAGTACAAAAATATAGAATTAAAAATAGATAATGTAACAAACATTTGATGCAAATATATAGATAATGTAGCAACAGACGGTATATGTTCACAAATTTAGGCCATGCCGACCATGGTAGGTTGAGATTGGACATACCGAGCGCTCCCTGAAGTCATCCGGAATGGTGAGATAGAACTTCATTTCCGACTGGCCACGACCACAGTTACCCGATTTGTGCTCGCACTGTGCACACATGAATGAACACCCACGAATCAGCTAGAACAAAAATGATTCCACGGCGATTTCCGCCGGTTGATTAACAGCGACGGACGGACTGTGATAAGAGATGAGTGAATATTTTGCTAATTAAGTTGATTACCTTCTCCATGAGAAAAATGCCCGGCCCAATCCCGCAGAAAACCCCAGTCGACCAGAGTCTAGAATGTCGGCGCAGATAGGCGGCGGAAAGCGGTGGAGGCGAAATCCGGTGCCATTTGGAGCGCGACCTATGCCCGCCGCCAACAGCCGTCGAGCTTAGGGTGCAGAGTTGCGGAGGAGTCCGCGGCGAGTGAGTGGGGACGAAGTGGGCGAGGGTTTTCTTTTCCTTTTGCATGTGTGAGTGAACACACACGGTTCGCAGAGGCGACGGAGATGAATCGTGTGCGATAGTAAATCACCGAGATTGAATGGGAATCCAAATTTCCTCTGTCCTTCATCCATGAGTTTTTTTCTATGATGAACATAAACCCTGCTAATCACCATGTTCAAATTTGACACTTTTCTGGGTTCATTTACAATATTTAGGGGATTATGTGCATTTTGTAGGCATTAATGCACGTAATTCAAATTCAAACAATTGGTGCATGAAAGGGTGCACAAGAACGGTCTGGAAAAACCATACTCGTGGTATTTAGTAATTTCTCAAGCCTTTTACAAGGAATGGGCAGAAATTTCAATGGAATGCGTGGCAATAGTCAACCACAAACGCGTCATTTACTGGGTTATCAACTATAGAACAACGAAATATGTGCTTGAAAAACATGACGACTGGCATGGTGCCATGGTATGGCCTCACTGTGCCCTGGTTAAAAGCTGAGAAGGTTTGATTTATGTCGTCATGCACACCGTTCATAAATTGAACCATCACCGAGGAAGTCCAATGCTTTCGAGAGGGAAATCACCAAGATTGAAGGGGGATCCAAATTTCCGTCCTAGTTTGTCATTCAGTTTTTTTCCAACGATCAACATACCGCCTCAAGTGAAACGTGTTCAAATTTGACATTTTTTCGGATGCATTTACCATATTTAGGGGATTGTGTGCATTTTCTAGGCATTAATTATGCACATAATTCAAATTCGAACAATCGGTGCATGAAAAGGTGCACAAGAACGGTCTGGAAAACCATGCTCGTGCTATACAAAAAATGAAACACATGGTTGGAAAACATGACGCCTTGTGTGGTGCCATGGTATGGCCTCACCATGCCCTGGTAAAAATTGGAGAATGTTTTCCCGTGATGCGTGCCTTTCATAAAACGAACCATCACCCGAGGAAGTTTCATGGTTTCGAGGGGGAAATCACCAAGATTGAAGGGGGATCCAAATTTCCTTTGTCCCTTGTCCACGAGTTTTTTTTCTATGATGAGCATACAACCTGCAAATCACCACGTTCAAATTTGGCACTTTTCCGGGTTCATTTGCCATATTTAGGGGATTATGTGCATTTCCTAGGCATTAATGCGCATAATTCAAGTTCAAACAATCGATGCATGAAAGGGTCCACGAGAACGGCCTAGAAAACCATGCTCGTGCCATTTAGTAAATTCTCATGCCTTTTACAAGGAATGGACAGATATTTCGATGAAATGTGTGGCAATAGTCATCCACAAATGCTGTTTGTTGGGTTTTCAACTATAGAAAAAATGAAAAAAATGCTTAAAAAACATGACGCCTGGCATGGTGCCATGGTATGACCTCACCATGCACTGGTAAAAATTTGAGAAGGTTCGGCTTATGTCGTCATGCACGCCCTTCATAAATCGAACCATCACCGAGGAAGTTCCATGCTTTCAAGAGGGAAAATCCCCAAGATTGAAGGGGAATCCTAATTTCCATCCTAGTTTGTCATTGAGTTTTTTTCCAACGATCAACATACCGCCTCAAATGCAACGTGTTCAAATTTGACATTTTATCGGGCTCATTTACCATATTTAGGGGATTATGTGCATTTTCTAGGCATTAATGGACATAATTCAAATTCGAACAATCGGTGCATGAAAAGGTGCACAAGAACGGTCTGGAAAACCATGCTCGTGTTATTTAGCATATTCTAATGCCTTTTACAAGGAATGGGCAGATATTTGAAGGAAATGTGTGGCAATAGTCAACCATAAACGCGTCGTTTACTCAGTTAACATCTATACAAAAAATGAAACACATGGTTGGAAAACATGAGCCTGGCGTGGTTCCATGGTATGGCCTCACCATGCCCTGGTAAAAATTGGAGAATGTTTTCCTTATGCCGTGATGCGCGCCTTTCATAAATCGAACCATCACCGAGGAAGTTTCATGGTTTCGAGGGGGAAATCGCCAAGATTGAAGGGGGATCAAAATTTCCTTTGTCCTTTTGTCCACGAGTTTTTTTTTCTATGATGAGCATACAACCTGCAAATCACCGTGTTCAAATTTGGCACTATTCCGGGTTCATTTGACATATTTAGGGGATTATGTGCATTTCCTAGGCGTTAATGCGCATAATTCAAGTTCAAACAATCGATGCATGAAAGGGTCCACAAGAACGGCCTAGAAAACCATGCTCGTGCCATTTAGTAAACTCTCATGCCTTTTACAAGGAATGGACAAATATTTTGATGAAATGTGTGGCAATAGTCAACCACAAATGTTTGTTTGTTGGGTTTTCAACTATACAAAAATGAAATAAATGCTTAAAAAACATGACGCCTGGCATGGTGCCATGGTATGACCTCACCATGCCTTGGTAAAAATTTGAGAAGGTTTGGCTTATGTTGTCACGCACGCCCTTCATAAATTGAACCATCACCGAGGAAATTCCATGCTTTCGAAAGGGAAATCCTCAAGATTGAAGGGGAATCCAAATTTTCTTTGTTCTTTGCCCTGGTGTTTTTTTCTACGACGAACATACACCCTGCAAATCACCGTGTTCAAATTTGGCATTTTTTCGGGCTCATTTACCATATTTAGGGGATTATGTGCATTTTCTAGGCATTTAGCGCATATGAATCCAATCCAGCTACAGGTGCACGGGTGTGATGTGAGGGGCGTGGATTGCCGTTCGATCACGGCGCATCCAACGGTGCACGCCCGCGATCCGCGTGGCTGGGGTTCCGGCCAATCATAACGGAACACATAATAGGCTCAGCGCACACTGTTTCCGGAAGCGACGGAGATGAACCGTGTGCGATAATGAACGAGCAAAATTGTAAGGGAAGCCAAATTTCTGTTGTCGTTTGTGGTTGAGCTCTTGAATACCACCGCACTGTACGGCCGCCCGGCCCCTCCGTCCCAGAGCTCTCCCCAGGCGTCGTCCATGGCACCGCGGCGCACAGTAACTGGTAAGGAAGCGATGGCATCCCGCCGCGCCGCGTTCCTCGCCGTCCGCGACCGCACACATGGTAAGGAAGCGATGGCATCCCGCCGCGCCAAGTTCATCACCGCCGGCGGCCAGGCAGTTACATGGGCGGACTTTGAGGCTGCCATGGCCAAATGGGTGGTGGATCTAGAGGCGGCCAAAGCCGCACAAAAGGAGCGGAAAAGGCAGAAAGCAGTCAAGAAAAGAGAGTCTCGCTGCCGCAAGAAAAAAGAGGCCGCACGCCATGGTGAGGAGAGCTTGGCGGAGATCAAAGCACGGTGGGCTGCCGCCTACAAGGCCGGGAAGGAGAACGCCGGCGTCTGGCCAGCATGTGAGAAGTAGTTTAAGTTTGTAGTATTAGAGAAAATTACCAGTAGTACTTTAAGTTTGTAGTATTAATGTACAATGTCGGTAAGAGCATCCTTTGAGGGCTTTGAGCGTTGATTAGCATGTGTGCCCGTGTACGTTTTTTGCGTTAATCATTAGAAGATCACAAAACACACGATTTCTATGCCGTACTCGTCTGCATTTTTTGCGTTAATGACCCATAAGTCAGTTACCTGTGCGATATTTCCTAATAAACCAGGCGTACCATTGACCGAAAAAATCAAGTACGCGTGTACATTTTTTTGGAGACGGGATCTGCCAACTTTCTTTTTTCTCGCACACGAGTATTTTACGCGCTTCGTCTGCGTTGTGTGTTTCCCCCGCCCAAGTTTCAAATTTGGCACCAAAATTTGAATTAGGCGCACGATTTCAGAATTTATTCCTCCAACCACATCCCCTTCCCCTCAGTATCCCCCCTTCCTCGTGCCTCCCCCTACCGGCATCTCAAGCCGCCACCGCCGCAACCACAGCTTCAACCACATCTACGTTCTGCTCGGATCCAATCAGGTAACCCACCGATCTCTATCACGTCCCCGGCCTGATTGCTTAAATGGTGCCTGCGAAACATCCTCATGCCTCCAAATCCCCCCTGCCAGGAGCTGATGGCGGTCCATGGCGCAATGGCCGCTGTGCGTGTTAACCCGGAGGAACACCTCGCCTCCGCCGACATGGTGCAGGCTCTGGCCCAGATGAAGTCCCCCAGTGACTACCCCCCAGGACTTAACAGGTAAGATCTGACCAGCTAAATCTTACCAATACCACTTGCAACGGCTATGATTTGTACGGTTGATGTATTAAGCATGTTCGTGCCTTGTTTATTTCAGTACTACACACTGTGTGATGTTCAAATATTACCGTGTCCAGCTCAATTTCACCAATACTAGGAACAAACTTACAATACATGACTCAGGATATCACTACAGTGCTGCCCATTTGCTATTTTTAGTGGATGCTAACCCTGTTGCACTTAACATGCCTGTCCATGTACTTACGCAGGGTCATAACGGCCGATGCTTTTGTTTGCCGTCGAGGTGAGCTGCATCCCATGTCTTACATTATTTCGCATAATTTGTGCAATTGCAGTTTAACTTCTACCCATTTACTGGTTGCCTGTAGGTACACATGTCAGTGGCACTGATCCACACTTCGACCCGGAGGAATAGCTCGCCTCCGCCGTCGCTGACTTTGGGTGAGCTCTGGCCAAGATGAAGTGCCCCAGCAACTACCTCTTAGGACTTACCAAGTATGTACTCACCAGTTCAATCTTACCAATACCAGTTGCAATTAATGGCTATGTTCTGTACGGTCGATGTATTAAGCATGTTCTAGTAAACATGCCTAACACGTTTTTGCTACTTTCCCTACCTTTTTATAGACATCTGGGCCATTCTCTGCTCTGGCAGCACCTGCCTTGTGATGTTTAACTATGCCAATTTCATTTTTATCAGTACCGGTTTCAATGTCTATTAAGCCTGTTGCAATTAACAGTTGAATCCATTTTTAAATAGTTGCATTTTCAATGGCTACAAACTTACAAAACATGACTTAGGATGTTGTTAAGCCTGTTGCAATTAACAGTTGTATCCATTTTTTAATCTGTCCATTTGCTACCATGCTACTCTCCGCAATGAAGATATACTAGAGATGCTGCCCCATTTGCTTTTTTTGGTGGATGCTAACCCTGTTGTACTTAACATGCTTGTCCATGTACTTACACAGGGTCATAACGGCCGATGCTGTTGTTTGCCGTCAAGGTTAGCTGCATCCCATGTCTTACAGTATTTCACATCATTTGTGCAATTGCAGTTTAACTTCTACCATTTACTGGTTGCCTGTAGGTACACATGTCAGTGGCATTGATCCACGCTTCGACCCGGAGGAACAGCTCGCATCCGCCGCCGCTGACTTTGAGCAGGCTCTGGCCAAGATGAAGTGCCCCAGCAACTACCTCTCAGGACTTTCCAAGTATGTACCCACCATTTCAATCTTACCAATACCAGTTGCAATTAATGGCTATGTTTTGTACTGTCGATGTATTAAGCATGTTGTAGTAAACATGCCTAACACGTTTGAGCTAGTTCCCTACCTTTTTATAGACAACTGGGCCATTATCTGCTCTGGCAGCACCTGCCCTGTGATGTTTAACTCTGCCAATTGCATTTTTATCAGTACCGGTTTCAATGGCCATTAAGCTTGTTGCAATTAACAGTTGTATCCATTTTTAAAGAGTTGTATTTCAATGGCTACAAACTTACAAAACATGAATTAGGATGTTGTTATGCCTGTTGCAATTAACAGTTGTATCCATTTTTTAATCCGTCTCTTTGCTACCGTGCTACTCTTTCGAAATGAAGATATCACTACAAATGCTTCCGTTTTATTACCATTTGCTATTTTTGGTGGATGTTAACCCTGTTGTAGTTACCATTGGCTTTCCATGTACTTACACAGGGCTACAATGGGCGATGTTGTTGTTTGCCATCGAGGTTAGCTGCATCCCATGTCTTATACACCATCTATTCCTAAATATAAGTATTTTTAGAGATTCCAATATAGACCACATAAGGAGCAAAATGAGTGAATCTAGATTCTAATCTAAACTATATCTATAATTCTATATACATCCGTATGTAGTTCATATTGAAATCTCAAAAAAAAAATTACTTGTACTTAGGAACATAGGTAGTTGTATTTTAGATCATTTGTGCAATCTCATTTTACCTTCTAACATTTACTGGTCGCTTGTAGGTACATATATGAGGGGTACTGATCCACGCTTTGATCCCTTTTGCGTATGGGGCAATGAGATATTCATGAACAAGCATCAAGTGAGGAAACTAAGAAAGATTGTTAGGCGAAAGAAACGGGTGATTGGAATTAAGCTCTTTATTTACACTTTGTCGAAGACAACAGTGAACTTTAGGATGGTAAGTAATGTGTTGCCTTTTCCCCCTGCCGACAACAAGTTACTCTATTAGACCTAAGTATCTGATATTTTTCTCTTTTCAGTGGTTTCCGAAGCTATTTACCGATGATTACCTTGCAAACTACAGGACCAGAGTGGAGGCAACTAAGGTTAAAGTATATAATTCATGCTACCATGATAATGCTCTAGAAGTCTTCCTGAAGGCGGTGAAGGATGGGCGGGCGATCGTCACAAGGGGTTGGACAAAAGTGGTTCGTGCCTATGGCATGCAGGAAGGCACATTATGGGCATTCCACTTCTTCAACACCGTCGGCAGTCAAAATGATTTACACTTGTCTCTTCACCTTTACCGCCTTTAAATACTGAGGTTCATCATAGTTAATTGCTGCCTAATCCTGTAATTACTGAACATATTGTACTGGCAATTTTATTTATGGATTCGTTGTTGAACCATTGTGCTGAGAATTTGAATTGCACGTTTCGTATTTCAAAATTTCCAATTAGAATAATAAATTATAGGCAAAATAAAAATAGAACAGACAGTCATGGACCTTTGCAAACGGTTCTTGCAGTAAAAGCGCTTGCGATGGATAGCCCAATGCCACACAATTTTCTACATCAAATCATGTGTGATGTAGTTAATGAAAGCAAACAGTTAACCAAGGCAGAGCGTGTGTGATAGTTACACCTTTCACTCACGAGCGTATACATAAAACCGTGTGGATGTACATCCAAACGGAAATGTTTCCCTGGATTGACTATGTGGGATGTACATAAGAACGGACACGTACTCCTTGGATTGACTGTGTGTGATATACATACGAACGAAAATGATTTTCTGGTATTCACCGTGTGGGATGTACATACCTACGGAAATGATTTCTGGGATTCACCGTGTGGGATGTAAATACCTACGGAAATGATTGGGTTTCGATGCCTCGCCTGACCGCACACGGCCTCAGCCCGGGTCCCAGGAGGGCCTATCCGCGACAATTTCTGGGTCATGTGGGAAGGACACCCTATCGCACACACTCACTTGGCGACGGTTCCAAATGCCGTCACGGAAAGGGGTAAAAAACCATTTGTTTAGGACCGACGCGCACCAGTGTCTTCTTGAAGATCCATTTATTTTCTATGGCTTGCCGATCCTCGGGCAAGTAAACCAAAGTCCACACTTTGTTCTCATACATGGATCCCATCTCAGATTTCATGGCCTCAAGCCATTTCGCGGAATCTGGGCTCATCATCGCTTCCTCATAGTTCGTAGGTTCGTCACGGTCTAGTAACATGACGTCCAGAACAAGATTACTGTACCACTCTGGTGCGGATCTTACTCTGGTTGACCTACGAGGTTCGGTAGTAACTTGATCAGAAGCTTCATGATCATCATCATTAGCTTCCTCACTAATTGGTGCAGGAATCACTGGAACTGATTTCTCTGATGAACTACTTTCCAATAAGGGAGCAGGTACAATTATCTCATCAAGTTCTACTTTCCTCCCACTCACTTCTTTCGAGAGAAACTCCTTCTCTAAAAAGGATCCATTCTTAACAATGAATATTTTGCCTTCGGATCTGTGATAGAAGGTGTACCCATTAGTCTCCTTTGGGTATCCTATGAAGACACATTTCTCTGATTTGGGTTCGAGCTTATCAGGTTGAAGCTTTTTCACATAAGCATCGCAGCCCCAAACTTAAAGAAACGACAACTTTGGTTTCTTGCCAAACCACAGTTCATATGGTGTCGTCTCAACGGATTTAGATGGTGCCCTATTTAACGTGAATGCAGTCGTCTCTAAAGCATAACCCCAAAACGATAGCGGTAAATTAGTAAGAGACATCATAGATCGCACCATGTCTAATAACGTGCGGTTACGATGTTCGGACACACCATTACGCTGTGGTGTTCCGGGTGGCGTGAGTTGTGAAACTATTCCGCATTGTTTCAAATGAAGACCAAACTCATAACTCAAATATTCACCTCCACGATCAGATCGTAGAAACTTTATTTTCTTGTTACGATGATTTTCCACTTCACTCTGAAATTCTTTGAACTTTTCAAATGTTTCAGACTTATGTTTCATCAAGTAGATATACCCATATCTGCTCAAATCATCTGTGAAGGTCAGAAAATAACGATACCGGCCGCGAGCCTCAACACTCATCGGACCGCACACATCAGTATGTATTATTTCCAACAAGTCTGTTGCTCGTTCCATTGTTCCGGAGAACGGAGTCTTAGTCATCTTGCCCATGAGGCATGGTTCGCAAGCATCAAGTGATTCATAATCAAGTGATTCCAAAAGCCCATCAGCATGGAGTTTCTTCATGCGCTTTATACCAATATGACCTAAATGGCAGTGCCACAAATAAGTTGCACTATCATTATTAAACTTATATATTTTGGCTTCAATACTATGAATATGTGTATCACTACTATCGAGATTCAATAAAAATAGACCACTCATCAAGGGTGCATGGCCATAAAAGATATTACTCATATAAATAGAACAACCATTATTCTTTGATTTAAATGAATAACCGTCTCGCATCAAACAAGATCCAGATATAATGTTCATGCTTAACGCTGGCACCAAATAACAATTATTAAGGTCTAAAACTAATCCCGAAGGTAGATGTAGAGGTAGCGTGCCGACGGCGATCACATCAACTTTGGAACCATTTCCCACGCGCATCGTCACCTCGTCCTTAGCCAATCTTCGCTTGATCCGTAGCCCCTGTTTCGAGTTGCAAATATGAGCAACATAACTAGTATGAAATACCCAGGCGCTACTACGAGCATTAGTAAGGTACACATCAATAACATGTATATCAAATATACCTTTCACTTTGCCATCCTTCTTATCCGCCAAATATTTGGGGCAGTTCCGCTTCCAGTGACCAGTCCCTTTGCAGTAGAAGCACTCAGTCTCAGGCTTAGGTCCAGACTTGGGCTTCTTCACTTGAGTAACAACTTGCTTGCCGTTCTTCTTGAAGTTCCCCTTCTTCCCTTTGCCCTTCTTCTTGAAACTAGTGGTCTTGTTGACCATCAACACTTGATGCTCCTTCTTGATTTCTACCTCCGCGGCCTTTAGCATCGCGAAGAGCTCGGGAATTGTCTTACCCATCCCTTCCATATTATAGTTCATCACGAAGCTTTTGTAGCCTGGTGGTAGTGATTGAAGAACTCCGTCAATGACACTATGAACCGGAAGATTAACTCCCAGTTGAGTCAAGTGATTGTGGTACCCAGACATTTTGAATATATGTTCACTGACAGAACTATTCTCCTCCATTTTGTAGCATAGAACTTATTGCAGACTTCATATCTCTCAATCCGGGCATTTGCTTGAAATATTAACTTCAACTCCTCGAACATCTCATATGCTCCATGAAGTTCAAAACATCGTTGAAGTCCCGGTTCTAAGCCGTAAAGCATGGCACACTGAACTATCGAGTAGTCATCAGCTTTACTCTGCCAGGCATTCATAACGTCCAGCATTGCTCCTGCAGTGGGTCTTGCACCTAGTGGTGCTTCTAGGATGTAATTCTTCTGTGCAACAATGGGAATAATCCTCAAGTTACGGACCCAGTCCGTGTAGTTGCTACCATCATATTTCAACTTAGCTTTCTCTAGGAACGCATTAAAATTCAACGGAAACAGTAGCATAGGCCATTTATCTAGAACAACATAGACATGCAAAATTTTCGGGGGTGTCGTGCGACATATGCCAAAGGATGGCTTATCATGGAGGGGGCTAATAGTACGTCGCCGGTGCCAAGAAACGAGATAAGGCGCAAACATGCATGCCGGCGAATCTTACCCAGGTTCGGGGCTCTCCTAGGAGATAACACCCCTAGTCCTGCTCTGCGGGGTCTCCGCATGATCACTCAAGCAACAATGGTGGCTACAAGCTTGCTCCTTGAGCTGTTTCTCTAGAGGGGGAAGAGGAACAAGGCTAGCTCTAGCTTCCTCTCTCTATATATGTGTGTGAATGAACTAAGGTCTGAACCCTTTGCATGGGTGCCCTGGGGGGTTTATATAGGCCTACCCCCAGGGGTACAAAGGTAATCTGGCCGGGTGTAGGACCCGGCTGTCAGTGTCTACGGTCGCCGGCTTCTCCGCCGGCCGCTGGGGCCCCCGCCTGGTGGGCCCTGCTGGCTGTCTCATACTTGGCTGACAGGCCGCACCCGCCACTTGCGGGTCTGGCCGGCTGCTCAGCACTGTAGCGATGCTAGTAATGACGCATGATTTGTCGGGGGAGGCGTGGCTACAGTACCGCCGCCTAGCGGGCGATCACTGTAGCCATTCCCCATCTCTTCCGATTAATGGCGCATGGACTTTGAGGGAGGGAGAGGGCCGCCTGGTAGGAGTCGGCCTCCCTTCATGCCGACTGGTCCGTGCTCACCGCCACCTGGCTTCTCACTGACAGGTAGGGCCCACCGCCTGTGGGCCGTAACGACAGCCTATAGTGGGAGCATGGCCTTCTCTGCCATGGGTGATGTCATGGGCGGAGTGGCAACAGTGCCGCGCCGGACGGGAGATCTTCGTCTGGTACGGTGCACTGTGGCCACGCTTGGCCCTGGATTTAGGGGTGGTAGGACGCGCTGTAGCCACGCCCCGTCTCATCATATTTATGTGGGTGCAGACTCTGAGGACGCTTGGGGCCGCCTGCTAGGAGCCGGCCTCTCTAGAGGCCGCCTGCTAGGAGTCGGTCTGCTTTGAGGCCGCCCTCTGGGCCTTGCCGTCTTCTGGCAGCCGGCCGTTTGGATCAGCCGGCTGCGAGAAGGCGGCGCTTTGGTCTTGGATTCTTGAGGGGCGCAGCCGGCCCCGATGTCTTGGAATGCCATGGGGAGCTGATGAGGCTACCCATGGCTAATTACTCCGACAGTAGTCCCCGAAGCTGGTGGGCGCCGTGACTAAAAGAGGCGAGGGGCTTCAGTAGCTTCCTACTCTGAGTGCTTCACTGATCTTGCTCCGTCCGTCTTCCGGAACGCCGACTGCCAGGAGCCGGTCAAGACCAGGCGGGCCGCCTGGTGGTTTTTGAAACGTCACGACGGGAGCCAGGTGGCGCGCCAGCCAGGCTCCAGGCTCGCCACCAGCTATCTGCGCGCCACGTGGTGCCAGCCGGCCAGGCCGCCTGCTAGCCCACGTGCGTGATGGGACATCGCCGTAGGCCGGGGCCCACCACTACCGGGCCTCGGCACGCGTGTGGATCCGCTGTGGCCGAGGCAGACGGTTGGGATTCCGTGGCGTGATTACTCCATGCCGTTACTGCGCGGTAAATGCGGAGTCGTGGGGTCGTGGGCATAGTTAATCCCACGATCCCCACGCCCCGTCCCCTCGGCTTCGCAGCCCAGGGCTATAAGTAGGGGGAGGAGGGGGGCGGCACTGGCTCGCGCGCCCTCCTCTCCCTTTGCTCTACTCTTCCTCTTCTCACTTTCTGCTGCCGCCACACTCCCACAACATGCCGAAGTGCCGCCGCGGCCCGTCGTCACCAAGCCCGGCCTTTCCGCTGCACCGTTGCTCCGTCAACCTCGAGCTTCCATGGCACGAGCGTGAACCGGCGACTGGGATGGCTCAAATGTCATTATAGACCACATCACCTACATCCGCAACACGCGGCGGTTGCCCGGCGAGGGCTACGTCAAGGCGCGCATCTCGCCTGAGGAGGAGATCTCGCCGGCGCCGGAGGAAGGCAAGAGCGTCATCTTCCGCTCTCATTTCCTCCGGGGCTTCGGTCTGCCGGTGAGCGGCTTCCTCCGATCCTTTCTCCAGTTCTACCATCTCCAGCCGCACCACCTCACACCAAACACGGTGGTGCTGCTGTCGGCCTTCGTCACGCTGTGCGAAGGCTAACTCGGCGTTCTCCCCACACTCGAGCTGTGGGGGGAATTCTTCTACACCAAACTCGGTGTCTCTGCCAAGGACGAGGTGGCTCAGTGCGGCGCCTTTGTCGCGGTACGGCGCCCAGGAGCCGGCAACCGCTTCACGTCCATCACCTTGACCCAGTCCGTCAAGCTGTGGAAGAAGTCATACTTCTATGTGAAGAACGTCAACCCGGCGCTGGACTTCGTCAACCTAAGCCGGCCCACCCGCTGAGCCACGGGCCAACTGGACCTTCAAGCCGAAGCATCTGTTCCCCGCCTCCACCGCCGCCATCGCGAGGCTTAAGGAGATGACGGACTCGGAGGGCCTCAAGGCGTCCGACTTGTTGACCGCCTTCGTGGTGCGCCGGGTTCTCCCTCTCCAAGGCCGGCCACACATGATCAGTCAGCTGAGTAGGCACCGCGACCTATGCCGGCTGTCCACCTGGGAGATGCGGGCCATGGTGGTGGCCCGCATGGTGAACGAAATCGCAAATTGCAAGCTCTCGGAGTCGGACTGGCAGTTCGGCAAGCGCCCGTACTCCCGTGCGCATCCGCCTCCTGCCGTAAGCTCCCGGATCTCCTTTCTTTTCTTGGTCTTTTATTCTTCTGCCGAGTTCTGCTTTACCGACTGATCAGTTGGACGTGTCGCAGCTCCTCACCACCCAACCGGCAGCCAACGCCTTGGCGCAAGGCCAGGAGTACCTGCTGGATGATACGTTGAAAGAACATGCGGTGCCCCCATGTTTGGTTTTGATAATTGATGACAATCTCTATGGACTAATGGTTGCCTTGAGTTATATTTGAAGGATTTGTCCATAGGCTTTTCTTGAAGTCCATGTGTTGGTTTCAAGGAGTTTATGTGGTGACCAAGGTGTTGTTAAGGAATTATCCAAAGATTGGTCATGTGAGAGTAGAGCTTATTGCAAGCATGTCTTGAAGAAGAAGATTGTGTGATCATTCATGCTTACCTTCAAGACATCATCCAAATGAAGAGAGTTGGAAAGAGTCAAGGTTGATCAAGACTAAGTCAAGAGTGAATCAAGTTGATCAACACACAAAGCGCACAAGATGTACCGAGAGGGATCAAGCGATCCCATGGTGTGGTAAGCATTGTCGATTACGCTTTGTGTACTAACCCATGATCTTTGTGAGAGTTCTTTGTGGGGTTAGGTTGCGGTGTGCAAGTTCAAGTGAAGCATCATGAAGAGATCAAATGCTTGAAGCTTGCCGTCCATTGTGGCGACAATGGACTTGTGAAGATGTTGCGGTGCGCAAGTTCAAGTGAAGCATCATGAAGAGATCAAATGCTTGAAGCTTGCCGTCCATTGTGGTGACAATGGACTTGTGAAGATGTGCGGAAGAGTGGCTCACCCATAGTGGAGTATGGGGGAGCAATCAACTAGTCTTCATCGAGCCAACACAACCAAGAAAGGTGGTCCAACTTGAGGGAGTCAAGATCGTCATCATCTAGCTCAAGTGGACCATGTGCAAGGCAAAGGTTTGCTCTTGATAGGTTTTCTATGTTACCGGTCTCATGATGGTAGTTGGGAGACCGGGTTATAGGATCGATTGCCGTACTATCAAGGGGGGCTCTCGATGAGTAGCTTGATCGTATCGTTCATAGAGAGCTCAAACCATTGCATCCTTGCATCATCTTTGTTGGTTCTTGTTTGGTTCTTCTCTTTGTGAGTTTTGGAGCTTATGGTCATCTTGATGACAAGCTCGAGTTCATCGAAAACGGAGTTCACTCGCATCTTCTATGATGTTTTCGATGTTGGAGGTTATGCCGGTTCTTCTCGGTTGGAGGTTTCACTCCTCTATTTTTTTGGCATACCTCCCCTGCCTCTTCTTACTATAACCACTCGCTGTTTTGATGCTACTCATCGTCTTGTATCCAACAAGCTTGAGTTTGCTCAATTCGGAGCTCATATGAAGAAGTTATGGCAGTTCTGGTTTTCTCCCTGCGGTAGTACCGCGGCCAGAGCGGCAGTACCGCTTATCGCCCCAAGCGGTAGAACCGCTGTCCAAAGCGGTAGTACCGCCTATGGCCATAAGCGGTAGTACGGCTACGGTTCCGCGCTGGTACCGCCTCGATTTTGGGTCTTGCATTTTTCGTGTCGAGTTTTGCAGTAGTTGCATGGCAGTAAGGCACGGCAGTTCCACCTATAAGCGGTAGTACCGCCCTGATGGGCGGTAGTACCGCCTATAAGCGGTAGTACCGCTCCGGTCGGGCGGTAGTACCGCTACTGCATTTTTGGTCCCGTGTTCTGCTCCTCCGGCGGTAGTACCGCTGGGGTGCGCGGTAGTACCGCTTATAAGCGGTACTACCGCCCCAAGGTTCATGTTTGGTTGCTCCTTTTCCCTGCTTCTTCCGCCAGAGCGGTAGTACCGCTCGTGGAGCGGTAGTACCGCTCGTGTGCGGGCTGAGCACATAACGGTTGGATTTTTCCCCTTCTATAAAAGGGGGTCTTCTTCCCCATTGAACCTTATCTCTTGAGCTCGTGTTCTTCCCCCATTGTTGTCCTTCTTCGAGCTTGCTAACTCTCAATCCCTCCATGGATTCTTGCTAGTTTTTGAGGGAAAAGAGAGAGGAGATCTAGATCCACACTTCCACCAATCACTTTCTCCTCTATGTGAGGGGAACCCCTTGGATCTAGATCTTGGAGTTCTTGGTGTTCTCCTTCTTGTTCTTCCTCTCATTTTCTTCCCTAGCATTAGTTGCTTCGGTGGGATTTGAGAGAGAAGGACTTGGGCACTCCGTGTGCCCTTGCCATTGCATTTGGTGCATCGGTTTGAGTTCTCCACGGTGATACGTGGAAGTTACAAGTTGAGAAGCTTATTACTCTTGGGTGCTTGGTGCCCTTGAGCTTGTTCCTCTTGGGTGCTTGGGCACCCTAGACGGTTGGTGGTGTTCGGAGCTCAATCATTGTGGTGTAAAGCTCCGGGCAAGCGTCGGGGTCTCCAATTAGGTTGTGGAGATCGCCCCGAGCAATTTGACGGGTACCGGTGACCGCCCCCAAGGGTTGCCAAAGTGTACGGGTTCGGTGACCGCCCCCAAGGGTTGCCATTTGTACGGGTTCGGTGACCGCCCTCAAGGGTCCCTTAGTGGAATCACGACATCTTGCATTGTGCGAGGGCGTGAGGAGATTACGGTGGCCCTAGTGGCTTCTTGGGGAGCATTCTGCCTCCACACCGCTCCAAACGGAGATTAGCATCCGCAAGGGTGTGAACTTCGGGATACATCGTCGTCTCCGCGTGTCTCGGTTATCTCTTACCCGAACCCTTTACATATGCACTTTACTTTGTGATAGCCATATTGTTTCTTGTCATATATCTTGCTATCACTTAGTTGTTTATCTTGCTTAGCATAAGTCGTTGGTGCACATAGGTGAGCCTAGTTGTTGTAGGTCTTGTGCTTGTCAAATTAACCGCTAGGTTTATTCCGCATTTGTTCAAGC
The DNA here is from genome assembly GCF_002575655.3 of Aegilops tauschii subsp. strangulata. NCBI lineage: Eukaryota > Viridiplantae > Streptophyta > Magnoliopsida > Poales > Poaceae > Aegilops > Aegilops tauschii. Next base: position 574,694,980 of record NC_053036.3, read on the forward strand.
CTAAACCGTAATTATTTTAAAACGCCTATTCACCCCCCCTCTAGGCGACATCCACGATCTTTCATACGTCTCCGTCGTATCTACTTTTCCAAACACTTTTGCCCTTGTTTTGGACTCTAACTTGCATGATTTGAATAGAACTAACCCGGACTGATGCTGTTTTCAGCAGAATTGCCATGGTGTTATTTTTGTGCAGAAATAAAAGTTCTCGGAATGACCTGAAAATCAACGGAGATTATTTTTGGAATTAATCAAAATACTGGCAAAAGAATCGACCTCAACTCTAGAAGCCGTCCTCTCTAGAGGCCGCCTGCTAGGAGTTGGTCTGCTTTGAGGCCGCCCTCTGGGCCTTGCCATCTTCTGGTAGCCGGCCGTTTGGATCAGCCGGCTGAGGAAATATAAATAACAACTTTATTATTGCTTCTAGGGCATATTAGCTTCATAAATAGTTGCTAAAAATGACTATATCTAATAAAAAGAAAATATAAGCTTGAAAATTAATTTAAAAAGTATCTAAAAAAGGAAAAAAAAACTTTTGAACTACACTTAAAAATGTCATTTTGAATAAAAATCTGAAGGATGACTAACATGCATGTATGATGCGGCAGTGTTACATGCATAGACTAATACAAATATAATTATAAGTTATAAGTTAAATGCATGACTTGCTTATGTGATGGAATTAAAATGAATGGCTTAATATAAAGAAGACTTAAAATGAGTTGCTTAGTGGAGATGTTGAGGTGCACACTTTGCATGCTGAGAGAATTGGGATCAACTTCTTAAGAATAGAGGATTCCAATTTACTAAAGAAAATGGTTCTTAAAATGTTTTCGAATTGGATAGAAAAATACGTGGCTAGTGGAGCAGAAACATGATCAAATCAGTTCATCAGGCTCTTTCGATTTATGCCATGGGTATTTTTAATTTTCCAGCATCGTTTTGTGACGAGTTATCTCATATTAACAAAAAAATTGGTGCGGCGACGAGGATGATAGGAGGAAAACTAGTTGGTTGGCTTGGGACAAATTGACAAAGCGTAAAGGTGAGGGAGGTAATGGATAGTCACAATATTAGATTATTTAGCCAAGCTCTTCTGGCTAAGCAGGCTTGGAGGTTAGTGGTTAACAATGAGTCATTACGCGCCAAGGTGATGAAGGAGAAATATTATCCCTAGGGGCATATCTTTGGCATTGTTTTTACGTGGTCGTTGCCGCTCACTTGGCAAGGCGTTTTGCATGATTTGAAGCTGATTTAAATCTAGATTTATTTGAAGAGTGTGTGATGGTTATAATATTAATATTTGGAAGATAATTAGCTTCCAAGAATCTATGGCCTTAAAACTATAGCTAAAAGAATAGGACCAAGATCAAGTGGGTGTGGTATGATCTTGAGTAAACCAAGGAGATGGGATGAGAATTTGATTAGACACTTGTTTTATCACCATAGTGCAGAGGAGATTTTAAATTTATGTACTTAGTTGTTAGGGGATGGTGATTTTATTGCCTGCCACTTTGAGAAGAATGGTTTGTTCACAGTTAAAAGTGCGTACTGATACATCTCCATGGTATCTACTTTTCCAAACACTTTTGCTCTTGTTTTGGACTCTAATTTGCATGATTTGAATGAAACTAACCTGGACTCACGCTGTTTCAGCAGAATTGCTACGGTGTTGTTTTTGTGCAGAAATCAAAGTTCTCGGATTGACCTGAAAATTTACGGATAATTTGTATGAAAAAAAATCAAAAATGAAAAATATACCAGAGGGGGGACACCCATGAGCCACAAGCTCAGGGGGCGCGCTGCTACGCCCATTTTGCATCATGTTTTCGTACTGTTATTTATAATGTTTTTACGCATAATAATGCTTTATGGAGTAATTATATTGCATTTTGTCTCATAATATGCAAAGTTTACACAAAGAGGGAGAATACCGGTAGCTGGAATTCTGGACCCGAGAAAGCTACGCCAGAGATACCTATTCTGCACATCTCCAAATGAGTTGAAATCTTACGGAGAATTATTTTGGAATATTTAATAATTATTGGAGAAAATAACTACCGGAGGAGGGCCACCTGGTGCCCACAAGACACCATGGTGCATCAGGCCCGCCCAGGCACGCCCTCGTGGGTGGTGGGCAGCCCAGCCCACCTCCGATGCCCATCTTCTAGTAATTAATGTCTTTTGACCGAGAAAAACTAAGGGGATGATGTCGGTGTCAAAATCGGCAGATATCGGGTAGGGGGTCCCGGACTGTGCGTTTAAGGATCAAAGGTAACAGGAGGCAGGGGACACGATGTTTACCCAGGTTCGGGACCTCTTAATGGAGGTAATACCCTACTTCCTGCTTGATTGACTTTGATGAGTATAGGGGTTACAAGAGTTGATCTACCTCAAGATCATAATGGCTAAACCCTAGATGTATAGCCTGTATGATTATGATTGCCCCTATGGACTAAACCCTCCGGTTTATATAGACACCGGAGGGGGCTAGGATTGTACATAGTCGGTTTACAGAGAAAGGAATCTTCATATCCGAACGCAAAGCTTGCCTTCCACGCCAAGGAGAGTCCAATCCGGACACGAGGGGAAGCCTTCTATCTTGTATCTTCACGGACCACCAGTCCGGCCCACATCATACAACCCGGACGCCCGGGGACCCCCTAATCCAGGACTCCCTCAGTAGCCCCTGAACTAGGCTTCAATGACGATGTGTCCGGCATGCAGATTATCTTCGGCGTTGCAAGGCGGGTTCCTCCTCCGAATACTTCAAAGTAGTTCGACCAAGAGAACTATATCCGGCTCTGTACAATAGTCATCACCCTGAACCACAAGGGCAAAATACTTAAGCAAAAATAGGTTATGTCTTCTGACAACTTTTTTGGCGAGGCATTGAATCCCGGCCTTACTATTATTTCGAACCATTTTTTCAGCCCCCCGTTTTGCGTTTCAAGACGCAACTCCCAGTGACACGTCTTGTCAAAGCAGAGATCGTGTCCCCTTATTGCGGGATTTTCATCAATGAGGGCTTGGGTAATCCAACCGCGCCATCCGCTCGACCCCTTGGGAATAGGCAAATTTTAAGGCTTGTGCGAGGTCGTTTGATATTCGTTGCCTTTATAAAGGGATAAGGACCCCACTTTTACCCCACGCCTTCTCCTTCTTTAGCCCTCCCAACTTTGAGCTCTAGCGCCCAAGTCTCAATCTTTCTCCATTTCCACCACGCTCTCCGACCATGTCCGAATCCGGCTCTCAAGGCAAATGGGTGGCCTCTTCCGTGATGAAGAAGGATATCCAGGGACTCCGGGAGGCGAGGTACTTAACCGTGGAAATCGCACATAGGCTTCCGACAAAGGGGCAAGTCATCCCTACTCCAGAGCCTGGCGAGAGGGTCGTGTTCATCCCCCACTTCCTCTGTGGGTTAGGGTTTCCCCTTCACCCCTTTGTTCGCGGCCTCATGTTCTACTATGGGCTAGATTTTTACGATCTAGCCCCGAACTCCTTCCTCCATATCTCGGCGTTCATCGTCATTTGCGAGGCAGTTCTCCGCATCCCCCCACACTTCGGCCTGTGGCTCAAGATTTTCAACGTGAAGCCGAAGGTGGTCGACGGGGAGCACGCGGATTGCGGCGGGGCCATGGTGAGCAAGCTTCCTCACGCTATCTGGCCTAAAGGGGCCTTTGTGGGTACCGTCATGACATGGCAACAGGAGTGGTTCTATATCACCGAACCCCACGGTACCAAGTGGGCGGCCACTCCTTTATTTAGATCCAGACCCCCTTTATGACTCACGTCATGGACCAACAAGGGTCCAGATTGGGGATAGACCGATGAGGTGCTGATGCTGCAAAAGCGCATCAAAAGTATCATAGAGAAGAACACCCGCCTCACTGACGTGATTCAGGTGATGCTCATCTGCCGAACCCTTCCCTGCCAACGACTGCCTCTCCGTTTGTGGGAGTTTAATCTGGAAGGGCCGCGAACTCTACAACAATTCTTCGGCACGACGCACAAAGAGATCTGGAAATTGCTCTTTAAATCTCAAAAGTCGTGGCCGGAGACGTCCGAAGACGTTGGTCTTGACTGCAACCATCCGCCCCCCGGTAAGGGCTAAGCTTCACCTATAGCTTGGTTTGTTAATCCAAGGGGATACACTAACCATTCCATCCTTTATACAGGTCTGGACAAAGAAGGTGGAGCGGATCAGGTGTCCGGCCCCCCTTCCCGAAGGCTCAGCCGATCCTCTCCTAACGAGGATGCTGGTCCCGGCTCCATAGTAGGTGCCGGTAAAGAAGGACAAGAAGAAGAACAAGGAGGCCGAAAGTGGCCTCCACCTCGAAGGTACCTCAGACGCTATGTCCGGAGGGACCGAGGCTCCCTCCTCTCACGAGGGAGACGAAAACGAGGACAAGGAGGAGGAGGAGGAAGAAGAAGATAACCCTCCTCTCCAAGGGAAAAAGAGGGCGGCCTCCGCAGACCTGGAGGCGAGGGCGTCTAAGTGGGGAAAGTTATCCCTTTCAGATGACTCGGATTCAGACACCGAGGATATCCCCAAGCCCCGCCCCAGGACCAAGACCCTTGCTGAATCGTAAGTACCTGAGGACGCTTTACATACATCCACTCCTTTATGAATTGTGAAAATAATATTAAATCATGTGTTTCAGTTCGGCCCGCGATCTCCCTCAACAATCCTCCTCGTCAGGGGATTTGTCACCGGAGATGATGGAGAGCGAGACGCCTCCGCAAGTTTCCTCGCCCCTAGGGCGGATGACATCGAGGTGTCATCCCAGAGGATTTCTCTGGATTGTCGAGAGGTGCAGGGGACCATCAATACTGCACTGGAGGGTAATACCTCGGCCGTTGAGGACACGGGGGGCGCGACCCCCATGAAGACCGGGGATGGGGGCCCTGGATTGTTCGGCCCCCGGCCGAATGCCGCTCCGGAGACGGATCCGGAGTTGAGTGAGCGGCCCCCTTCAAGAGAGGGGGAGCGCCTATTCTTGCGGCAACCTCCATGAATCCAGAGGCGCCAAACATGCTAAGGGACGAACTGCAGAGTGTGTCCATCTTGGAGGAGCACCGTACCTTGATGGGTACGGTGGCTGAGAAGATTCAGTCCACTAAACGCAGGCTGAATGAAGCCTTTACGAGCCTACTAACAGGCTTCGAGGTATGCGATGTAATGTCTTTAGCCACTTTCCATATGGAAAATATGCTTGTATATAGATAGTAGCCCCTGAGACTCTGGTCAGCCCATGAAGAAGGGCGAACAGAGGATCTATATATATCTACAGGAACTAACATACTTATTTGGCTGGAAAAACAGGCTTCACTGTTAGCGGCAACCGCCCAGGCCGCGGAGGCTTCCGAACTGAAACGGCAACTGAAGCAGGCCGATGAGGACATTTTCCTTATTAACAAGCGGCTCGACGAGGCACAAGGTATGCTGTGAACATCCCATTTGTGCCTATATGAATGTGCGAATGCGAAGTTGAAACTTAGACTCTGGTATGTGTGAAATTGCAGATGGCGCTGTTGAGGTCGAGACCCTCAGGTGTGAACTTTCCCGGGCCAAGGAGCAGGCGAGAGTGAGCAATGCGGCCGCTGATAAAGCGGCTGCAGATTTGAAGGCCGAACAGGCCACCCGGCGCCAGGTCGAGGAGAGGGTATCTCTAGTAGAGCAAGAGCTCAAGGATGCCACCCGCAAGTGCAAGTCCCTCGAGGAGGAGAACAAATCCAAGGCAACCAAGCTCGCCAAGGCCCTTGAGGATGCCAAAGAGGCGCGGTCCGAATCTAGAGCGGCTCACGAGGAGGTCCGGCAGGCCGGACAGATAGCGGCTGGTAAGCCCTTTATTTTACAGTCTAAGTTTGGCGATCAGAGATATGCCTTGCTTAATAGACTGTGGAGTTCTCCAGATGCTTTTGCGGATCTTCCGAAGAGTGCCGCCGACGCCGCGCAATTCTTCCAGGCTCAGGAGGGACATGCGACGGAGAAGCTGTTCTGGTCATAGTTCACGGCGCGAGAGCGCCATGCGCTGCTGAACGACCAAATGGCGCAGTGGGCCAAGCTGAATAAGATGTCCGGAGCGGCCATGAAGGACGTCATAGTTCGGCTATGGCCAGCCGAACCCATTCCGAGCAGTTATTTCGGCCTGGCGCGGCGACTTGTCGATGCAGTGCCCTGAATTGACGCAATCAAGCGGTCGGTGTGCATAGAAGGTGCACGGATGTCCTTCGCTCGCGTCAAGATGCACTGGGTGTAGATGAAGGCTGCTGAAGTAGCTGTTGAGGGCCCTCCCTGAGGCAAGAACCACCGCACGCCGGAGCACTATTTAGAGGACATCCTAGAGGGTGCCCGCTTGATAGAGGGTCAATGCTCAATGGACATTATATTCGAATAAATGTACCCGAATTGTCCAGACGTTTTTATTATATATGAAGGCTTTGTAATATATTTGTGCCTTTGTCTGAAAGTTCTTCCCTCCTGTGCGGCCGTTTTTGTATTCCTGAGAGTTTTCCAGTCGTTGGCTTCGGCCCCCACGTAGATACTATGTTGGTGTTCGGAATAGCACATGATCACACTTGACCCAACATCTTGGTCCGTGAAGGAGGTGTCAGTGCGGCGAACCAGGCAATCGAACTATGTGGCTTTACCACTCTCACTTAGCCATAGGAGTTTCACGATGGGGCTAGAAGATAGCCCCTGGTATGTACGCGGCTATCCGGATGCGGATGCGTTACGTATGTGACCGGAAAAACGTTCCTTCATGTAATATGGAAACAATTGCTAAAGATTTTAATAAGTCGCTGAGTGGCTGACCAGCTCTCGCTGCATCATGATAGTCAGTTTTCGGCTTTCTCTACTGAGGCGCTTGACAGGAGGAACCAGAAACACAATCGCAGTAGTTCTCCCTTTACTACCCTAGCCGAACAAACGAAACGTAAGGTAGCAAACACGGGAGCCGGGCAACCCAACTATTGACCAAAGACATGATTCGGAGCCGACGCATATAATGCCAAGCTCGGGACGCCGAATTGTGCTATAAAGCTATTCGGGCTTTTTTTTGGCGACACATGTGTGGCCATATATATAGAGCCCCTGGCAATTTGTGTCGAGGTGTGTGAGTGAGACAACTGAGGAGACGACATACAGTCTATGAATACCAAAAAAAGTTGTTTTCACTGGAATCTGATTGATACGTCAAAACGTGATCTTACAGAGGGCACCATATCACCAAGGCCATTTTACATGCCAGGGGTCTAAGAAGAAGGGGGAAAGCTCTATACAGGTTCCTGAATAAAGTTTTGGTCTACAACATCCTTTGGACCTCCCGCCGCATGTCTGTGCCGCTTTCGCCTTGGAGAGAGAGAGTTCCTTGAGAGGGATGGTCTTCGGCTATTTGTATGAAACCGGGCTCAAAAAGATTCCTTGTAAGTCCGTAGGATGAATAGGTTTTAATTCACCTGTGGTAAAAGAGAAAAAATAATTAAGGAAAAGGGGAAGGTCATACAGGGTCGAACCGTACTATGGGCCTGTCCGTATTGTGCCTCCGCTGATGCCCAAGGTATTTTGAGTGCGTAATTATGCACGCGCGGTACGAATTTCACAGATGTGTGTGGCGATCGACGGAGGCGAAACTGCTAGTCCAGCTCTGGAATTACCGAGCTGTCAGCATGCGGAACTGACCGATCTTGTTTAATAAAGTCCAGCGGCTTGATGGCCGATGAGGTGTGCGGCTTGACAGGGCCGCTCTGTACTTCGGTCGCGATGGCCACGGTATGCTCCTCAGTATGGAGGGAGCGTTCCATGTTTCCATTGATTGTAATGATGCCACGTGGGCCGGGCATCTTGAGCTTTAGATAAGCGTAGTGCATGACCACATTAAAGCGGGCGAATGCGGTTTGTCCAAGCAGTGCGTGATATCCACTGCGGAAGGGGACGATATCGAAGATCAAGTCTTCGCTTCGGAAGTTGTTTGGCGAACCGAAGACGACTTCCAATGTTATTGAGCCCGTGCAGCGAGCCTCTACACCAGGTATTACTCCTTTAAAGGTAGTTTTAGTGGGCTTGATTCTTGACGGATCAATGCCCATTTTGCAGATAGTGTCCTAATAGAGCAGGTTGAGACTGCTGGCTCCGTCCAAGAGGACTCGCGTAAGGTGGAATCCGTCGATGATTGGATCGAGGACCAGAGCTGCTGAACCTCCATGACGGATACTGGTTGGGTGGTCCTTTCGATCGAAGGTGATCGGACAAGCCGACCATGGGTTGAATTTTGGGGCGACCGGCTCGACGGCGTAGACGTCCCTTAACGCGCGCTTGCACTCCCGCTTGGGGATATGTGTGACAAATATCATATTCACCATTTTTACCTCGGGGGAAATTTCTTCTGTCCCCGCGTGTTCGGTGGGCGAGGCTCTTCGTCGCCGTCCTCGTCGGGCGGCCCTTTCCCTTTATGTTCGGCGTTAAGCTTGCCGGCCTGTTTAAAGACCCAATAGTTTCTGTTGGTATGATTGGCAGGCTTATCGGGGGTGCCGTGAATCTGGCAAGGCCGATCGAGTATTCTGTCCAAACTAGATGGACCATCTCTGTTTCATTTGAATGGCTTCTTCCGTTGACCGGATTTAGAGCCGCTGAATCCAGCGTTGACCGCTGTGTCTTTGGTACTTTCATTGTTGATTCGACGCTTATTCTTGTTGCGTCGTGGTTTGCCATTGTCGTCCCTGGCTTCAGACGTGCCGGGGTCACTGGTGCTATTGCTTCTGAGGGCTAGCCAGCTGTCTTCTCCCGTGCAAAAGCGGGTCATTAGTGCGGTAAGGGCTGCCATGGACTTTGGCTTTTCTTGGCTGAATTGTCAGGCGAGCCATTCGTCGCGGATGCTGTGTTTAAAGTCCCCGAGGGCTTCGGCATCCGGACAGTCAACAATTTGGTTCTTTTTAATTAAGAACCTTGTCCAGAGTTTCCGGGCTGACTCTCCGGGTTGCTGGACTATGTGACTGAGGTCATCGGCGTCCGGGGGCCGTACATAGGTACCTTGGAAGTTGTCTCTAAAGGCATCTTCCAAATCTTCCCAGCTGCTAATAGAATTTTCTGGGAGGCTGTTTAACCAGTGCCGTGCTGGTCCCATAAGTTTCAAGGGGAGATATTTGATGGCATGTAGGTCGTCACCGCGAGCCATGTGTATGTGGAGAAGAAAATCTTCAATCCAGACTGCAGGGTCCGTCGTGCTGTCGTATGAGTCGATGTTCGTGGGTTTAAACCCTTCTAGGAACTGGTGCTCCATTACCTCATCGGTAAAGCATAGGGGGTTTGCGGCGCCTCTGTATCGCGCAATGTCGCGATGCAGTTCGGATGAAGTCCGTATGCAATTTTTGGCCCGAGTGAGGTTGTGCTTGTCGCGCTAGGTCTGATGAACGTCCTCGCGCGTTGGAGCAGGCCCCCTCGATCCATAGATTGATCTTGTCAGACCGACTCTATTGTCGAGGTCCTTGCATAAGTCGTAGGTATAGCCCGGGGACGTTACCTTCTTTTCTCGACGACGGGGTGGCGCGGGCTGGTGTTCGGCATGAGTAGCCGGTCTGTCCCATCCACGTGGCGGTCGGTCGGGCTCGTCAGCAGCTTTATGCTTTGGCGGTATGGGCTCAAGGGCCTCGTCATCAAATTGAGGCAGTAGCTTGCGCTTCGGGTAACTCTTAGTTGGGTGTTCGAGGCCGTATTCCTCGGCAGCCAGGATGTTAGTGCATCTGTCATTGAGTAGATCCTGATCAGCTCGAAGTTGCTGGTAATTCTTTTTCAGGCTTCTTGCAGTGGCGATTAACCAGCGTTTAAAGCGCTCTTGTTCAAGGGGTTCCTCCGGCATGATGAAATCTTCGTCGCCGAGGCTCACATCCTCTCTGGAGATCGGTAGGTAATTACTGTCCTCCGAGCCCTCATTCCCGATAGGATCATCGGGATTAACTTGCCCATCCTCCCAATCATCCTATTCGGATGTTGGCTCGACAGGGGCTTCAGAGTCTTCAGCGTTTTCCGGAGTGTTATTGTCTTCGGTGCCGGTACTGCTCTCTTTTTGGTGACGCGATTTTGAGCGGCGCCGCTGACGTCGACGTTTTGGAGGTGCTTCGGCAGGCTGGTCCTCAACCGGATTCTTCTTGCCATCGTCGTCATCCTCTTTAGGTGTATCCACCATGTATACGTCGTATGTGGAGGTTGCCGTCCAACGTCCGGTAAATGGAGGGTCTTGGCCTTGTTCGTCTCCGGCATCGTTGTCCATACCGTCGATGTCTTCGAAGGCGTAGTCTAGCATGTCGGTTAGATCTTCGACAGTAGCTATGAAGTGGGTGGTGGGTGGGACATAAAATTCCCCGCTCTGAGCCCCTGGTCCGGGGTGGGCGTAATTCATAAATGATTCCTCTGTAATGGCGAGGGATCGCATTAAGTCCAGAGCCTCGTTTAAGAGCGAGTTTTGGACAGAGAAGCGAGAGTCCGCCGGGCTGGCTGAGGGAGTCCTGGATTAGGGGGTCCTCGGACAGCCGGACTATATCCTTTGGCCGGATTGTTGGACTATGAAGGTACAAGATTGAAGACTTCGGCCCGTGTCCGGATGGGACTCTCCTTGGCGTGGAAGGCAAGCTTGGCAATACAGATATGTAGATCTCCTCCCTTGTAACTGACTCTGTGTAACCCTAGCCCCCTCCGGTGTCTATATAAACTGAAGGGTTTAGTCCGTAGGACAACAACAATCATACCATAGGCTAGCTTCTAGGGTTTAGCCTCTACGATCTCGTGGTAGATCAACTCTTGTAATACTCATATCATCAAAATCAATCAAGCCGGAAGTAGGGTATTACCTCCATCGAGAGGGCCCGAACCTGGGTAAACATCATGTCCCCCGCCTCCTGTTACCATCCGCCTTAGACGCACAGTTCGGGACCCCCTACCCGAGATCCGCCGGTTTTGACACCGACATTGGTGCTTTCATTCCGAGTTCCACTGTGCCATCATCATAAGGCTGGATGGCTCGTCTCGTTGTCAAGGACAACATCACCTCTGGGGGAGCCCTGGCTGTAGGCCAAACTCTCCGACTAGGCGGTTTCGTCTTGACCACCCGTTCGGCCGCTGCACCAACGATGACTTCTCGGGTCATCGAAAACAGCATCCACGTCGGCTCGGAATTCACCGAGCAGTTGGATGCAATGGAGCTCTCATCCTTGAACGAGCTCTTGGATCGCATCGCCGCCTTGGGAGTCGCTACGGACTATGATCAGATCGGGCTTAAACCCGACCAAAGGGAGATTAACTCCCCGCCGGTCACCCATCAGATAGAGGTGGTGGAGGAGCAATGTGGCGATTCTTCCTCTATCTTGAGGACATACTATGTCCGGATTCCCGAGCTCTCCGAGCCGGATACCCGTCTACGGGAGGACATGGGCCAAACCTTGAACCTAGAATCAGGCAGCAGTCCAGACCTATTGGGCAATATGCCAGAGCCCGAACTTCTAAGATCGGAAACTCCTCCGTCCCTGGGTCTCAGATCGGGTCAAGGTTCGGACTTAAATCCACCCACCCACCTAGATATAAGCGATCTTTCCCACATTAGACAAGAGCCCCAGGAGACAGTACACCACTATTGGGCCAGATTCCTCCTTGTAATGAACAAGGTCAAGGACTGTCGCGAGGAAGACGCAATTTCATTCTTTTTGCAATAATTGCACGGACAAGGGAATCCTCAACGCCATAAGTCGCCGTAACATTGCACACTTTGCTGACTTGGCGGCCATAGTACGGAAGTACTGTGCGATGGAAAGCGCCTGGAAAACCCAAACAAAATTCTGGGATCCTCCGGCCCTCACTAAACCCCTCATCAGAACTAAAAGGGTGTCCTCTCGTAAGTCACCCGATCCAGATACAAAGAAACAAAAACCCACTACAGGGCGCGGAACCGTACTGGAGGGATGGCTTAATGGGCCATGCAAAATTCACAGTACAGCGGATACCATGCCAACACACAGCCTTAGAGCATGTTGGGTACTCCGGCAGGTGGCCAAGAGCGGTGAAGATCTCCTCATCAACAATACCGCAGAGCACCATCCCGCAGAAAACAACAATACAGTACTGACAGTCTTCGAGACCTTCGCCTCGAATAATAGGCGTAAGCGAGCACTCCACAGCCTTGCCGAAGTCTACCACGTGGCAGCAATAAATCCATGGAGTGATACAGCTATCACCTTCAATGCCAGTGATGAATCCAAATTCCAAACAGCCCGAGCACCAGCCGCCTTGGTCCTTCGTCAAATTGTGGACGGCTTCCGGCTTACTAAAGTGCTCATGGACGGCGGCAGCGGATTAAACCTCATCTATGAAGAAACTCTCAGCAAAATGGAAATAGACAGGAGCCGCATTGAGCAAAGACGCACGACCTTCAGAGGAATCATCCCTAGTCGGGAGGCACGATGTGCATGAAAAATCATGCTAGATGTGGTATTCGGCACGCTGGAGAATTATAGGTCAGAAGAAATCACATTCCAAGTGGCCCCGTTCAGTAGCGGATACCACGCCCTTTTAGGGCGGGAGGCATTCACGATCTTCCAAGCTATACCCCATTACGGGTACATGAAGCTCAAAATGCCCGGGCCCAATGGAATCATCACTCTAGCTAGTGATCCGGACATAGCACTCCGCGCCGAAAATAAAACCGCCGCAAGAGCCCTCGAGGCATTATCCGAAGCCCTCGCGGCCGAAGAACTGACGGCGCTGCGCTCCACAGTGGACAGGGATGATGTGATACTCGACAAAAGACCCAAATCCACCTCTTTTAAACCAGCGGATGAAATAGTCAAATTCCAAGTCCACCCAACGGACCCTACCAAAACAGCATCCATCGGGGCACAATTAAACTCCACAGTAGACGCCGCGCTACGGGAGTTCTTGCGCGAAAATTGGGACATCTTCGCCTGGCATCCTTCAGACATGCCAGGAATCCCACGCAGGCTGGCCGAGCATAGCCTTAACATTCTAAAGGGGTTCAAGCCGGTCAAGCAGACTCTTCGGCGTTTCTCTGAACCTAAGCGGCAAGCCATGGGAGAAGAGCTAGCCAAGTTACTGGAGGCCGGATTCATCCGAGAAATAAAACATCCGGACTGTCTAGCAAACCTGGTGATGGTACCAAAGAAGGACAAATCCTGGCGCCTATGTGTCGACTTCAAGGACCTTAACAAGGCTTGCCCCAAGGATCCCTTCTCCCTCCCCCGCATCGATCAAATTATCGACGCTACCGCAGGACACGACTCATTGTGTTTCCTCAACGCATACTCTGGATACCATCAAATTAAGATGGCGGAGTCCGATCAAGCCGCAACGGCATTTATCCCTCCATACGGCCGCTTCTGTTTCAACGCCATGCCTTTCGGGCTCAAAAACGCCGGTGCAACCTATCAACGCATGATTCAGACATGCTTGGAGACACAGATCGGCAAAACAGTGGAGGCACACGTAGACGATGTGGTCATTAAAACCAGACACGTCGAATCCTTAATAGACGACTTGAGGCTCACGTTCGACAATCTCCGAACATACGACATCAAGCTCAATCCGGAAAAATGCGTCTTCGGCGTGCCCGCCGGAAAGCTCTTAGGCTTCATCGTCTCTAATAGATGAATTGAAGCAAACCCGGCTAAAATCCGAGCTCTGCCACAGTTGGCTATCCCAACAGACCTCAAGCAAATCCAGAAACTAACTGGATGCATGGCTGCCTTAAGCCGCTTTATCTCCCGATTAGGAGAAAAGGCACTACCCCTTTATCGCCTTCTTCGGCGCACCGAACACTTCGAGTGGACGGATGCGGCCACGGCCGGATTGGAAGAAATAAAAGCCATCCTGGCCACCAACCCAATCTTGGCCGCGCCAAATGTCGGCGAACCAATGCTGTTATATATAGCAGCAACTCACCAAGTTGTAAGCGCTGTGCTCGTCGTCAAACGAGAGACGGCCGGACATAAGTTCCCACTTCAAAAGCCGGTATACTATGTATCCACTGTCCTCACTCCATGCAGATCACGGTACCCACATTATCAAAAGATAGCATACGCGGTCTTCATGGCATCCCGGAAACTATGACACTACTTTCAAGAGTGTTCAATCACGGTGGCCTCTGAAGTACCACTCAACGACATAATAAACAACCGCGATGCCACGGGCCGGATTTCTAAATGGGCTATCGAGCTCCTCCCGTTCGACATAATATATAAACCATGGCGAGCCATTAAGTCACAAGTACTGGCTGATTTTGTTGCCGAATGGACAGAAGCCGAACTCCCTAAAGAGTACGGCGCGTACTCCAATTGGATCATGCACTTTGACGGCTCTAAAATGCTAGCGGGTCTGGGGGCTGGTGTCGTCCTGACATCCCCCACCGGAGATACAGTCCAGTATGTACTCCAAATACTATACATGGACTCCAACAACGCAGCAGAATACGAGGCCCTGTTACACGGTCTCCGGATGGCAGTCTCCATGGGCATTCAACGCCTAGAGGTGCATGGGGATTCGAACTTCACAATATCTCAAATAAATGGAGACTTCGACGCCAAGGATCCAAAAATGGCGGCTTATCGCAACGCCGTCCTCAAAATGTCGGCTCGGTTCGAGGGGCTTGAATTCCACCATGTGGTCGGGGAAAACAATCTGGCAGCAGATATCCTCGCCCGCATCGGCGCTAAGCGCGACCCGGTACCACCCAATATCTTCTTGGAAAGGCTGTTTCAGCCATCTGTGCTATGGGAAGGAGAGACTGGAAATAATAGTCCAGACCCGGACACAACGCCAGATCCCGAACACCCTGACGTAATCGGAGGCTCCACCACCGAAATAACACCTTCCGCCCACGTGATTATGGCTGTCATCGCCCCGTGGACAGAACCCTTCTTGGCCTACCTAACAAGGCCCTGAGGACCCAAATGAGGCACATTGCATTGTGCGACGGTCTAAAGCCTACAAGGTCCATGAGGGGGAGCTTTATAAGAAAAGTGCTACCGGAGTCCTACAAAGGTGCATCTCCGAAGAGGAAGGACGGTAACTTTTGGCAGAAATTCATGCTGGACTTGGAGGCCACCATGCCACAGCCCGGGCCCTTGTAAGCAAGGCCTTCCGTACAGGTTTTTACTGGCCCACGGCCCGAGCAGACGCACAGGATCTCGTTCAACGATGCGTCGGTTGCTAGCTTTTTGCAAATCAAAGCCATATGCCGCCTACCGCTCTCCAAACAATCCCCATCACTTGGCCCTTTGCGGTATGGGGGCTTGATATGGTCGGACCCCTTAAAGGGGGAAGCCACAAGAAAAAATACTTATTGGTCATGGTGGATAAATTCACCAAATGGATAGAAGCCAAACCAGTTAAAACGGTCGAGTCCGGACCAATGATAGACTTCATATCCGGGGTGGTACACAGTTACGGCGTCCCCCACAGCATCATCACCGATAACGGCTCGAACTTTACAGCCGATGAGGTAAAAATTTGGTGCAACAACATGGGCATTAAGCTCGATTATGCTTCTGTCTATCACCCGCAAACTAACAGTCAAGTCGAATGAGCAAACGGTGTTATCATGAGCGGCATTAAACCCAGATTAGTGCGATCCTTAAAGGAATCAGACACGAACTGGGTAGAGGATCTCGACTCCGTACTATGGGGGCTGCGGACCACGCCGAATCGCACTACCGGATACACACCGTTTTTATGGTGTACGGCGCAGAGGCGGTACTGCCCTGCGACATAATTCATGACTCACCTCGAGTGCACATGTACGAAGAGAAAGAAGCCGAGCTTGATCGGCAAGACAGTTTGGATGCCTTGGAGGAGGAGCGTGACGTGGCAAAAGCCCGTTCTGCATTTTATCAGCAACAGGCTCGAAGGTATCAAAGCAGAGAAGTACGGGCCAAAACTCATAATGTCGGCGAACTCGTTCTACACCTACCGACGAAGAAAAAGAACTAGCTCAAGCCCAAATGGGAAGGTCCCTTCGTTATCGACCAAGTTCTGACCGGTGGAGCGTATCGTCTGCGGGATGCATCGGACAATCGACTCGAGCCAAACCCATGGAACACAGCCAGACTCCGAAGGTTCTACGCCTAGTGCCGGACTCTATGTTCGTCTCCTTGCCTCCGTCAATTTTTTATATATCTGTTATCTGTCTTTTCTTTCTTTCTTTCTTTCTTTCTTCCCTTTTTCTTCAAGGCCTTAAAAGGCTAAAATGTGTCTTGACTACGCAATCTTGACACGCTAGCCGCGCTCATTATACCTGGGGGCTTCTTATACAGAAGCTTAATATAACTATTTTCCGGGCTCTATGCCCCACACATGTGTTATTATTCCACATGTACCTTTTTTCGCCATTATATGCATCGATATGACCTATGTTTTGGCCAAGCTGGGTTGCCTGGCTCTTGTGTTTATGCCCTACATTCCCGTTAATTCAGCTAGGGCATAAGGGGAGCACCTCTGCGATTGTTACTGCCGGGTCAGCCGGATGTGTACCTCAGACTGGGTGAAGCCGAAAGCTAGCGTTCTTAAGGGAATATTCGGTCGGTGAACAAAAGATGACCCTTATTTATTGTAATACATGCCCCTAGATGTTTATATCCTTCGTCTCTTTTCGCAGCTCGGACATGCACATTAGGGCATGCGTACCCAGGGAAAGGAACCCTTAACGGAACTATTCTCCCTGGAAGATGTTTCTTACTATCCATGTAATATAACATAGCTAGTTGGGTACTTGTCTGTTCAAGCACTTATGACCCCTACGTCTGGTTTCCACGCGTACCCCGGTTTTTTCATAACTGAGCGGGTATTCGGATACACTCCGGACTGTCGGGTCCAGAGGTCGAAGCGAAAAGGTCCGCCATGATAAATGATTTACAATCCGGCTAGGGACAATACATGTCAATTGAAGTACACAGTCACTTAGACTAACTAAATTCTTCTTCTATACCATCCAATAGGCTGTCTAGCCTACAATCCTGTTGGGAACACTTTGCGGCTATTTCTACTTGGTCATACACCAAACTGACGGGGATCTATTTCCCATCGGGCCCCACAGGTCCAACCTCGGCCATGTGGTTCGGGTCAGCCTTGGTATATCGCGTCTTCACCATGGCCCAGGCTTCCCTCGCACCTTGTCGGCAGGCCGATATCTTCCATAATCGGAAGCGCCGCCGCGCTCCCTTGAGCTTCTCTATAAGCTCCCCCATGCCTCCTGGCGGGGAGGCGGATGGCCACAAGGCTTGGGCAATGCCCTGCATCACCTGCCGAACTTGTTCGTGCAGTTGTGAGAGCTCTGGCAGAAGATCACCCGCAGACCCGGGCATCTCCTCCGCGGGACGACCCGTCAGCATACCTGCAGACATAACTCTGTTAGCCGGTTTCTTCGCCAAACTCTTTAAAAGTTCGTTCGAGCACTTACTGAAAATGCCGCGTCGAAGCCTCTTATTCTCCTTTACGGAGTCAGCAAGCTGGGCTCGAACATCTTTCAGTTCCACGTCCAGCTGGATATTGGCGTCTTGAAGATCGTTTTTCTCCCGCCTAACCCGTGTAAGCATGCGCTCGCCAGCCTTTAGCTGTCGTTGAGCATGCGGCTCATCCCCTATCACGACCTCCGGATTCACTCCAGAGTCATCTGCAGAATCTATTGTTAGATTTGCATGCATGCCGCATACTACCTGGTACCTGTCATTCTTTGCAATAGAAATAAGTGTTACCAGATGGGGCCTTCTCAGACTCCTTTACTGCGGCAATTGCGGCCTGAAGCTGGGCTTTGCACTCCTCCAGCTCTTGAGACAACCGGGTATTCTTCTCCGTAAGAACCTATGCAAACAATGATCCTTAAATCAGTTGTGCCAACTGTTTCAAGTCTCAGGGGCTACTGATATACATAATTATAAGATTTTCTTACCCATATATCATTTACATACTGGTCCATGGCTTTGGCAAGACCATTTTGAGCAGCTCGGATGTACGCGTCTCCTGAGTTAAAGGCGTCGAACGCCTCTTGGGAGAAACAAGCGTCGCGGAGTACGGCTCGGCGGCGCATGTGATTCATGGCACTCTCCACTTCGGAATTCGTAGCAGACAGCCTATCTGCATCCTCTGTAGGAGGAACATTTGGTGTTGGCCCCATGTTAGCATCCGCCTCTAGATCCGGCTCTGGAGCCCGGCTGGTGGAGGCGTGGCCGACAGCCTCTCCGGATATAGTCCGGCGAGTGTTTTTCCTACTAGGAAACATGGATGTTATTATATTTTAAAAGACAACAACCATGGAGTGGGGTTCTGTTTCACACCTCTGCAACGGCGTCTCAGTCTTGACCGCCTTCCTTTTAAACCTACCAGGCTTCGGTGCCCCTTGTTGGTGAGTCACTGCGGGTTCGGCATGGCGTCCCGAGGGCCTTCCCTATAAGACACCATATGTGTGCGGTAGGTGAAGTGCAGAAAAAGGGATCCTTCTCGGAAGTTGGGACTCCGGTTTTACTTACATGCGATGCAGGGAGTAGTCCAGGATAATCGGCTATGATGGCCACCATGGCATCATCGCAGCTCAATTGATAGAACGTCCTACCAATCAGCTCCACAAATGTGTCTGGATCCTCTTCGAGTCCGGGGTCGAGCACCCGGTCAGGGTCCTCTGGTTGTGGAGGCGGGCTGTGGACCTCCCTCACAGATTTTCACAGCTCCTGCTACGAAATAGCAAGGTAAATATTTATGACAAAGAATGCGGGAAGGTCTGGAGTAATAAGTAGCAGCTCACCCAGTTTGGGGGGTTGTACATGGAGAATCCATCCCGTGGCTTGATACGGATGAACTCCTCTTTCTCTCCTTTGTATAAATCGGATAGTATTTTCGCTAGAGCAGCGACGGAGTCCGGACCTTTACGACCGCAGCGGGTGGCATCGTCTTCTCCATTGAAGTGCCACATGGGTTGTCCCCGATATTGAAGTGGCTGCACCCCCCGCATTATACATATTGACATAACCTCGACTATTGTCGATCCTGGTTTGGCCAGCGTTTGTATCCGGCCCATCAGGTAAAGGACCTCTCTGTTATCTTCCTCCTGGGGGCTCCGAGGGCGCCAGCTGCGGCGTTTCTTCAAAGGGGCGTTATTAAACTCAGGAAGGCCCATCCGAACAGGGTCCAAAAGGGGGACGTCCTCCATATAAAACCACTCCGAAGGCCAATCTTCGGATGTCTTCTTCGTAGTACCGAACAGATATCCGGTCCCGGCGATGCGCCATATCTCGGCTCCGCCCACTTGATATATCGACCCCTCTTGTGTATGGGTACGAGGTAGAACAGCCTCTTCCATAGCTCGAAATGAGATGCACAGCCCAAAAACAGCTCGCAAAGGGCAACATAGCCTGCGATGTGTAATATGGAGGCAGGAGTAAAATTATGCAGCTAGAGGTTGTAGAACTCCAGGAGCCCGCAGAGGAACGGATGGATTGGAAATCCAAGTCCTCTTAAAAAGTATGGGACAAGGCATACCCGCTCCCCCATGGATGGGTTGGGAAAGCTCTCCGCTTGTTCCCCGCCATTGTAAGTGGCTAGTCCAGCTCGGACGGGGATCATATACGCAGGAGGAAGAAATCCTTGGGTTTGTAACTCTACTAACTGTTTGTGGGAGACGGAACACTTCTTCCAGTTGCCTGGCTTAGGCCTACGGGAGCGAGAGGAGGAGCTGCGACGACCGGCCATGATAGGATGGATTTTTCCGGGCGCGCTCCGATGGATACTCGCTGAGGGAGGATGGTGTGATCTGGATCTGAGGATCCCCAGTCCCTTAAATAGACAATTTACTCACATGGTTAGGGTGGCAAGTGCAAAAATGCCCCGACTTCTCGCATTCGCTCGACATGTGGAGGATAGCCATTATTAGGCACAGAAGCCGAGGAGTGCAACATTCATGGGAAGCCGGACACTACTCGACAGGTACTCAGGACTTGGAGAAGAACCCGCCTTGCAATGCCGAAGACAATTTGCACGCCGGACTCATCGTCATTGAAGCCTGGTTCGGGGGCTACTGAGGGAGTCCTGGATTAGGGGGTCCTCGGATAGCCGGACTATATCCTTTGGCCGGACTGTTGGACAATGAAGATACAAGATTGAAGACCTCGACCCGTGTCCGGATGGGACTCTCCTTGGCGTGGAAGGCAAGCTTGGCAATACGGATATGTAGATCTACTCCCTTGTAACCGACTGTGTAACCCTAGCCCCCTCCGGCGTCTATATAAACCGGAGGGTTTAGTCCGTAGGACAACAACAATCATACCATAGGTTAGCTTCTAGGGTTTAGCCTCTACGATCTTGTGGTAGATCAACTCTTGTAATACTCATATCATCAAAATCAATCAAGCAGGAAGTAGGGTATTACCTCCATCGAGAGGGCCCGAACCTGGGTAAACATCGTGTCCCCCGCCTCCTGTTACCATCCGCCTTAGACGCACAGTTCGGGACCCCCTACCCGAGATCCGCCGGTTTTGACACCAACACTGGCCGGGCTGGCAGGGGCGAGAGCCGCCTGGCCGTGCTCGTTCAACATGGACCTTGAGAGTTCGGATTTAGAGTCCGAGGGAGAGTCCGGCGCTCTAGTGACAAGGGGAGTTCGGTTCGTCTTTGGGTTTGCTGATAACACCGTCCCCTCCGTATCTCTCGTAGCGAGTTCCATAATGGCAGGGAGTCCGGCGGGCTCTGAATTCCCGTCTTCGGACCCGGTGGTCTGCTCTGGATCTAAGGCCAGAGCAGCGATCGGGGCCGCGAACCCTTCGAAGATCAAGTCTCCTCGGATATCGGCGACATAGTTTAGGTTCTCGAAACTGATCTGATGACCAGGGCGTAGCTGTCAATCTGCTCGAGGTGGCCAATTGAGTTGGCACGCAACACGAAGCCGCCGAATACAAAAATCTGGCCCGGGGGAAAAACCTCACCCGAAACAACATCATTGTAGATGATCGAACAAGCCATCGAACCTTCTATCGACAGCACAGAGGAACTCTCAATGAAAGCACCAATGTCGGTGTCAAAACCGGAAGATCTCGGGTAGGGGGTCCCGGACTGTGCGTCTAAGGATCGAAGGTAACATGAGGCAGGGGACACGATGTTTACCCAGGTTCGGGCCCTCTTAATGGCGGTAATACCCTACTTCCTCCTTGATTGACTTTGATGAGTATAGGGGTTACAAGAGTTGATCTACCTCGAGATCATAATGGCTAAACCCTAGATGTCTAGCCTGTATGATTATGATTGCCCCTATGGACCAAACCCTCCGGTTTATATAGACACCGAAGGGGGCTAGGATTGTACAGAGTCGGTTTACAGAGAAAGGAATCTTCATATCTGAACGCCAAGCTTGCCTTCCACGCCAAGGAGAGTCCCATCCGGACATGGGGGGAAGCCTTCTATCTTGTATCTTCACGACCCACCAGTCCGGCCCACATCACACAACCCGAACGCCCGGGGACCCCCTAATCCAGGACTCCCTCAGATGACTTTCGGGACGGAGCGCCACAGTCTCGAGGCGGAACTTGGGCAGGAGCACTTTTACCCTCCAGCGGAGCGATTCCGTCGGGGGAGCTTCCCTCCTGGAGGGGGGAATCGAAGCCATCATCATCACCAACAACCCTCTCATCTTTGGGAGGCCAATCTTCATCAACATCTTCAACAACACCATCTCGTCTCAAACCCTAGTTTATCTATTGTGTTCAATCTTTATACCGGAACCTCAGATTAGTACCTGTGGGCGACTAGTAGTTTTGATTACATCTTGTAGTTGATTACTATATGGTTTATTTGGTGGAAGATTATATGTTCAAATCAATTATGCTATTTAATACCACCTCTGATCTTGAGCACGAATATCATTTTTGAGTAGTTACTTTTGTTGTTGAGGCCACGGGAGAAGTCATGTTGCAAGTAATCATGTGAATTTGATATGTGTTCAATATTTTGATAATGTATGTTGAGATTCCCTTAGTGGTGTTATGTGAACGTCGACTACATGACACTTCACCATATTTGAGCCTAAGGGAATGCATTGTGGAGTAGTTATTAGATGATGGGTTGCTAGAGTGACAGAAGCTTAATGAAACCCAAGTTTATGCGCTACTTCGTAAGGGATTGATTTGGATCCATATGTTTAATGCTATGGTTAGACTTTATCGTAATACTTTTCTCGTAGTTGCGGATGCTTGCGAGGGGTTTAATCATAAGTGGGAGGTTTGTTCAAGTAAGAACAACACCCAAGCACCAGTCCACCCACATATCAAATTGTCAAAGTAGCGAATGCGAATCAAACCAACATGATGAACGTGACTAGATGAAATTCCCGTGTGCCCTCAAGAACGCTTTGCTTATTATAAGAAACCATTTTGGCCTGTCATTTGCCACAAAAGGATTGGGCTACCTTGCTACACTTTATTTACCGTTATCATTACTTGCTCATTACAAATTATCTTGCTATCAAACTACCTGTTACCGATAATTTCAGTGCTTGCAGAAATTACCTTGCTGAAAACCACTTATCATTTCCTTCTGCTCCTCGTTGGGTTCGACACTCTTACTTATCAAAAGGACTACGATTGATCCCCTATACTTGTGAGTCATCACGCGCCCCCAAGGCGCGCCCTGCGAGCTTGCAGCTCCCCTGGACCTCCGACAACCCTAACTCCAACTCCATATTGAAGGAAATATGCCCTAGAGGCAATAGTAAAGTTGTTATTTTATATTTCCTTATTCGTGATAAAGGTTTATTATTCATGCTAGAATTGTATTAATCGGAAAATTAAATACATCTGTGAATACATAAACAAATACCGTGTCCCTAGTAAGCCTCTACTAGACTAGCTCATTCATCAAAGATGGTTAAGGTTTCCTAACCATAGACAGTGTTGTCATTTGATAATGGGATCACATCATTAGGAGAATGATGTGGTGGACAAGACCCATCCGTTAGCTCAGCATATGATCGTTCAGTTTATTGCGATTGCTTTCTTAAAGTCGAATATATATATATATATATATATATATATATATATATATATATATATATATATATATATTTCTTCGATTATGAGATTATGCAACTCTCGGATACCGGAGGAATACCTTCTGTGCTATCAAACGTCACAACATAACTGGGTGATCATAAAGATGTTCTACAGGTATCTCCGAAGGTGTTTGTTGAGTTGGCATAGATCAAGATTAGGATTTGTCACTCTGTGTATCGGAGAGGTATCTCTGGCTCTCTTGGCCCTCTCGGTAATACACATCACAAGAAGCTTGCAAGCAAAGTGACTAAGGAGTTAGTTACGAGATGATGTGTAACGTAACAAGTAAAGAGACTTGCCAGTAACGAGATTGAACTAGGTATGAAGATACCTACGATCGAATCTCGGGCAAGTAACATACCGACATACAAAGGGAATTACGTATGTTTTCATAAGGTTCGATCGATAAAGATCCTCCTAGAATATATAGGAAACAATATGGGCATCTAGGTTCCGCTATTGGTTATAGACCGGAGAGGTGTCTCGGTCATGTCTACATAGTTCTCGAACCCGTAGGGTCCGCACGCTTAATGTTCGTTGACGATATAATGTTATATGAGTTATATGATTTGGTGACCGAATGTTGTCCGTAGTCCCAGATGAGATCGCAGACATAACGAGGAGCTCCGAAATGCTCCGAAGGTAAAGATTGATATACATGACGATACTATTCGGACACCGGAAGAGTTTCAGAGTGCACCGGCTAGTCATTGGATCGCCAGAAGGGGTTCCGGACACACCCGGGAGGTCTATGGGCCTAATGGGCCAAGGGGAGAGACACACCAGCCCACAAGGGGGCTGGCGCGCCCCTCTCCCTGGCTGCCGTCCCTAGGGGAAGGAAAGGGGGACGATTGGCCCCTCCTGCCTTTCCCTCCTCGTGAGAGAAAGGAAAGGGGGGCACCACCTCCACTACAAAAAAATACACTTCCGTGATGATACGTGTTTGTCACAGTAGGTCGCGTTTTTTGTCATGCATGTACATCGATGACGATTTTATGACAGAATCAAGATAGTCATACCTGTGCTGTCGTAGAAGTGTTCCATGACATTACCAAAATTATCATCACGGAAGTGTCCACTTCCATGACGATAAATCGCGCGTCACGGAAGTGCTTTCGTCAAGGGTGACCGACACATGGCATCCACCGTAACGGAACGCCGTTAAGCTATCGGGTCCGGTTTTTGGATTTGATAACCCGTTAACAGCCCCGACCAATGGGGATTTTCCACGTGTAAAATCATCATTGGCTGGAGGAAACACGTGTCGGCTCACCGTTGGGACAGATGTCATCCACTCATTGGACGCAAAGCGCCTATGATACGTCGACACGTGGCACGGCCCAACAGAGGCCCATTCCTATGAAAAGGCCGGCCCGTTTGACTTGGTCAAAAGGTGGCAGGCCGGCCCACAGAAAGCCTATTAACGGCATGTTCGCATATAGCCCATTTATAGCCCGCTAACTCACGGCCCGTTACGGCCTAACGGAATTAGGCCCAGTAGCGTCATCTGGGCCGTCCAATATGATTCCAGCCCGTTGTAACTTCCGGCCCATGTATGGCCCATGACGTATGTCGGCCCATATGAGTCCCTTTGTAACTCTTGGCCCATTAATGGCCCGTGGTGAAACCAGCCCGTAATGAACAGTGTATCGCTTTATACCCATTAGTGGCCCATTATTCCATTGGGTCGTTTCCAGCCCGTGTTACCTTTCGGCCTTCTGAGGGCCCATTTATTCTTGGGCTCATTTCCAACATTCGGTTACTTACGGCCCGTTACTGGCCTTTTCTGCTTGTGGGCCAAATTCAGCCCGTGGATACAGTCGGCCCGTTTGTGGCCCGTTAATCTGTTGGGCCATTTTCATAGCATCATCAAATACGGCCTATTAACGGCCCGTTATGGTCAGCCCATAAAATGTACGATTTCCACTCTAGCTCGTTTACGGCCCCTTATACGGCCCGTACAAGGCCCATAGATGAGACGACCCGTAGAAGGCCCATGGATCCTACAGGACGTAGAAGGCCCATTGACCCGATGGCCCATAGAAGGCCCATGGATCCGACGGCCCATAGAAGGCCCATGGATCCGACGGCCCATAGAAGGCCCACGGATCCGACAGCCAATAGAAGGCCCACGGATCCGACAACCCATAGAAGGCCCACGGATCCGATGGCCATAGAAGGCCATGGATCATCCGTCCCGTAGATGGCCCATGGACCATACGGCCTGTGGAGGGCCATGGTCACCACAACGTTTGGGCGAGTTGGCCCCCGTTTGAACGATATAGCATATTCAAAGAATTATCCTACTCTATACTATCACCTCTAAAAAACATACACTATACAATAAAGAGACTAAGGCATAGAAACGTAGAATAATCCTACACTATACAATAAAGAAATTACAGCCGATTATACCCACTTGGCATTATGGTTCGGCACCAGTGATAATAAAGCATACACAAACAGCAAATTACATACACTGGGCAAATACAACTCATACATCATGGATGCGCATCAACATAACTTACCATTTGAACTATAATCTCTTCAGAAAATAGGATTGGCCGGATTTAGATAGCACAAATTTCAGTCTGCAAAATCTCCAATTCCTTCGTTGTTACCTCAGTGTCTTGTTTCATTTTTTGACTCCTGCATCTAATACCTGCATGTCCAGTCTCAACTTGTTGATTGTACGTTGACAATCATGTACACGTTGTCTTGCCACCTCTAGTTGATGCTCGAGAACATCAGCACATTCCAATTCCAATCCATAATCATTCGGTAACGTCCATGCCGCACTGCTCACAGATCTTTGTGTTGATATCACTTCATCCTGAAATGTTTCTATAAGTACACATGACTAGGGCAAAAATATAGTTACAACAGTGAAGCGAGCAAGACAGACTATTTTGTACATGGCAAAACAGGACTAACAATAATGTTACACGTCATGAAGCATAAGAAGGTGATATTTGAAAAATTATAAAAAGGTAGTCTATGCAGCCTGCATACATAAATCTCTCTTAGCTCACCAGAGGAGCATGATGTTGGGGCCCAATCCAAAACGCAGACAAGCTACAAATTTAGACAGCACGTTGCGTAGAAGTAAGAAAGCAGTTGGCCATTCTGTACCTCAATTAAATTCTTAGGGAGCATAATGAACAGCAGAGGGTTTCATACAAACATACTATAGCAAGCAAAACTATGCAATCATTAGCCTAGTATAAACTAGATTGTGAGCCTCATGCAATAATAGTTGGTTAATAGACTTCAAAGCTTCAGGCACACTTCGGCAGAGTAATTAAATGGCAAGGCCTTTAATTATGTCAACTCATAGTTATACAAGTACCCAACATCAGGCATCATTCTTTGGGCATCTCATTAACTGAGGACAAATAAATCAATTGAAAAGAGCAAATTAACTATGCCTGAAACAAACAAGGAATTGAACTGTTGAGTTGGATACAGTGACTTACCTTAATAGGTTGAAGAGGCTCAGCACAGCTCCTACTTCTCTTGCAAGGATCCTTCCTAACATCTTGTACTTGGAAATCCTCAATCTTATCTTCATTGCACCCCCTCTGCAAGGTGACACAAACTAGTTACTCGTCTCCTTGGAAGATAAATATGCATACTTTCCAGTCTGTGAACACAAAAGGATGAGATTATAACAAAACAACACCACATAATGAAACATGCCCCATCTCTTGCACTTCCACACAATGAAATGAGCATTTACTATGTCTGCACTACGTAAAAACTAGGCATACCTTCGAACTGGATCTCCAGGTACTCTTGGAGAGCCTAATTTAGTGTAAAACCAAACCTTTATGTCACCTATGAGTTAGAAAACACCCCACTGTAGCAGCCCTTAGTGTTTAAATCGTTGACAAGCTCTGTTAGAGTGTTAGGTCAAGAACAGCAAGTAATCAAAGCAAACAGTCCTAGTATGGCTGGCTGATGCAAACAAGCAATTGAACAGGTGTGAGCAAATCTTACATATCGAGAAAAGAAGCAAAGAAGGAGGCTTAAAGACCATCACTCGACTGACCAGATTTAAGGGGCATTTAAACATCATGTGCAACGTATGAACTAACATAAACATTGCATATTCCAGATTCTACAATGGAATGCACATGTATTAGGTTATGCCATGTATGATGATGCCTAAATGTACACTATAGCAGGCAGGAGTGATTCATCAATGCATGCATAATTGAATTGCAGGTTAAGGGCCAGTTCTATTCCGCCTTTTCAGGGCTTATTGTCAAAATAAGCCATAAAAGATGTAAAGAAGTCATTTTTGAGTTATGGGCTTGGTCTTAACTAATTTCGCTTTGGAGGGGGGTGTTTCGGGTAGAACCTCACTAAAAATTGAAGGGAAGGGGAATAGTGAAATGACTCTGTTGTCTGCCTATATTACACTCAAAATGCAACTGCTGACGCCCGCGTCACACCTTACCCTCAAGTAAAAACAAGGACGCAAGCGTTCATTGCCCTTCCTGCTTGCATCTCCTCTCCCCTTTCCCTCTACCTCGATCCCCTGCTTGCAGCACTAGGGTTCCTCCAGTGAGCCGTCGCCACTGGTCCCATCTGGCCTGGTCCTCGATGATGCTCTGTCCAGCTAGGCTACATGGCCGGCGAGTAGGGGCAAATCTCCCTGGATGCTCCTCCCTCTAGCGCCGCCCCTCATTCTCATGGTCTCCAGCAGCTGCTCCACTGTGGTTCGTCCAACGCACTACTCTGGCAGGCGCTGCACAACTACGGCTGATGCCACACTGCGGCAGAAGGCACCTTATCCCCCCTCCCCACCTCGCAGGCCGTGGCCTTGAGGTGCTGTTGAAGGATGAGCTCATCCAACAAGGTGAGGATCTCCTCTGATTTTTTGCCAAATTTTCATTCTGATCCACTATACGATGAATTGCTATGAGCTGCTTCTACTGTTGCTATATGATGAATTGCTATGAGCTGCTCCTGCTGCTGCTATATGATGAATTGCTATGAGCCGCTGCTGCTATATGATGAATTGCTATGAGCTGCTACTGTTGCTATGTGATGAATTACTATGAGCTGCTGCTGCTGCTATATGATGAGTTGCTATAAGCTGCTCCTGCTGCTGCTGTATGATGACTTGCTATGAGCTGCTCCTGCTGATGCTATATGATGAATTGCTATGAGCTGATCCTGCTGCTGCTATATGATGAATTGCTTGAGCTGCTCCTGCTGCTACTATATGATGAATTGCTATGAGCTGCTCCTGCTGCTGCTATATGATGAATTGCTATGAGCTGCAGCTGGTATATGATGAATTGCACACTGCTGCTGCTGCTGTATGATGACTTGCTATGAGCTGCTACTGCTGCTATATGATGCTTTCAGGTGGTGCTGCTATATGATAATAACCAGCCACTTGGACCATCAAATTTCAATAAATAATTGTTCTTCATTTTTTTGACCTGGAAGACTGCAGGGCTTACACCCCACAGCATTTTATAATAAAGAACAAAGAATAAGTACAAGGTTCCTCAAGAGGGGGAACAAAAAGAAAGAAAAGCCATACAAGAAAAGCTATAGTACTCTAAGAAAATAGAGAAAGCACTAAAAACTACAACCAGGAACGAAAGAAGTTACAAAATAGATGCCCTTCAAGGAGGCAGGAAATCAATCCATTTGAGCAGAGCCTCCTTGTATCTGGTCTTGATCCGATGTGAAAGAAGAGTAATATCATGAATAAACCCATTTCTCCACTGCCTAAAAGTTGGGTTGACATGCCTAAAAGCCATGTCATTCCTAACTTTCCAAATATTCCACCATGCAAGAAAAACCACCTCTGAGAAAAAAGGCTTATTAAACTCCTTCCTGGCATGTAAGGCAATTTGCACCATATCATTGCTATCCAACCAGGAAACTTGCAGGTAGTTTCATATCATTGTAAGGTTCTTCATTTAAATGTGGGTCATGCGTTCTTCGTTTAAATTAGGCAATGGGATCTCTATGGAAAACATTGACCAAAGTAGATTGTGCCAAGTAGATGGTATCTTTGTATTTGCATTTTGAGCAAATAGTGATGTTCTATTTTCCTATCATATTAATTACTGCACTGGGTTCAATTTGTGATGTTTGCAAGTCAAATTAATTTTCATATGGGCAGCAAAATGAAAAAATATAATGCAATCTAGACTTTTCACTGATCATACCAAAGATAAGCTGAAAACGCAATGAAAAGAACTGGTTGGCTTATTACATGGAGCTTATATTCACAAGTGCTTATTTTCTTAGGATAACTCATAATAACTGTCCCTAAGAAACTTGGCCAATAGAACTGACATACAAATAACATGTCACGATGATTGCAATGGAGGAGTGACGTAGCATAGCAAACTATATAGGCTCACCGCTGGCTCTCCTTTTTTGCGATGTTCCATGAAATTGCCACATACATCTTGTACTTTTTCATTGTGTAACCCTATCTGCAAGTTGACACGGCTAATTTCAGACATATCTACATGATAATACATTGCATATCCCATGCGCATTTTTAAACCACCAATTAATGATTGTGTGCGTAGCATAAACTAGCCATGACTCTGTGTGCTGGACTAGCAGGCACTCTAAGGGAGCCTAATGTAGTGCACTGGAATTCCTACATGTCACCTACGATTTTGTGTAATGTACTGCCTCTGTTCCTAAATATATGTCTATGTAGAGATTCCAGTATGGACCACATACAGATGTATATAGATGCATTTTCGAGTGTAGATTCACTCATTTTGCTCCGTATGTAGCCTATAGTGGAATCTCTAGAAAGAATTATATTTAGGAACGGAGGTACGAGGTAGTATCATGTATGACATCTACATATCTAATTTAGCAGCCAGTAGTAGAAATCATTGTCTGCACAAAGGGATTACTGGTCGAAAATCCTAGCAAAGCACGCTGGCAGGCACAGAACAATACAAGAGAGAGAGACGTGCTTACAAGATCATAGCAATGTCTCGGTCCAGGATCTTGGTTGGCCAAGCTGTTAGATCCAGAAGAAACATCGTCCTTGTAGTTTTTGCCAGCTGCATAACAGGTAACAGCGACCTGTTAGTATATTTGAAGTACATCGGGCAGGTGATGCTGGACGGGTTTAAAGGTGACAAGTACCTAGGCCGTGGCGGGTGCTTGGTATCTTGCCAGACGGTGGGAATCAGGTTAGAAACGTCAAGGGTGATGACGCTGCGCTGGCTGTCGGGGTCCGGTAAGGAGATCTAGAACCGTCGAGTAGGGTGTTTGTGGAGCGGCTCCGGTAGGGTGGACTACGGTGTGGGCAAAGCGGAGCTATGGCCGTGGACAAGGGCGTAGGTGAAGCTGCTCCGGTGGTTGGGTTAAGGATGGTGTCGACGATGCGGATCTGCGGCCATGGACGGGGTGTTAGAAGCTGCTCCGGTAGGTTGGATGAGGGTGCGAGGAAGCAGATCTGAGGCCGTGGACTTGTGAGTTGACAAAGCAGCCGCTGTAGGGTTGAGAATGGTATAGGCGAAGCTACTCCGGTGGGGTTGACGATGGTGTCGGTGAAGCGGCTCCGGTAGGGTTGAGGAAGGTGTCGGCGAAGAGGATCAGAGGCCGTTGACGGGTGCGTCGGTGGGGCGGCTCCGGGGGGGCGTGGACAAAGCGTCTCCGGTGGGGAGTACGAATGAGCCGCTACAGATGCGCTACGGTTGACGAGAGTACTGGCGAAGCAGATCCGGCGCCGTGGACAAGGCCGTCACTGAATGGGCTGTGGTACAGTGGTGGATGAGCAGTCTACTTGTTTCTAGGGGAGGTGGGAGGGGTAGATGCGGCCGCAGAAGCAGATCCGGTGAGGTGGACGCCGCTGGCAGTGAATGGGCTCTGGTATGCCGGTTGATGAGCAGTCTAGGGTTTCGAGAGGGGAGGGGAGAAAGGCCGATGAAGTACGGACGGCGTGATGTGAGATGCTCTGGTGCTGTGGAGTTAGTCGTTTTTGCGGGAGGGGGAGAGGAAATGGGGGTGCCGTGTAGTGGGGGGAACCGGAAGTTACCAAAGTAGCCCTGACCTATTATGTAGATGAGGGCGGTATTGTAACTATTGGTCTCCCTGCACCAAGGACAAAAGGGGAATTTCGCATGCTAAAGACTAAGGTGGTGGAAATTTTAGAAGGAGGCGGGAGATTTTGCCACCCGCGGGATCGTTCGTATCCAGTTTCAACTAATTTTGGACCGTGCTAGCGGGAAGGTCATGCGAGGATATGTACACGGGGCATGCATGAGCAGTTAATAACTGGTGTGAAGTCCACCCCAGAAAAAAAGACAATAACTCGGGATGATGTGCCGATAACTTGGACGTTCACACGGGCACAGCCAATTGTACAAGTATAGTGGCGTGTTCACAAAAAAAGGGATCAAACGCTTAGCCTATGTATTTCTCATGTAAATAGATAATTTAGTGCAATTGGTTATTTACTTTAAACATAATGCATTGACGTGTTAGTGTAGAGGCGCACAAAAAGAAATGGATATTGTAGTCCGCTACTTAAAAGTGTTACCTCATATGATTACATAGCCTCCATTTCATAAATTGCATACCCGTTGAATTCATATATGAATATTACATATATTACTTCATAATAGAATCTTAAATCATCCAAGACTATTGATTTGAATGCAAGAGTAACAATGGTGCATGTACATGATAGCTACATTGGTTGTTTGAAGAAACATCACTGTAACTTTGGCATGCACAACTGAAAAGGTTTATTTAAATATAAAAAATGTGATATGTCAGTGTCCAATCTTTATAGCGTTGAATCGATATTGTACCTTTGGCCATGATACTAAGTAGATATTGATTTATTATCAAGCGATGCACGTCCACGATCGCTAGATAGTGATACGTGAATGAATTGTGCAATCTCTCTCACACGCATACATTTCTCATTTCCCTGTGGGCATCAGAATCACACACACGCACTTCATGTATTTCTCGCCCTCCGTCAAGGTTAGAATTCATCTTTCTACCCTGTCCTACAAGTCTCTCACACAAAAACACACACGCTCTCTCTGTCGAACAGGCCCACCCCTTTAATTCCGCCCACCAACAGCCACTAATGTCTCAAAGTATAATAATGTCTCTCACACATATGCCTAAGGTTAACTCGAGTTCCGGAACCATAGGAATACATACAATGGGATTCCAGCAGAGCACCTTTTGTTTTGAGATTTCGCTCTCTCTCTCTCTCTCTCACGCACACACACACACGCGCGCACGCGTGCACACATTGTTTCTAACTTCATTTTTTCCGGCACTTGCATGCACACCGTTTTGTTTATCTTCGTGATGCTTTAAGTATGCCTCGCACAAATGCTATCTACCTATCCCTTAATATAGCTAGATATGTGTCACACAAACTCCTTCTCCCTACTAGCAAGATGCCCATGCGTTGCACGGAACATCAAGATGCATTTGTATGAGTAGTTTATCTCGTGGGAGAAAAGGATGAACGAGGGAATGCCTTATTTGCCAATGCGGAGAGGGGTGTGGGTATGTTTTTGCAAAATTGACATAGTTTCCTTCCTATCTGTCGGATATAAATCGGATGGCCTATATTGCAGGATGGCAGGAACACCATCATCACCAACTCTGTTTTTATAAGAGTAGGGATATGTAAGTGTCACTACCCCCCCGACACACACACCCACACAACCACACACACACACACACACTTCCCAACACCGAAGGAGTAGGGTGACACCTCGATCTTGATACTAATCTATTGACTTGCTTCTCTCTCAAACACACACACACCCACGCACACTACCCGACACCGAAGGAGTAGGGCGGCACCTCAATCTTGATAGTAATGTATCTACTCCTCTTTAAAACACACACACACATATACACACACTCGCTAGTTGTGCCTCTGTGCCTACCGCGCACACTCTCGATACGTCTTTCTCTCCCTCCCCCTCCCCCACCCCAACAATGACAGCAGAAGGGTGACAACTCGATCTGATCGTAATATGTGAATTGGTTTCTCTCTCGAACATTGTGTCTCCGTGCCTCGCTCAGTAGCCCCCTCGATATGTAGACTTCTCACGCGCGCACAGCTGTAGTGACGATGACGCTAAACCCAGTGTGCCTCGTTTTTACCGGCCTCATGTGATAGTTTTCACCCTGTTTTCTATTAATTAACAAGGCAACCTTTTCTTTGTTACTACTAGTGAATCTGAAATTATTCGGGGCAGACATAAAATATATCACTTCAACCCAATTATCGCAGTAACTATTTTAAAAGAAACTAGCTAG
This sequence comes from Aegilops tauschii subsp. strangulata, assembly GCF_002575655.3. Taxonomy (NCBI): domain Eukaryota; kingdom Viridiplantae; phylum Streptophyta; class Magnoliopsida; order Poales; family Poaceae; genus Aegilops; species Aegilops tauschii. The sequence goes on from NC_053036.3 coordinate 574,728,373, forward strand.
ATGCCCGTGCGTTGCACGGAACATCAAGATGCATTTGTATGAGTAGTTTATCTTGTGAGCGAAAAGGATGAACGAGCGAAGGCCGTATTTGCGAACGTGGAGAGGGATGTGGGTATATTTTTGCAAAATTGCCATAGTTTCCTTCCTATCCATTAGGATTATCCGACGGCCTATATTGCAGGATGGCACGCACAGCATCATCACCAACTCTGTTTTCTACTCCCTCCGTTCCTAAATATTTGTCTTTTTAAAGATTTCAACAAGTGACTACATATCGCAAAATGAGTGAATCTACACTCTAAAATATGTCTACATACACATCCATATGTGGTAGTCCATTTGAAATCTGAAAAACACAAATATTTAGGAACGGATGGAGTACAAGAGTAGACATGGAGATATATCTCCAGCATGGTCTACAACAAAAATGTGCTGGACTGGTTAGCGCCGGATGCTCGCAACGCGATGACATGAGTTCGAATTCTGTCTTTAACTTTAGATTTTTATATTATATATTACTTATTTAATATATACTTCTTTCGCTACTGTACTGACAGTGGAACCCACAGAGTACTTAGAATACAAGATTAAGGATGGACTTATTTCTTTTTAACTTTCTGTACGAAGCTGTAGCCACCCTGCAAGTCACGTGTACGCTGTACATGCAATTAACTTTTTATAGAGGGACAATCATACACGCAATTAACTCAAATGGATTGGATGTCACTATTATTTCCAGCATAAGAGCATCTCCAACGGCAGCCGGCAAATTTCCTCCCGCTTCCTTCCGCGGAGGACGACATCAAACGCCAGCGGCATACATTTTCACAACTCTAACCAACCAGATGAAATTCATGCAAACACGGACTGATTTCATATAAGCATGAAGGATTTCGTTTAAAAAAGCCGGATCTTCATATAAATATGATGGATCTCATTACATTTACATGAACTAAGCGGTGCCAATCCGGCTCTCTTGGTATAATTAATAATCCCTCCGTCCGGAAATACTTGTCCTAGAAATGGATGTATCTAGACTTATTTTAGTTCTTGATACATACAATTTATCCATTCTTAGAACAAATATTTCCCGCCAGCTGGAGAGGGAGTACATAATCTAAATGGCCGCCCACGGATCCCTTTGTCTTCTTCATGTCCGACAGACACTTGCGGGGTCGACGAAGGTCCTCGGAAGAGACGAAGAAGCAAAGAAGCCTCCTGAATGCGCAGTCGTCGCCTCGGCGGTGGCCTTCATGGGACCCAAGTGGCGGCGGCCTCCCGTGTTCTACCTCTCCTCGATGATGGCAGCGGACATGGAGAAGCTGGCCACCGACTCGTCGCTCTCCACGCACCCGGCTTCTGTCTCTGCCTGCATGCCGCTGCCGCAGGCACGGGAGGCGCGCCCACAGACACGGGAGGTGCGGCACCGCAGACATGGTGGCGCGGTACGACGTGGCAGCGACGATGCCCGTACGGGTGTGCTCGCGGCCGTGCCGGCATGGAGCAACTCGCCACTCCTCATCGAGCTGAACTAGAGCGGCGAGTTGCTAAACCACGCGCATGCTTGGGGTGGCAACTGGCTCCGTCGGGCCAAGCGAGGTCGGTGAAGCACGAGCGGCCTCGCCCGTATCCAGAGGGCTCGGCGGGCCACCCAGCCGGGTAATATGCCGGAGAACGGCTCCTCGGAAGCCATCGGAAGAGTGGAGAAAATGGTGAAGGAGGAGATGGGGGAGCGGCAGAGGGGTGCAATTCTTGCCCGCTGTCTGTCTGGCCTCGTGTAAATAGAGGGCGGATGGTAGGAGCTTGGCCGGTGTCTAGCCTCGTTTAAACTGAGGGCGGGCGGGAGGAGCTCGGCCGGTGTTGCGTTTAATTCCGGCCCGCTCATGAACGGACGTGTGGCCGGAGTAGGTTTATCGGTTTGCATGCGGGTTTAACGGAGGGGTTTGATGGAGGCGAGGAGGCGTGTTCAGCTGGGAGTGCAGCAGACAGTGCAGTAGTAGTCGATTTGACAGCGGGCGATGCAGTTCCTGATCTAGCTTTAATGAATTCGAGGGAGGAGTAGCGGTTCCCGAAATGTTGAACGGCCAATGCATCCTCCTTCAATTAATGCATGAGGGAAGTAATGGGAGGAGGACCGGAAAAGAGGCTGCATGATGTGAATGCAACGCAGTTTGCCCTCATATAAAGGCACCCCTCCATTAATTCCAATGCATCTACCACATCGTACGCACCTAAGCATTTGCCTAAGCACCTACACTAAGCGCAAAAGAGCTCACTCCAGACCCATGGCGGCGATGCGCGCGAGCGGCCTGCGGCTGTGCCAGATGGTCCACGATGTCGGCCTGCGGCATGGTGCCGAGGATCGTTTGCACAAGGTGTTGGAGACCGGCTGGTGGATGGCCGCCGTCGACGCCAACTATGACTCTCAGTTGGACTAGATGATCGTTGCCACCACCAACAAGTTCACCGTGCTCAAGAAGCTCGCGGACGACATCGCCGTACTCCTCCAGCCCGCGCACCCGGGCTCCTCATTGCCTGCCACCCTAATCGGCCTCCATGGCCGGAACCTCTTTCAAGCACTGGCGGCCCTGCGACTGCCCGCCGACGCCACGAAGAATGTCCACCTGGAGGCCGCGTTCGCCGCGAGGCGCCTCACCCTGCAAGAATTCGTCGACCTACACATCCACGTGTACGAGCAAATCGTGTACATAGGTATCTACAAGGCCAGTGAGGACACTACGACATTGGCCTTCCTCAACTGGCTGGAAGCCTTGGATGCCTTTGCTGAGAAGCACCTCGAGCTCACCACAAAAGCCGCCGCTCCTTAGCCTCCGATCGGTGGCCCGGCGCACTAAGTTGAGGAGGAGGAGGTCGTACGTTGATGGATGCATCTTTCTTCTTGCCTTCTGTAACCACCACTGCGATCGCATCATCAACGTGGCCTTAATTCTTATTGTGCTGTTGCATTCTCTTTCCAGTCAATACCGACATGTGCGATCGCTTCGCTTAATTATATGCATCACTGTAACTAGTACTCCATCCGTCAATTTATAAGTTGTGCTTACCTTTTCCATCAACTTCGTGCAACGCGCGGGCATCTTGCTAGAAACACTAGAACATGTCGGACCGCGTGTGACCAAACCGACGATGCGCCAACCTAGCTACTACATACCCTGCTTATCTGGCGGAAATAGCCCCGCCCTAGTGTTTCCAATCGTTATTTCTATCTATCGATCGTGCCAAGGAGCAGAACCAAAATGTTACGATTTATACATGTTTCTCTACTCCTACTCCTATAAAAGACCCAGTTGGTGATGGTGGTGTGTCTGCCATCCGTCGTTTCTGACCATTAGATCTGCATCTAACGGCTGTGAGGTAAGTTGTGGCATTTTTGCAACAATAGCCCACTTCTCTGCTTCAATTTGCAGAAAAGCCCTTATTATCTTGAAAGCAACCACATCCCTCCCTCACCTCATCAAAACAGTCTGAGAAATATATTTTGAGTGAAAAGTACTCCCTCCGTTCCTAAATATTTGTCTTTCTAGAGATTTCAATAAGTGACTACATACAGAGCAAAATGAGTGAATCTACACTTCAAAATATGTCTATATAATCCATATGTGATAGTCCATTTGAAATCTCTAGAAAGACAAATATTTAGGAACTGAGGGAGTAATATATTAGGAGTATATCAAAACAAGAGTGATTTCTTTCAAGTTTGTGAACAAGTACTACTATTCTACTACTTTGGATCCGTCGCAACGCACAGGCACATTGCTAGTAAAAGGAAAAGGCCTGCCGCGTTCGCGTCGCACCCCCCCCCCACACGCCCGGGAATCGGGAGTACTCCACGGCCCGTGCGGCATGACACATAGGTTAGGGAAGGCGTGTTGCCTAGCATTTTCACTTTCATGTGGGACCGCCGTTGAGCAAACCGACTATTGGCAAACCGCACCCCGCCTGCCGCCGGGTTGGAAAACAGAAATGAGGGGAAGATCTAGCTGTAGCACGGAAGCCAAGAAATTTGGTGTCAGATGGGGCTCGTTGATAGAGTAGGAGCATTTCGTACTAGTCCACTCCTACTAGTACCAAGTTTGTACTATACAACTAGTACTACCACTGTACAACTAGTAGTAGGTACGTGCACGGCACAACATCGTAGGAACAAAAAACGGGAAGATCTTGTTTTGGGTGATTTATCTTTTTTTTCAGTCAACGTAGTATGAATAATATGATGTGGGGGGCACCCATGAAGCTTATGTGGCTTGGTTGCATGGCTACGAAAGGTTAGAGAAAAATAAATAGATAATGCGTTTAGAGTGCACTCCACTAAACAGATATACTTTGGATCCATTGCAACGGGCCGGCACATCTATATCTATACCCACTATATAGTGTGTGAATAACTTTGAAAGTTGGTTGTTGGATGAAGCCAATCCGACGGTACAAAGATGGCAAATCCGAGCACTACTAGCCGTTGGATATCATCTACATTCCACCAGATTCTGCCACATGTAGAATCTAGAAGACTCCATGGTTGAACTTCATTCATGACTAACTTTGCCACAACTAAGCTTAGGCAAAGTGTGTCTGCCACAAAAAATGTGGCTAACAAAATGGCCACCACAAGTGTGGCAAGATTTGGCAAGAAGTTGAGTCTATCACATGTGGACCATGTAGCTAGAAAAGTGTGGCAAGCCACAAGTGTAGCAATGAACCAAACACATGCCTGGTGTGTTTGGTAGGGTGTATGAAGGGTGCATGATCCCTAGAGTTCCCTTCTCGACCCACTTTTGGGTGTTTGGTAGAGTGTATGGAGGGTGGATGAGTCCACACTAGCTTAGCACAAATACACTAGAAGCATGCATGAAGAGAGCATACATGAAGAGGGGTGTTGAGTTGAGCATGCATGAAGAGGGAACAACTATGCTGAGACGAGAACGCAACCAAACACACTTGTGGCACGCCTAAGCTTAGGCGTGGCAACCTTAGGCTGCAAACCAAACATCTATACCCCCATATAGTGTGTGAATAATAACTTTGAAAGTTGGTCATTGGATGAAGCCAATATGACGGTACAAAGATGGCAAATCCGTGCACTACTGGCCGTTGGATATCATCTACATTCCGCCAGATTTTGCCACATGTAGAATCTAGAAGACTCCACATGTAGAAGCATAATGCACAAACCACCGGAATCTCATGTGTGCAATGCACGTGTACCTTACTAGTAGTTGGTAGTAGTAAGAAACAAATTCCAGGTTTGGCACGAGCTCGTACTGCGGGAGCACCACAAGGCCTGCCGCAGGAGTTACATTTCCCTCTCGGGGCCCACGGGACCAAACTTCAGTGGCTTAGTGCCCGGCCTATGAGTCAATGACATGCGAACCTTAAATTCGGCTGGCCCACATGTCATTCTCATGGTGGTGGTGTGGTTTGCGACTCACTCGTTCGAGATGAACCGGCCGGTGGTGGCGTGGCCGTGGGGAGGGTGCCACGGCTGGGCGTCGGGGTGTTACGAGGGGTAGATGGCCACACTGGCGGGTACTACCTGTAGTACAGAAGTACTCCAGCTGAGGATTGATGCCCGGGACGAAATGTGTCACAGCCGCTGGATGAAAATTCAATGAGGAGCAAGCAAACCGCGTCCAATCGGGTGTGGCTATGGTAGAAAGCTGATGGTCACCACAGTTCAGCTGGCCTGCATGTCATGCACACAAAGGCAGAGGAGCGGTGGGGCCGATAGGAATGAGGCGCACGTCGGGGGGATGAGGATCCCCTGACTTTAACAATCCTACCATTCTATCACTGACATGTGGGACCCCCAAGTGTGGGTCCCACCAGTCAGCGAATGAAAGGCAGGGTAAGGCAGTGATAGCCACGTCAGAGGATCCATGTCCACGTCGGGGGACGTCGTGCCGTGGGTTGGAGCGGCATCGTGGGAATCACGTGTGGGTGTGGCAGTGGTAGAAAAAAGAAACATGATGGTCGCCGTGGTTCAACTTCCATGGACAAGCTGTCATGTCTGCTGACACATGTATGTCAAAACTAGAGTGTTTATATTTCAAGCACGTGAACAAGTATTATTCTACTACTTTGGATCCATTGCAATGCACGGGCTAGCACATTGGTAGTAGTAGTGTCTATCTCTATCTTTAGAGGCCTTCCCTCGTTCATCCTTTTCTCTCACAAGATAAACTACTCACACAAATGCATCTTGATGTTCCGTGGAACGCACGAGGATGTTTCCTTGGGGGTCTCTCCAGCGCGGCGTGGCCGTAGTTGCAAGTTGACGCCCCTTGAGATGCCGACGTTGAGGGGCACACGGATTTCCTCCGATGAGCAGGTAAGATGAGTTTGATCACATAGTAAATGCATTCTAAAGACTACTTCCGTGTCCATTTCCTAATTCTCCCCCTGCCCACTGTTTCACAGGTTAGGCTCGGTGCCAGTGGAGATTGGCTTGCATATGTACAGGAGGGTACCAACATCAATTTGCACAATATTTACAACGGTGACACCGTTCCCGTAGAACCTTTGTCCAACATTGGGATCGGCCATGCAACGGGCCACCGCATGAATTGGTACGATGGAACCACGGTGAGATTGAATAAGATAGCACGAACCTTGCACATGGCGGTCAAAGGTGGACCATGCTGTCTGCGGCCGCTTTGTTGCCGTACGAGTACGAAGACGCTGTGCTCCTTTCTAACCACATCTTCGCAGTGACAAACCAGGGGACTTGTTTCGTATGGGACACATCCTACGATATACTCCCTCTCTCCTAGTTTATTTGTTTTGAATCTTTCCATTTTATAAGTTTCAAATTCAAATTTAGAGCTCCCCATCACATGTTGAGATTACAATGTCCATTAAATCGTTGCGTGCATGTATAGTAAAGAAACAAATCTCGAGTTTGGCACGAGTTCGTACAGCGGTAGCACCAGCCTGGCGCAGGAGTTACATTTCCCTCTCAGGGCCCTCGGGACTGAGCTTCAGCGCCTTACTACACCTGCCTTTGAGTCAATAACATGTGGACCCGACAGGTGGCTGGTCCACATGTAATGCTCCCGAAGGCAGAGGGGCAGTGGGCCGAGAGGGGTGAGCCGCAGGTCGGGGGACGTGTGGTGTCATGGGTTCGTGCGGCGTTGTGGGAATCGCGTGTGGCTGTAGTCGAAACTTGATGCTCGCCGCATTTTAGGTGGCCCACATGTCATGCACACAAAGGCAGAGGGGCGGTGCGGCCGAGAGAGGTGAGGCGCACGTCGGGGGACGTGGTGCCGTGGGTTGGAGCGGCGTCGTGGGAATCGCGAGTGGCAGTGGATGAAAGGTGATGGTCGCCGTAGTTGACCTTCCATGGACAAGCTGTCATGTCTACAGACACATGCATTGCATACCGATCACTGGAAGGAGTAGTAGAGAAAACTAGGCGGATAAATAGTTACTTATAGTCAAGCGGACCCACGCTACTACTTGTTCCAAAGACATGCACACCATCGAAATAGTCCATCTATATCAATATACATAGAGAGGGAATATTTTTTTACAAGAGAGGAAATAGTTCATCCATCCATAATGCCCTGATGCTGGTGCAACATCTTCTTCTTCTTCTTCTTCTTCTTCTTCTTCTTCTTCTTCTTCTTCTTCTTCTTCTTATTTTCTATGTGAGACGGCTTCGCAACAAGCTCTCTGGACCTTGCAGCTATCTCGAAACTCACACGGGCATCAAGGGCAGCATATTTTATCTGCTCGTACGTCAAGGGATAATTCTCCCATCCAGACGACCTTAATGCCAGCGTCTCGTCACCCTTCTGAAGATTTGTTCCTAGCACAACATTTGCTACGTCGAATAGGGATGGTGTCGGTTTATCACAATATTCTATAGGAATTTTTATTTTGGTTTGTAGGTCAGCGATGCTTTTCAAATCAAGGTTGTACGGCTCCAACTTCTGTTTGTCCCCTGCGATGGCTGCCCCACAGAAGTATATGTCCTCCCGAGACAAGAAATCGTGAAGCTCACCTGGTATGGAGGGCCCGTGTATGATGTGGTACACCAAAACATCATCTTCAAGGCACAGATGAAGGACAGCGGCGCGTTGGATCTTCCTAGTGGCACGCTCCGTGTACTCTGCGTTGAGACTGATGACATTCATCTCCACCTTTTGGAGGGAGTTGGATACATTGTTGATCCACTTCTGAACAACCCTTGGGTGGTCGGTGACTGTGGGAACTATGCTCAACGAGCCTTCGACGAGGACATGTTGGACGCTAAAAACCTGCATCTCGATCTCTTTCGCCATTTGGAACCGCTGGACCGGAAGACTATGGTTTGGAGAATTAGGATTAGATGGCTAGTCTAACTGAAGAAGATGATTATTTATAGGGGCTTCGGAATTACTCCAGGAGGATGTGAAGAGGTTAAAACAATGTGAATGCAGTGTGGTTTGGATGCAAATGAAGATCAAGGAGTAGTGAAAAAGCCAAGGAAAATCGGTTCCCGATGGAGAAGTAAATGGGAGAAGTTATGTGCATGCATGAGGAGAGCTGCGGTGGTTTGACTGCTGCATGCAATGGATTGGACGGGCTCTTCGGTTGCCTTTTCTCTCTCCCACGTGCACAGAATGGCCCACTTGCATGCTGCAGTTTATTGACTGGAGTGTGGCTGCAGCTGCTCATGCGTACGTAATGCTGTGAATGCGGGGCATGGAGGGAAATGGGCGCATACAAAAGGGTATATACGCAGACTAATTAGAGAAATACTGAAAAAGTTATGCGCATACAAAAGGGTATATACGCAGACTAATTAGAGAAATACTGAAAAAAGTTATGCGCAGACAAAAGGGGACCGGAGGGAGTACTACTCATGTTCCTACTACGGTTAAGGAATATGCGGTTATCCTCAAAAAAGAAAAGTCCTTCTTCGCGCTTCCGCATGCACGAGAATTTGGTTCTGCTCGCAATATGGATGATAGCTGGAGGATGAAGTGAACCCAGAGGCATGCTAGCACAGGAGTACTACTCATGTTCCTACTACTCCTACTAGTAGTAGTACAACTGTGGTACACTTGACGGTCAAAATACTATTATTCATCCGGTCCTCACAGTGAAGTGACAAGACCCCGCGCCCGAGGTGACACCAGTCCAGGCGGCGTGTCCGGGTTACCAAAGTCAGCCTCACCTTGTGCACTGTGCAGTCACTGTCACCGCCGCTGTATAGCATGCCTCGTCTCGTCTCCCTCTCCCCTAGCACCACTCCATCTCCATCTCCGTCTCGACGGAGATCCTGAGGTCACTCTTCATCATCTCCCTGTGCCCCCGCGTACCCTCGCCTCGCTCACCTCCCCCAGTACCACTATTCCCTCGCTAGCCGCTCCAGCACCGACAGTCTTCTCCCCCGTAAATCAAGCCCCCCAAAACCCCACCTTCCAAACTCCACCATGGCCGAACGCGAACCGCGTAGCATCCATATGAGCCGCGATTGGAGCAGTCTCCCCAATGACGTCCTCGACCTCTGTTGTTCATGTATGGATATGTTGAGCGCCCTGCGGCTGGCTGCATGCTCGAGGGGCATGCACACGGCCATCATCGAAGTGAGGCCTAAGCTTTTCAAGACACCCTTCTTGCTGCTATCTGGTCTTGCGAGATTGGCTCACCATGATACGGAGGTGTACATGATGCCCCTCGACTTCAATCCGATCTCCATTAGCCGAAACTTCTTTGCAGGTATGTAGTGGGTCGCCGTACATCATTTCCCTCGACTTCGGTCCGATCACCATCGCCCGAAACTTCTTGGCTGGTATGTACTGGGTCGGCATGAACTCCCACTGGATGGCTGCCTTCAGAGAAGATGGTAAAAAGTTGGTGCTCGTGAACTTCCAGACCTCCCATGAGATTATCCTTCCTCCGTTGGATTATATAGAGTTTTACCATCACGGTGCAAGTTATCTAGATTACCACGTCAGTTGGACGGACCTTGTTTTGCAGAAGATTGTAATCTCCCAAGTGCCCACACGACATGCGAATTACGCAGATTTCAAGCTAATTGCCTTGTTCGACCGCGGACTCGCCTATCTTTACGCCGGTGCCTTCTTTAGGTGGAGACAACTTAGCTCGCAGTGGATCATCGTCAGAGCTGATACACACTTCTGTGATGCTATTGAACACAATGGCATCATCTACGCGATCGACAAAGCAGATGGCACCACGTATTGTTGGGACGGCCCGTGTAAGTTTTTCCGTCTCATGTTAATGATGACGCCATGACACTGTTTGAACTTTTTGTGATGATTGGCATATCCCTGTTTGAGCAGAATTTGAGTAGAACTATGGCAATGTATTGAGACACCGTAAATCAGCTATATTTGGAATGCGTTAATTCATGCAATTGTGACCATGTCATTACAGCCAATTTGTACCCCTGAATAATCAAACGGTTAGGAATATATGGATATTCTCCTTATTTTACAGTAATCTATATACTACTACTAAATATGAGTGTGTATCAATGGCCATGTTAGTTTCCTCATTTTCATGATGTAGAAACATGCACCACACTGTTGGTTTCATCTAACCATACATTAGGGAACTAAATGTGCATATGGAGAACACTATATTTGGAAGTAGTGAAATCCTGTAATGCTTATCATGTGTACATACATATATTCTCCCTTCAGCAATCAATGGCTAGAATAATATCCTCACAAAAATTTTGCCCACAGAACACGAGTATATAACAATGCATGGTCTGTTAGTTACCTTGAAGAATTTGTTTGTGAGGACGTAACATGATTACATAACATGCATGACATGGTAGTTTCCTGTGAAGAATCGATTGCGAGATAACATGAGTATAACCATGCATGGCACTTATATATTTTCGAACCCAGTATACATTTCCCTATATTTTCCTCCCAGTTCCAACAGGGACATATCAATGTTGTTTCTTGCATTATCCTACTCATAATCTGAACAATGCTGATCTTACATTAACAATGCCTGTCCTTTTTGATATGATGCAGTGTCCCTACAGTTACTACCCTTTGTAATCACACCACCTTTGCCAAAAACAGGGAAGCACAACTGGTTCCTCGCTCGATCAGACGACGGCAAAAGACTGATGATCATTCGGACACATGAGTCGGAAAAGTTATATTGCAAAAGACCCACTGTATACAAGCACCGTGAAATACGTGAGTATCCGGACAGTGGATGTTACGTCTATGAGCAGGATACCAGCTTGTTGGGGTCTTCAGGATTTTTTAGTTGGAGGTGGGTAAACAGCCTTGGTTCACACTCTATTTTTCTCGGACTCAATTATCCAATTAACCAGGAGATCACCATTGGCAAGGACCTTGATGCCAGAGAGGCTCTGTTTGCTATGGAAAACGGTGTCTACACGGCGAGCCCTAGGAGTTCGGGAGCAAACTCCCCTGATTGTCAACGATACAGCCTGCAGCCAAAAGAAGGTGAGAATGACAAAGGCATCCAGATTAACTTTGATCCTTGGATGTCTCAATTACGACAGGCAGTGATGTGGTTCAAGCCTTCAGGTTGATAGGTAATTGGGCTGTTGCGTCGAAAGGGTGGCGTACTAGTGTCTCCGGATCATTGGTCGCTGAAGCGGGGCTGCAAATTATGATGGTGTTGGATCATCTCTTCGAATGACTTTGTTGTCTTTGCTGCTTGTTCTGGATGGGTTGTTCTTTCTTTTGTTATGCATATTCCTTGTCATTTGGTCATCCTCGTCTATGTCACTCTTACTATGTAATAGTTGCCTCTGTTTAGAATGTCATTCTCGTCTGGATCACGAGAGTCTGAGCGATGCAGATGGGTGCGTATTGGTGGTGTAGCAAGACTTCTTATGAACTATCATGTTTTGCTGTTTATGTCAGTAGTAGTCACTAATCAGTGTTTGAATGTTGTATATATCGTTGTTTCGAACTGTTTATTGTCTCGAACCGCTGGTGGGCGAGGGCATCACCATTCTCCAGTGTTCAGAGTGTATCTCCTTTTTTCAAGTTATATAATTTGAGCTCAGTGTCTTTTCGATGATGTACACTTGTTTGGGCCAGTGAGGTGTCGTTGAATATGGGCCGAGTAGTAACGCAATGCCAAACAGGTCAATTATGACTCTTAGGCCGGGCTCTCAAAAGATCCTCAAAAAAAAAAGGCCGGGCTCTCCAAAAAGAAAAAATAAGGACTCTTAGGCCGACATGTGGGTGCCACCGGTGTTTTCGTGCGCCTGCGAGCCGAGAGCATATTGGCGCGTGTTCGAAATTCATGCTACCTTTTCATCCCCAATCTCCCACCCCTCCCCCACCTCTGGAATCTCGATTCCTAGTCCAGTTCCCCCAAATCCCCCTCCTGTACTCCCTGTACTCAAGCGCACTATCATGTCGCCGGTCAACGCGGATCTCCGAGCCGGAGATCCTGAGGTCCGTCCTGCCTTCGATCGCTGCATGCTGTCGCTCAACAGTGGCATGGCGGCGCTTGACGACTAGTTTGCCGGCAAAGTGCTGATGGTAACCATCAACGGCGACCGGCCTCCCGTCTCGCCGGACGACCTTGTCAAAGCTCTTGGCATTGCGCACGGCATCCAAATAAGTGACTTGCTCATCGAAGTCTGTCCGCCATCGGCTGATTTCTTCGTCAGGTTCCGGACAACTTTCGACTGCAGTCGTGTGTTCTGCGATGGCGCGCTGGTGAGCTTTGATCGGTGGCACCTAGGATGGGGCTCGGTGCCCTCTGAGCTTGAGTTTTTAACAAAGCTTACCTTCCACGGCATGCCTCGACGTGCTTGGAACAGCGAGTCCATGAATGAGCTTATCAACGACCTTGGAGGTGAGCTCGTAAGTATGTTTGTTCCTCCAGACAGCTGGGCTCTGACGGTTATGGCATGGATGAAGAAGACGTCCACCATACCGAAGGTGATTGGTGTTGAGATACCGGTGCAGGAACCGGGGTTGTACTATTCGTCGCCACCAAGGCCGTCGCGGACCACGTTAGGGATGTACCTGTATCGAGTGTTCGTGCATGTCGAAAAAGAGGTCAATCCATCAATCGAAGTCCTGCCGCCGTCGCTGGTGCCAGGGTCCGTCGATGACGTCCATTACAGGAGTCAACGTCAGACTTTCCCCGTGTTGCTCGGAACGATGGATGGCATAGGGCCTACTCCATCGCGCGGCGGAGGCCACTGCTTCTTTGGGAGAAGAGGCAGGGCTGGCTGCCTGGATGTGCTCTAATTTGAGGTAACAACTGAATCTTGTCAGATACTAGTTAAATCCGAGCTATGGGTGTGAAGCACTGATGTGCCAGTACATTTGATTGTGACCTGTTCTAATTTTGTACCTGAATTTTTTTTAATAAGGGCTGTACGTCAACTTAATGTGCTAGCAGAACTTATTGTGTTGCCTCTCTGTTTTCTTTGCACAGCATTCAAGATATTTCCCCGTCATTGATAAAGACGATGAACCGTTATGTATGAGTTCGTTGGTTTCAACATAGCCCTACACGTAGCGATCCACTGCTTCCATCCTGATTGTGCCGCCTGCGTGAAATTTTTGTATGCAAGTTCAGTGTGCTATGATGTTCTATATGATTATGTCAACTATATATGTTTTTACTGAGCATCAACAATGCATATGGCCGAAACATGTATTTACGAGCATCGACCGATGGGTCTCTCTCTCTCTCTCTCTCACACACGCGCGCGCACTAGTTGGACCCGTTGAATTATTTCTTTGCTCGTGACAGCTCTTAATTAGGTTCCACTGTAATCTAACTTTTTTCTTAACTTATTAATTGAGCTCAGTGAATTCAAAAAGTTGTACAGAAGCCTTGTTTGGGCCTTTCCGGCGTCACTGAATGTGGGCTGAGTAGCCATGTTAGGTTGTACTGTACTACACAGGCCTTTTTCTTCAACATCAGAATTGCAACTGGGCCGACAGTTGTACATAATATCCGGGTCAACTTGTTATTCTCCGCCCCGCTGGGCTGCAAACTTTCCTAGGAGGTATGCATTAAGCTTAACAAGAAAATGGACTTTAAGAAATAATAAATGGGATGTAATTATAATAACTGGGCAGTAACTATTAAAAATGCACCAAACACTTAATTAGTTTACAAAATATATTATTTTTGGAATTTCAAAATTTTAATTTCATTACTTGTTGCGCGCGCAATATTTCGTTGGATTTTAATGTAATACAACTTTATTTTGAAATTATATTTAATCTGACTAGAAATTTGGGATAAAAATATTTTGGATCCCATAAAAATGTGGGAAATTTTTTTGAATTCTGTTTTGAGCGGTTGGCTGAAATTATTAATCGTTGTCCTAGCTAGAAAATGGGTTCTACTTTTAACAAACTGTAAATGGGATGAAGTAAATTCCACTAGAATTAAAAAATGGGTTGTACATTCTTACAAATCGCAAATGGGCTATATGTTCTCTGCCACACACTTGTGGACCTTCTAAGTTGACGCGTCCCCTAAAAAAACTAAGTTGACGCGTATGCAAGGCTTTGTCAAGAACACACGGTTCTGGCAGCTGTGGCCGTTGGATATCCATCCAACGGATGTCGTGCTTCTTATTCAATCTCGGATATTCTTGCTTCGGCCGCCCAAAAAATGATTCCTCCCCCTGACATCTGGGGCGCACCGTTTCGGAGGCTGACCTATGGGCCTACTAAGTTGACGCGTACCAAGGGCTTTGTCAACTTAGACAATATGAACAATTCTAGCTGCGGTGACCGTATGATGTCCATCCAACGGCCGTAGTGCCTCTTCAACCTCTGGTCTTCTTGCTCCAGCCGCGCACAGCAGCGCCGGTCGTGCCGCGTGCTCCTGCCTCCCGTGGCCATCTGTGATGCCGCGGAGGCCTCACCGTCCCCTACTACTCCCACCTCTCGGCGCGGCGTGGTCAATGTGGTCAACGACCGACTTCCATCGGAAGAGTACTGTACGTGGAGATGCTGACAGCTGGGTCCACGGCGGCCGCAAGGAAGTGCCTCCTTATTACGTGCAAAATAATTATTCCTCCACCTGACAGTAGGGACCCACCGGACGGGCCACCGTATTTCACGAAAAAAACGTTTCCCCCCTGACTGCTGGGACCCACCAGCTACATCTTCGCATGCAAGGAAGTGCGTCCGGGCAAAAAAACAATTCACCCCCTGACTGTTGTGACCCACCAGCTACATCTTCGCACGCAAGGAAGTGCCTAACAGCCGGGACCCACCTGGTCGAAGCGTATGTGGCATTGTCATTCTGGTCGCGAACGTGTACGTACATACTGGTCGATGTAGAGGCGCGCACGTGTCGTAGTAGAGGCGCGCACGTAGCATGTACATGTACGTACAGCGGCCAGTGTGCAAGAAAGAAAATACGGCCACGTACGTACATACGGGCGGGGTCTCGAACGCCTACTCGCGCATACGTACGGCCAGGGCTCGTGTACATGGCTGGGTCGGAACGGAGAAACAGCATCGTCGTCGTGTTCATGGGGAGCCAACCGGCTGGGTCGAAACGGAATGCGTCGTCGTGTTCATCGGGAGGGCTTGGACGGAACAGCCGATGGAAACAAGGCCTGGCGTACCGCAGAACGGAGGAAACGGCCTTGTGTTCGACCAGCCACATTCGAAATGGGATCCTGTTCATCGGGAGGGGTCTGGCGTACCTCAAAACGGAGGAAATGGACCTCCTACGGTCGAAACGGGGGTCCTGTTGATCGGGAGGGGTGTGGCGTACCGCAAAACGGAGGAAACGGACTTGTGTTGGAGCGCTACAGTCAAAACGGGGGTCCTGTTCATCGGGAGGGGTGTGGCATACCGCAAAACGGGACTCCACGGGATACTGTTCATCTCCACCGTCGACCCTCTCCAGCCTCCACGGGCTACTATTCATCCACTGTCGACCTCCTCCAGCCTCCACCTGCGACTGTTCATCCACGGGCTCCTGTTCATCCAGCCTCCACCGCGCGCTACTCCACCGACTACTGTTCAACCATCCCTCTCCACGGGCTCCTGTTCAACCACCCCTCCACGAGCTACTGTTCATCCAGCCCTCCTTCGTCTACTGTTTATCCAGCCCTCCATGGGGTGGTCCTGTTCATCCAGCCCTCCACGGGGTCCTGTTCATCCAGCCCCAACAGGCTCGATCGATCGGGGTCCTGTTCATCCAGAGGCAACACCACGGGGTCCTGTTCATCCACCCCCACCGGGAACTGTTCATCCAAAACCCCCTAGCAACGCTCACTGTTCATCCAGAGGCAGCATCGATCGGCTTCATTAGCAGCAGTAGCAAAGGAATCGCTCGATCGGGTTGAGTTAACAGCCATCGATCGATCACTCGGGTTCAGTAACGCGTAGCCTGCAGTGCAATCGCTCGGGGTCAGTTAGAGCCCAACGCCTTGCTCGGGTTCAGTTAGAGCCCAACGCCTCGCACCCACGCGCGTGCGTGTATGAGAGAAACACGCATCGCTCGGCCCCGACCACCCACCGTAACCGGGAACACCCCGATATTTTCCTTGCCCTTGCTTCTACCACGGTTTTTTCCGTCATGGACGGCCCAAAGAATGTCATGCAGTTGCGTCTCCGGCCCGCCCAGGACGAAAAGCCCATTTTCTGTCATGAATTTTTGTCATAGAAGTAGGAGCCCACCACATCTGTGATGATACCGGGTTTTGTCACAGTTATCGTCATAGAAGTGTCAAAAGTATGACAAAAAAATTTTGTTCGGCCCAAAATGTCACGGATGTGTCTTTTTTTTGTAGTGCTCCCCTGCCTTCCTCCCGCATTCAAACAAGGAAAGGGGGCGCAACTAGGGGCAGGAGCCCAAGTGGGATTCGGCCCCACTTGGGGCGCCTCCTGGCTGCCTCCCCTCTCCCCCCGACCTATATATATGTGGGAGCGGGCGCCACACATAACCACGACAATCTCTTGGCCTTGTGCGGCGGCCCTCTCCACAGTTTCTTCCCTCCGTCATATTTTTGGAGTGTTTAGGCGAAGCCCTGTGGAGATAGCATCACCACCACCATCACCACGCCGTGGTGCTACCGGAACTCATCTACTACTTCGCCCGTCTTGCTGGATCAAGAATGCGAGGACTTCACCGAGCTGAAGGTGTGCTGAACGCGGAGGTGCCGTCGATACGTCTCCGTTGTATCTACTTTTCCTAACGCTGTTCCTCTTGTTTTGGACTCTAATTTGCATGATTTGAATGAAACTTACCCAGACGGACGTTGTTTTCAGCAGAACTACAATGGTGTTGTTTTTTGTGCAGAAATAAAAGTTCTTGGATTGGAACGAAACTTTGCGAGGAATTTTTATACAAAGAAAGATAATTTCTGGAGCCAAGAACAACCGGAGGGGGCACATGGGTGGGCACAACCCACCAGGGCGCCCCCTCCAGGCACACCCAGGTTGGTTGTCCCCACCTGGTGGCCCCGCAGACCCTGATTCCAACGCTATAAATTCACATTTTTGGAGAGAAAAATCAGGAGAAAGAATTATCACGTTTCACGAGACAGAGCCGGCGCCACTTCATGTTCTTCATCGGGAGGCCAGATCGGGAGTCCGTTTGGGGCTCCGGAGAGGGGGATCTTCGATCTTCGTCATCACCAACCCTTCTCCATCGCCAATTTCATGATGCTCCCCACCGAGAGTGAGTAATTCCTTCATAGGCCCGTTGGTCGGTGAGGAGTTGGATGAGATTCATCATGTAATCGAGTTAGTTTTGTTATGGCTTGATCTAGTATCCATTATGTTCTCAGATTGATGTTGCTATGACTTTGCCATGCTTAATGCTTGTCACTTTGGGCCCAGGTGCCATGATTTCATATCTGAACTGTTTATGTTATCACCATTATATCTATGTTCTAGATTCGATCTTGCAAGTTATAGTCACCTACCACGTGTTATGATCCGGCAAACCCGGAGTGAGAGAAGTCGAGACACTTCCCGGTGATGACCATAGTTTGAGGAGTTCATGTATTCACTATTGTTAATGCTTTGTTCCAGTTCTCTATTAAAGGAGGCCTTAATATCCCTTAGTTTCCAATAGGACCCAGCTGCCATGGGAGGGTAGGTCAAAAGATGTCATGCAAGTTCTTTCCATAAGCACGTATGGCTATTTACGGAATACATGCCTACATTATATTTATGAACTGGAGCTAGTGCCGTATCGCCCTAGGCTATGACTCTTATATGATGAGTATCATCCAACGAATTCACCCGTCCAATGCCTGCGAATTTCTCTCATATTGTTCTTCCTACTACTGCTATTGTTACTATTGCACTTGCTACAAAATCGTTGCTATCATTGTTACCGTTACAATTGCTGTTGCTACTACTATCAAAACTACTATATTGATACGTCTCCAACGTATCTATACTTTTTTATTGTTCCATGCTGTTTTATTATCAATCTTGGATGTTTTATAATCATTTTATAGTCATATTATATCACTTTTTGGTACTAACCTATTGTCATGGTGCCAAGTGTCAGTTGCTGTTTTTTCCATGTTTTTACATCGCAGGAAATCAATATCAAACGAAGTTCAAATGCCACGAAACTCCATGATGATTTTTTATGGGCCAGAAGGAAGGCAATGGGCCCTGGTTGCACCTCGGGGGTGCCCCGAGGGGGGCACAACCCACCAGGGCGCACCAGGAGGCCCAGGCGCGCCCTGGAGGGTTGTGCCCACCTCGGGTGCCCCCCGGACCGCCTCTTTGCTCTATGAATACCACAATATTCCAGAAACCCTAGAAAAGTAGTCGAAATATTCATCCAGCCGCCGCAGAGTCCAGAACCACCAGATCCAATCTAGACACCATCACGGAGGGGTTCACCACTTCCATTGGTGCCTCTCTGATGATGCGTGAGTAGTTCTTTGTAGACCTTCGGGTCCGTAGTTAGTAGCTAGATGGCTTCCTTTCTCTCGCTGAATTCTCAATACAATGGTCTCTTGGAGATCCATATGATGTAAGTCTTTTGCGATGTGTTTGTTGGGATCAGATGAACTTTGAGTTTATGATCAGTCATATCTTTTTATATCCATGAAAGTTATTTGAGTTTCTTTGATCTCTTATATGCATGATCTCTTATAGCCTCGTATTTCTTCTCCGATATTGGGTTTTGTTTGGCCAACTTGATCTATTTATCTTGCAATGGGAAGAGGTGCCTGGTAGTGTCGGATCACGGGTTCCGGCAAAACCATTGAGGTTAGAACAGTGGGGTGCGCACGAAGATCTCCCCCTACCGATCTACGCCCTAGCTCTCTAAGATCTCGCGGACGAACTCGACGAACTCACAAGACAAAGACACAAGATTTATACTGGTTCGGGCCACCGTTGTGGTGTAATACCCTACTCCAGTGTGGTGGCGGATGGATTGCCTCTTGGGCTGATGGTGAATTATACAAGGGGAAGAACAGCCTCCTGAGGTTGAGGTGTTCTTGTGCTTGGTGTGTGGCTAAGGATCAGGCGAGATGCCCCTGGATCCGATGCCTCTACTGTGGTGGCTAGCTCTACTTATATAGGCCCTGGTCCTCTTCCCAAATATTGAGCGGGAAGGGAGCCAACAACGGCCAATTTGAAAGGGAGAACTAGTACAGCTTATCCTGACAAAAGTGGTCTTCGCCTGCAAAAGGCTTTGGTGGTGACGACGTCTTGGGCTCCATGGTGGCCTCCGTCCTGCTGGTCTTGGTCTCAGTGCACTGATATGGAAACCTTTGCTTGATGCCTCGGTACTCCGCGTCTTCGCTTGCCCCCTTGGCACAAAAGAGGAAACAAGGACGCTGCGCGCGCTGGCGCCCGCCTGGTCTCGGTCGTCATGGCTCACGTCATAAGAACCTCGTGAGGTTTGCCTTGCCTTGATCTCTCTTCCCCTCGTGAGCCTGCCTGGCGAGGCTGCTGCTCAGGAGGTCTTGCGTTGCCCGCCTTGCGAGGCTTGGCCCCTCGTGAGGGTCTTGAATGCCTTGTTGATGAAGATGGGCCGCACAGGCCTGCTAGCTCAGCCACGCCGTGGGCCGCAGGCAGGCAAGTCTGGGGACCCCCGTTCCCAGAACGCCGACAGTAGCCCCCGCGCCCAAGGCGCGCTCGGGCTTGGCTTCGAGGCGAAGCCAAAGGTCAAGCGCGGAGCGCCGCGGGCCCCAAAAGTCTGCGGCCTCGATTGATGCGTGGCGGTTGATTGGACGTGGGCATCTCCGCTTCCCCACGTTGCCTTGGAATCCGCCTGGCTATGCGCTCCAATCCGACCTGCACTCCGCCTGCTTCATCGCCATGGCGCCGAAACAAGCAGACAAGGGGAAGAAGCCTCTGTCTTCGCCAAGTGCGCCTCCAGCCGCCGAGCCTGCAGTCGGCCGATCCTTGGTGCTTAACGACGAAGCCATGGACAAGGTGCGTCCCATGCTCGCCACCAGTTTCAACGAGTGGCGGAAACGGTGGATTGGCCTGCGTCTCGCGCTCGCATTGCTCGGGCGGCCACCGAGGTCCCAATCTTCATCGATGCCCTTTGGGCAGGCCTGATTCCTCCTTTCTCTGCCTTCTTCAATGCGGTGCTTGAACATTACCATATACATATGCTGCATCTCGACCCCCAATCCGTGACTCTCCTCGCCGTCTTCGCCTTTGTGTGTGAAGCTATGGTGGGCATCGCTCCTTCTGTGGCCCTTCTCCGCCATTTCTTCTCATTGCATCTGTCTTATTCCCGGCAAAGCTCGGGGTGCGTGAGCTTCTAGGCCGTGGCCGCGACGGCGGGCGTGGGGATCGACTTCAAGCTTCCTCCATCCATGAGCGAGTTTCGGACACGGTGGGTGTTTGTCGACACCGGTGTGCTCAGCCCCCTGCTCCACGCCCCGTCAGCTCCTGCCGTTTCCCACTCCGGCTGGGGCCACGAGAGGCTCGCGAGCCCCCGTGTTGTCCCCGTCTGGCTCATGCTGAGGAGCTTGAAGGACCGTGGCGTGACCGCGCCTATGGTGGTGAAGGAGTTCATCAAACGCCGGGTCGCTCCGTTTCAGCGCCATTCTCGCCCGATGTGGACCTTGCTCAGCAGTCAGGACCATATGAGGTTTCAGGAGTCCGGGCTCCCCCTCGGGACACGGCAAATGGTGCTCGAGGTCCTGACAGGTGTCCCTTTGCCGGACGACTTGCCTGGGAAGAACTGCCTGCTGTACCGCTGCAAGAACAAGGCTGAATTTGCAGGGAGCATGCCTTCCTTTGACGAGTGGGGACTGCGCCCGGACGGCCTGGTGAGGTCCCGCGAGAACCCTGTTAGCGTGGTTCCCTTCTTCGTTGCCGGCACCGAGCTCGTCCCAAATGTGGGTGCAGGGGGATGAGCGCCCCTGGAGGCTGGCGGCACGAGTGCTGATGTGCGGACGCCGCCTCGGGCTCCTGGGGCGTCATCCTCAGGATCCCGCGATTCTGGGACGTCGGTCGCTGAGACGATGCAGCATGCGGCTCCCGAGGCCGAAACTCCGGAGGCCTCGGGAAGTCGCGGTGAGACAGCGCCCGACTGTTCTCCGCAGCCAGGCACCCCTGAAGTTGTTCTCTCAAGCACTTCTCCGGCCGCACCTCGTATTGGCCGTCATGTTCAGCGCTTCGGTCGGCTTTGCGTGGACTTCGAGGAGCTCCGCAAGAGGAAAGGATCTCCGAGCGGCAGCGGTATCTTCGGGCCATTGAAGCGACGAAAGTACATCACCGTCGACGAGTAAGTACCGCTCCTCGTGATTTCTTGATTGCTGCTTTCGTCCCTGACGTTGGCTCTTCAGGACCCCTTCTGGCAGGGCCGTTGAGTCCCCCGAGAGGCAATCCCCGCCTTCTTCGGCACCCCCATCGGCCTTGAGCATCCCGAGCCTGCATGCCGCGCATGGAGCTGGGCCAGTCGAGGGGGTGCGCTCGCCTTCATGGCGCTTTGAATCTGCGGCTCCGTCACCCTTCCTCCACGGCCTGGCTTGGAGCTTGGCAGGCGTTCACTGGTCTCCTCCTCTGGTCATGGACAGCAGCTGGTTGGCTTCGGTCTTCAGCTCCTCCTCAAGCAACGGGCCCCGACTGGCCGGGGCCCCTCGTGTGTTTGGGCCGGCACCTGGAGCGGCACCAGCCCCCAGCCCCCTGCTGAGAGGGGGTGCGCTGCTTCACGTCCCGCCCGCAGCCCCCGTGGCGGAGGCCGAGGTGGGCCGTGCGTTGGAGTTTGAGCGCGGGCGGAGCATCGTTCATCATGAGCTCTTCCAGGAGGCGATGGGCGCGATGAGCCGACTTGGTGAAGAACTCGCGGATGTCGACTCGCGCCTTGAGGCTGAGGGTCTTCGGCTAGTGGAGGAACGGCGTAAGCTGAGGGTGGCCATCAACCTTGGTCGCTACCAGCGTGATCTTGACAATGCGAAGGCCGAGGCGTCCCTCAAGGTTTCCCGTGAGGCTTGCTCCCAAGCCTTGGAGGAGGCTCGCGTGGCTGACCGCCGTCGCGAGGCTGCGGAGAAACGCGCGTGGGAGCTCCAAGCCTGGAGTGCGTCCGTCGAGCATCAAGTGGAGGCGCGCAGAGCCGCCCTTGCGTCGCTGAGGGGGACTCCTGCCGAGGAAGAGGAGGTCCAGAAGCGTGAGGGGGCATTGGCTCTGGAAGCCGTGGAGCGTAGCCTCGAGCTTGAGCAACTGGAGACGAGGGAGTGTCAAGTTGCTCAAGTGGAAGATGCCGTCGGGGCTCGTGATGCCAAGGTCCAGGAGGAAGTCGACCGCCGGGTGGCTGAGGTTCACGCAGATCTTGAAGGTTGGCACGACCTGAAGCTGAAGCTTGCGGGAACCGAAGCTGCGGGAAGGGCCGCCGCTCTTAGGCCCAGGTTAGATGAGGCGGAGAGTCGTGAGGAGGCCACGGCTGCCGCCCTGGCCACGGCGCAGGCGGACTTGGCCTCCGCCCGCGCCGAGCTGCTTTCTCTTCGGAAACGGGTTGATGACGCCGAGGCCGTCGTGCAGCAAAACAGGGAGGAAGTGCTTCAACGGCGAACGCTGGAGCGCGAGAACGCCCCCCATGCTTCAGGACCTCCGGAACAGGGCTAATACCGCCTTGGGCTACATCTGTGACGAGAATGCACCACACCCCACTCGAATGACTACGCCAGTCACCTGAACTTCTTCACCAACGTGGTGACGCGCCTGGAAGCCCGGTCTAATAGGGCTCGCGAGCTTGTGGAAGAGAGAAGCTGGGGCCTCCTCGGGCGCACGTTCTCCCGTGTCTTCAGCCATCTTCGGAACTCCTTCCCCGACTTTGACTTCGATGCCGCCATTGCCCCTGTATCGTAGGCCATTCGTGGTGACCTGGCGTGGTGGGTGGAGGACAACGTGGACGCGCTGGTCAGGGCCTTCACTTCCGAAGACGAAGCGGTGGTAGTCGCGGCAGACGAAGGTGACATGGTCAGCAACGGCGATGGAGGCGTCGCCGAAGGCGGCGACGATGCCGGCGAAGACGACGACGACGCGAGTGACGCGTCCAAAGGCGATGCGGCGAGCGACATATCTGGCTGATCCCATGTTCCCCTGCTGTTTTATCCTGTATGCAAAAACTCGGGCGTGGCCCCTAAAGAGTGTGAGAGCATTTTGAGAGGGGGAGCCCCTCGTGTAAACAAATCGCTGCCTTCATTCTCTTATGTCAAACTGAGTGTGCGCCTTCGCGAAACCATAAATCTGGCGGCAAGTTCCCATCGTGGTTTACCTTAGCCGGCGTGGGTCACGAACCGAATCATGAGGTCATGAGCTTTTGGGACTCCTGGAGAGCCCGTCAATCCACCCAAGGGGGCCTCGTGAGAGGCGAGCACCATCTGTGGCGCACGCGGCACACGTGTGCCTCGCCCAATCCAGCTCGCGAGGGGCTCGTGAGTGGAAGGCGTGGTGCGTGAGCCCAAAACGAGGCGAGAACCAGATAACGAGAAATCGCTCCGAACGAGAAAAGGCACCCCCAACTCGCAGCGATGAAAACTCAACTTCAACTTAAATCCAAATCCAAAAGGCAAGGCTACAGAAAAGGGATTCAAAGCGAATGGCCGCGTCCAGCACCTAGTCTAGTCTTCTTGTCTTCAAGTCTTCTCACCAGCGCGGAGCTAAGTGCTGCCACTAGGCGTGGGCGGGAGCGCCCGAGGCCCGAGGGCGGCTCTCCGGAGACTCCGGGGCGTGTATAGCCCCACTCATTATTACGTGAGAGTGTCACGGGCGGCGATCTTCACAGGCACTGGGCCTTCTTCACAGGTACCAGCCTTGCTTCATATCGCCAGGCGAGGGGGCCGCCTTGCGCCGCCCTCGACCACCTTTGAGCCGACCGGCAACCTGGACGACACAAAGTGGGGAAAGGGGACGCCAGCGGCACCCTCGGCGAGCACGGGTCCTCTGCCGGGGGTAGGCTTTTCAGCACCTCCCCAGCAGAGGGCCTACCTCCAGGGGGACCTTGCTCCGTGCGACGCGGTGTGGGATCTGGCTCCCGGCTTCTCTCCTGCTGCCCCCAGCACGATCCTCCTGGCGGGAGGGAGGTCGCCGAGCTGGGGCCGCCAGCCACTGTGGTGACCTGATTCTCCTGCGACCCATGGTTAGCGTAAGCTTGCTCCTGAGGGATTAGTGGTACCCTGTATCTGTTGTCGACAGTGCGGTTGGCGGGGCTCTCCGGCGGCTCCTGGAAGGCTTCAGCTCCTAATGCCTCCTCCTCCCAGCCTGGCCCGAGAAACGAGCCAGGGTCGTCCTCCGGCGTGTACTCCTGGTCCATCATGCAGGGCACATAGGCTTCCGGGGCTGTCACCCCAAACGCCTCGCCGTAGTGCCACACACTCCACATCGCCCGGCCCAGCGCGGCGTCCTGAGGATGATAGCGCAACGCCTCGCTGGGGCCATGGGGGCAACGCTCGTGCCCATGCTCATCAGAGACGGCGTGGGGGCAACAGGGCCCCCGGCGCCGCCGGCCGTCCTGGTGTTGATGAAGCCCCCAGGCGTACCCGAGTGCGCGTGGTTCTGGTGAGGCCCGTCGTGAGGTCCAGTAACAGCCCGGGAAGGGAGCAGATAGCAGAAAGGCGGCACTCCTGACGCCGCCGCATCCAGCAGCTCAGCGACACGTTCTGGCAATGCGTCGTGGCCGCTTTCCATCAGCCGGCACCGCAGCAACTCCCGCGCCATCGTGAGCGCGGCCCGCATGTTCGCCTGCTCCCGCCGGGTGTGTGGCACCGTTGCTGCGGCGTGGCTTGCGGCCCTTGCAGCGGCTCGCGCTTGTCATGGAGTGAGGGTGGACGACGCCTTGCCGCGCCGCCCGCACCCCGCAGCATTAGGCGGCGCTCGTGCCGCCTAGAGCGCGGGGTTGAGGTCTTCATGGGCAGGTGGCGCCGCCCGGGCTAGCCAGGCTGCCCAGCGGTCGGAGTCGGCCCTTGGGTCGCCGGACATCGGGGCCGTGGAGCATCGGCGGGTCGATTGGCGGGGAAGAGGCTCCGGCGCACTCCTACCTGGCGCACCAAATGTCGGATCACGGGTTCTGGGAAAACCCTCGAGGTTCAAACACTGGGGTGCGCACGAAGATCTCCCCCCTACTGATCTACGCCCTAGCTCTCTAAGATCTCGCGGACAAACTCGACGAACTCACAAGACAAAGACACAAGATTTATACGGGTTCGGGCCACCGTTGTGGTGTAATACCCTACTCCAGTGTGGTGGTGGATGGATTGCCTCTTGGGCTGATGGTGAACTGTACAAGGGGAAGAACACCCTCCTGAGGTTGAGGTGTTCTTGTGCTTGGTGTGTGAAGGATCAGGCGAGATAACCCTGGATCCGATGCCTCTACAGTGGTGGCTACCTCTACTTATATAGGCCCTGGTCCTCTTCCCAAATATTGAGCGGGAAGGGAGCCAACAACGGCCAATTTGAAAGGGGACACCTAGTACAGCTTATCCTGACAAAAGTGGTCTTCGCCTGCAAAAGGCTCTGGTGGTGACGATGTCTTGGGCTCCATGGCGACCTCCGTCCTGCCGTCCTGCTGGTCTTGATCTCATTGCATTGATATGGAAACCTTTGCTTGATGCCTCGGTACTCCGCACCTGCGCTTGCCCCCTTGGCACAAAAGAGGAAACAAGGACGCTGCACGTGGTCTTGGTCGTCATGGCTGTCACGACCGGTTTTTCAATAAAATAATTATTGAGAAACCAATCCCTGTTACGGACCAGCGAGGAAGACTTCCTTCTCACTGATAGACAATACATTGGTCACAGAAGAAAAATACCAGGAGTACTAAACATGATACAAAGTTGAGCGGAGACTGCCCAACAATTTATTACATGCACGCCGATAAAACAATACGGCGGATAGGGTGGCAAACTACTAACTCACGATAATGACGATGGTGGAGATATCACCGCGAGGCGAGTGATATGACTCCAGAAGACTACAGCTCTTCGAGCGTCGGAGTGAGGCTCGAGAAGACTTATTGCGGGTGGCGGAAGCGTAAACGATACAAGTGACCAATATCCGAGATCGCGCAGGACTGACTGGGACTCCTCTAGGCGTCGGACGCGCTATCAAACTCTTCATCCAAGAGATCGCCTTCGTCAACATCTGGCCAAATCAACAAGCCAGGTGAGTACTATGAAAGTACTCGCAAGACAGTTCGGACATAAGGTATAACAAATGTAAACATGAAGCACATGAATAAGTTAACCAGTGCGATCAGACATAGAGATAATAAATACTGGGTGCCAAGCGAGGGTCTGAATGACGCCTCGAGCGGAAACTGCAGAATAGTAGTACTGGTGCCAAACGAGTGTCTGAAAGACTCCTCGAGCGGAAAATGCGGAGTAATAATACAGGTGCCAAACGAGTGTCTGAAAGGCTCCTCGAGCGGAAAATGCGGAATAATAATACTGGTGCCAAACGAGTGTCTGAAAGACTCCTCGAGCGGAAAATGCGGAATAATAATACAGGTGCCAAACGAGTGTCTGAAAGACTCCTCGAGCGGAAAATGCGGAATAATAATACGGGTGCCAAACGAGTGTCTGAAAGACTCCTCGAGAGGTAAATGCAGAATAATAATGCCACAGTCGGGCGTCGGGGCGACACCACATAAAGGGCTTATAACAGAAAGTAAAGACAGTGCATGCCGCAGTCGGACGTCTGAGCGACATCACATAAAGGGCTTATATCGAAAGTGAGAAACGAGTACACGCCATAGTCGGACGTCTGCGCGACGTCACCTAAAGGGCTTATATCACATTTCATTATTACAACAGCTCGGAGACATAAATTATCACAAGCATGAGACACAAAATAAAGTTAGTCCATCCACTGGAATAACAGTAAATCTGAAATTTTACCACTTGAGCTTGTTCACCGGGGACAAGTTTTTCACGCGGATAGATATGGATATAATGTTTACACTACTGATCATGGATACGATGATTTGGAAAGAATTGACTCTGCAAAGTTTGTACTTATCCACAGCCAACGGATTTCAGTAGTCACGGGGACTAGTTCCGTCTACGGTGTTTTGGAAGGAACACGTCTAACCAGTACACACCCAATTTATCCATCCGAAGCCAGGGATCACCCTCGGCAACATTCAAGAAAAACCTTGAGTCAGGGAGGCTACAACCTCGCGTAGCATGGGATCAAATTTATATACGCGCGCACTAAGGGGGTGCCCCTCCTCTCGGTCCCAACCGGAAACACCCATGCCCCCTGACCGAATGACTGGCTTTAATCCTGGGCCAAGGTACCATCATCCCGGCCTCTCTGTTTGGTGTGTACACGGAAAGAGGTTACCAACTTACTAAACCGCATCCTGGCAATGAGACATGTGGTAGCACGGAAAGGGGAAGGGACGGTAACACGGCTCCAACCATGTTACCGTCGGAAAAGTCGGATGACGCAAGGCTGGCATGCTACAACAGTACCACCTCGCTGCCCTTCATGTCACCACATGATTAGGCCATCTCTCATCAGAGATCATCGCAACTTTGGAACATGCGGGAAAAGATCGATAACGTGGCTCCAACCACGTTAACGTCGAAGAAAGTCGGATGACGCAAGGCTGGCATGCTACAACAGTACCACCTTGCTGCCCTTCATGTCACCACATGATTAGGCCATCTCTCATCAGAGATCATCGCAACTTTGGAACCTGCGGGGAAAGATCGATAACGTGGCTCCAACCACGTTAACGTCGAAGAAAGTCGGATGACGCAAGGCTGGCATGCTACAACAGTACCACCTTGCTGCCCTTCATGTCACCACATGATTAGGCCACCTCTCATCAGAGGTCATCGCAACTTTGGAACAACAGGGCCGTTGCCTTACAAGCAACGAGGTATTTATTGACACTCACATGCCACGCACAAACTTTCACATGAACATGCAAAACATCTGCCATATCAAATGTTCAAACATGCTTGCCTGGTTCGGAGAAGTCGGAGTCTAGCTCGGCGAAGTTCGCGGCTTCGTCACCTCTCCCGGAACCTACGGCAATCACGAATCGGGTACTAACGTGAAAACCAACACATGCACAGAAAATTTGCCAAATATTTTCCAAATAAATCCCATAAAAAACTAGACAAAATTTTGAGAATGTCAGAAAAAGAATCACTCAAAAATACCTTTTTATTAAAAAGTTATAAAGGTTTCTGTCCAGGGACTTATCTGTAACGAAACAGAAAAGTTCCAGGGTTTTAACTGAGAAAACAGAAAACGCTTCGGCTGGGAATGCGCAAGCGCAAAGGGGAAAACGTATTTTGCCCAAAGGCGCCAACAGAAAACGGTTCGGGGAAAATAAAACAGAGGCTGACACGCGGGGCCCGCATGTCAGGTTTGAAAAGGCTCGCCGGCGCCCGAAGACGGCGGTGGACGCCGGCGTCGAACCACGGCGAGTTAGGAGAAACGAAGGGTACCAAGAGCTTTAGTGTCTTCTTCCGCGTCGGTGGGTGGTGGACTCGTCCAACGGGGAGCACCACGTCGACGGCGACACTATCTCCGGCGGACGGCGGTTCGGGTGAGGTTGGGGAACTCCGGTGGAGGGCTGCAAGCTTCAAATTGAAGTGCGGGTCAGAACGAGAGGTGCATGGTGGAGCTACTGGCAAGAGAATGGAGGCGGAGGAGCACACACGGGGGTGAATCGGGCTGGATCCCGTGGCGGGTCGCGGCGGCCGGAGCCGAGGAAGGAGACCTCCTCGGGGCTCTTCCAGTGGCTAGGCGTGCTCTAGGGGAAGTGCAGGGCTGGTGGGTGCTCGAGTTGAAGCTCGGGGCCCCTATTTATAGGCAGATCGACGGGATGGCCGTGAACGGTGAATCTCCGGCGAGCGATTACGGCGGAGCAGTGGGTTGGCAGAGGGTTTGAGCGGTCGTGCAGCATCAGTGGATGTTACGGGACTCGTTTTGCAGCTAAACGGAGCTGGCCCTGGCGTAATGGCGTCTGCCCACAGTGAGGTGATCGCACGGGCTCAACGGCGGCAGAGAGCGCGCTCCGCGCCCTGCGGTTCACGACGAGAGCGGCATCGCATTCGGGGGAGTGGACGGCCACGCGGCGGGCTCCGGTGGTTTGGGTGGCGCTGGGTGGAGTCGTCGGCGCCGTGTATCCCGCTGGCGCCCGCAAAGCCGCCGCCGGCGTCGGTCACGGGGCGGCGCACCTTCTGCTGCTCGTCTCCGACGCCCGCAAGACGCCAGGTGCTCGTGCGGTGCAGGAACAAGAGGGCGAGGACGAGGAGCAAGGCGACGCGAGGGTACTGGCGAGATTGACGCCCGTTTCTGAAGAAAACGACAGCAAGCACTGAACTGAAACTCTGAATTTACTGAAACTTGACAGTGACCATGCATTGCAGGTGTTCGACAGTAGGTTTTGGTAAAGAGATGAATTTTTCTGGAGCTGTAACTTGGTGAGATGACCACTCAATGCACCCAGAGGCTGCATGAATTTACTTGGAATTTCTGGAGAAGGTTTTGAATAAATTTCACCAAATTTGGCAAATCTGGTCCAAACTTGCAGCTGATGTAGTTTGAAAATTTTGAACTGGAGACCAGTGGATCTTCATGGTTCTAGGTTGAGGGTTCAAAGGACTAGGAGGGGAAAGAAGTTTGGGGCCAAAAATCAAAACAGAAAATGGGGTTCCTTTGTAAATCTCCAAGAGGTAGAATAGAAGGCAGAAAATATTTGAATAGAATTTGAATGGAAAATAAATACATGGGGAGGTTCAACTTGCTGGATTTGATGTAAATCATGATCCAGAGGTGAGGGAGTGTTTAGGAGAGAGGATTTGCACTTATGCCATGGCAAGAAGGAATAGTTGAAAGTGGCAAAGTACTTTCCAAAAGCCATAGTGCAAATTCAAAAAAAGGTTTTCAAAAGTTCTTTTCCCAAATGAAAAACATTTTGTCTTGAGTCCAAATGAAAAGCAAGAACCTCCAAGACCAAAGGAGATCTTGGGTGAATCCAAATAAAATTTTTGCCATAAAGAAAATATATGAGAGGGAGAGTTCTCTTGAAGAAAAAAATTTAAATCACTCCCCTCAAGTCAAATAAAATCTTTTGAAAAATCCAAATAAAAACTTGGGTGTCACAACACCTACCCCCTTTGGAAAAATCTCGTCCTCGAGATTTCGGCTGATCCTTAAATAGATATGGATACTCTGCTCAGAGGAAATCCTCCCTTTCCCATGTAGCTTCACCCTCAGTGTGGTTGCTCCACTGAACCCTGAAAAACTTTGTCGTTTTCTGACGGGTCCTCCGTTCAGACTCTTCTAAAATCTTTACTGGCCTTTCTCTGTAGGTGAGATCTGGTTGCATATCAATGTCCTCATGAGGTACATGCTTTTCTGGGTTGCTCACACATTTTCTTAACTGTGAGACGTGGAATACGTCATGGACGTCTGACAGCTCCTTGGGCAGGTCTATTTGGTAGGCTACCGTGCCTCTTCGTGCCTTTACACGAAATGGTCCAATAAATCTTGGGGCTAGCTTCCCCTGGATTTTGAACCGTTGCAGACCCCTCATACGAGATACTCGGAGGTATACGGAATCACCGGGTTCAAAGCTGACCTCACGGTGCCTCTGATCATAGTAGCTCTTTTGGCGGCTCTGTGCTGTCTTGAGTCTGTCCCTGATTTGCTTAACTTTCTCCTCGGCCTCTTTGAGCATGTCAGGGCCGAAGATACGGCTGTCACCGGTTTCTGACCAATTCAATGGGGTACGACACCTTCGCCCGTACAACGCTTCAAAGGGTGCCATTTGCAAGCTGGCTTGGTAACTGTTGTTGTACGCAAATTCGGCATACGGCAAACTCTCTTCCCAACTGGATCCATAGGTGAGTACACAAGCTCTTAGCATATCCTCTAGGATTTGGTTCACACGTTCTGTTTGTCCATCTGTCTGAGGGTGGTATGCTGTACTGAAAGCTAGTTGCGTGCCCAGAGCTTGTTGTAGGTGATCCCAAAATTTGGAGACGAATTGGGTGCCTCGGTCTGATATTATAGTCTTTGGGACTCCGTGCAAGCAAACTATACGGGAGAGATAGAGTTTTGCCAGTCTTTGTGTGGAGTAGGTAGTCTTCACGGGAATGAAGTGAGCAACCTTGGTTAGTCGGTCTGTGATGACCCAGATGGCGTCATTTCCACGCTGTGATCGGGGTAATCCGACAATGAAGTCCATTCCGATTTCATCCCATTTTCACTCCGGTATCCTGTTAGGCTGGAGTAGCCCTGCTGGCTTTTGGTGCTCGGCCTTGATGCGATGACATGAATCGCAACAAGCAGTGAATGTGGCTATATCTCTTTTCATACCGTGCCACCAAAATCTTTCCTGGATGTCCTTGTACATTTTGGTTCCTCCAGGATGGATCGAGTATGGGGCGGTGTGGCTCTCCGTCAAGATCTGTTGCTTGAGTTCCTCAATGTTAGGTACGCAAAGTCTGTCCCGGTACCACAATGTTCCTTCACTGTCCGTGACGAATTCTGAAGTCTTACTACGATTCATTTTCTTCTTTATGCCTTCGATACTGGGATGTCCCTGTTGAGCCTTCTTGATTTGTTCCACTAGGGTGGGTTGTATCTCCAGGTTCGATATGGTTCCCTCAGGGACTAACATCATGTTGAGTCTGGTGAACTCTCGCTGAAATTCAGGCCTCAAATTTTGCGGACCGTCACTGTTCGGGCTGGGGTTTCGACTAAGGGCATCGGCCACTACATTTGCTTTCCCTGGGTGGTAGTGAATACCGACGTCATAGTCCTTGACCAGTTCCAACCAGCGTCGTTGGCGTAAATTCAGCTCTGGCTGTGTGAAAATATATTTGACGCTCTTATGGTCTGTATATATTTCACAGCGATTTCCCAACAGAAAGTGCCTCCACTCCTTGAGTGCATGTATAACTGCTGCTAGCTCCAGGTCATGTGTTGGGTAATTTTCCTCCTGCTTTCGCAGTTGCCTGGAGGCATATGCGACAACTTTGCCATCCTGCATTAGTACACATCCGAGACCTTTTCGGGATGCGTCACAATACACCTCAAAGCTCTTGTGTATGTCTGGCACAGTTAAGACTGGTGCGGTTGTTAGCTTCTTCTTGAGTTCTTGGAAGCTCTGCTCGCATGCTTCTGTCCATACAAATTTCTTGTCCTTCTTGAGTAACTGTGTTATAGGTTTTGCCACAGTGGAGAATCCTTCAATAAATCTCCTGTAATATCCGGCCATTCCTAGGAAACTCCGCACATCTGTAACATTCGCGGGTGGCTTCCAGTCCAGTATGGCCTTGACTTTTTCTGGGTCTACGGCCACGCCTTCTTGGTTCAATATATGGCCCAAGAAACCAACTTGTCTTAGCCAAAATTCGCATTTGCTAAATTTGGCGTACAACTGATGTTTCCTCAATTCTCCCAAAACCATTCTGAGGTGCTCAGCATGTTCTTCTGGTGTCCTTGAGTAAACCAGAATGTCGTCAATGAATACCACCACAAATTTGTCCATGAATTTCATGAATACTTTGTTCATGAGGTGGACGAAATATGCGGGGGCGTTCGTTAGTCCAAAAGGCATCACCGTAAACTCGTATAACCCATATCTGGAAGTGAAAGCTGTCTTGGGAATATCTTCCGTCCGTACCTTCAATTGGTGATATCCCGATCTCAAATCAATTTTCGACAATACCTTGGCCTGTGCGAGCTGGTCAAACAAATCATTTATTCGTGGCATCGGATATTTGTTTTTGATGGTGACCATATTGAGGGCTCGATAGTCTATGCACAGCCTTAAAGTCCCATCCTTCTTTTTGGCGAACAACACAGGCGAACCCCAAGGTGAGGAGCTGGCTCGAATAAATCCTTTGTCCAATAATTCCTTTATCTGCTTCTTCAACTCCACCAATTCTGAGGGTGCCATTCTATACGGCTTCTTATAAATGGGAGCGGTGCCAGGTGCTAGTTCGATGCTGAATTTGATCTCTCGGTCTGGTGGCATGCCTGGTAGTTCTTCCGGGAACACATCAGGGAACTCGCATACCACTGGCACTTTTCTTAATTCTGCGATGTCCATCTTGTTTAGTTTTGGCTTCTGTGATCGTGGCCTTTCTTGAGCGGAAACTCTTATAGTCTTGCCGTGATGGTGAGTGAGAATCACTGTCCGA
Organism: Aegilops tauschii subsp. strangulata; assembly: GCF_002575655.3. Taxonomy (NCBI): domain Eukaryota; kingdom Viridiplantae; phylum Streptophyta; class Magnoliopsida; order Poales; family Poaceae; genus Aegilops; species Aegilops tauschii. The sequence continues at coordinate 574,761,968 of NC_053036.3, forward strand.
TTGAAACAGTCGATGAATCCTTTGTTGGTGGTTAACCAGTCCATTCCTAAAATGACATCCAGTCCTTTACTTTCCAACACGATGAGATTCGCGTGGAATGGTAGTCCTTCGAACTCAATGACCACTCCTTGGCAGTAACCCTGAGCAATTTGCTTATTTCCGGGGGACTTGATGATCATAGATTTTTCCAAGGGAAGTATCGGAAAACCGTGTTGTGAAACAAAACTCTTTGAAACAAACGAATGGGAAGCTCCAGAATCAAACAAAACCGTGGCAGGTACTGTGTTGACAGGGAACGTACCGAGCACGATGTCTGGGGCATTCTGCGCTTCTTCCCTGGTCACATGGTTCAGGTGACCCTTCCTGTGGTTGTTGTTGGGATTGAAGTTGTTGTGCTTGGGGGCGGGATTGTTTCCACCATTGTTCGGCTTGGGTGCCGTGTCTCTTGGCTTCGGGCACTGCTTAGCATAATGCCCTTGTTGACCACAAGCATAGCAGGTGACCCCTGGACGGTATGTGAACTCCTTGTCTCTGGCATGAAATTGTCCGACGGGTCTTGGCTCAGTAGTCGTGGATCTCCTCGTGTCTGTCCTTGGGACCTCAGTCTTGCCTCGGTTGCTGCGGGCAAGAGTCGTCTTGTCCCTCTTCCGCTTGCGGATATCTTCCAGACTACGGCGCTCATTCTCCAGGGTGATGGCCTTGTCCACCAGCGTCTTAAAATCCGGAAAGGTGTGTACAATCAGTTGGCATCTTAATGCTGGTGCCAGGCCGTCCAGGAATTTTTCCATCTTCTTGTTTTCTGTCATGTGCTCGTCGTAGGCATAACGAGACAGTTGGGTAAACTGGCCGTTGTATTCTGTGACGGACATGCCTCTTTGCTTCAGGTCATCAAACTCTCTCTTCTTGATCTTTAGGATGCTCCTGGGAATGTGTGCCCCACGGAAGCCTTCCTTGAATTCTTCCCAGGTGATGTTGTGTTCCCTGGGGTGCATGTGTAGGAAGTTTTCCCACCATGCTGCGGCTGCTCCAGTAAGGTAGTGCGGTGCATAAAGCACCTTCTCATGATCTGAGCACTGAGCGATAATCAGTTTCCTTTCAATCTCGCGAAGCCAGTCATCGGCTTCCAGTGGCCTGTCGGTGTGAGCAAAAGTTGAGGGGCGAGTCTTCTGTAACTCAGATAACTTGGAATGTGGTTGATAGGGTTCACGGTGGTTTCCCATATTGATGACATGGTTCATCATCTCCTGGTGCTGTTGCTGGCTTTGCTCGAAGAGACGGCATACTTGAGATAGTGCCGCTTCGCTGTCCTGTTGGCTGGACTGACCCTGAGTGAAATTGTTGCTGGTCTGTGGTCCGTAAACCTCTTCTGGCTGATTGGGCATAGAGCGAGTCCAAGGGCGAGACATTTTTCCAGTCTGGGGTATCATTTGCAAAACCCATGAGAAAAACTGTGTAGCGCAGGAAAACTCTTGCAAAGGTAAAAATCAAAAAGGCTTCTAGGTTTTCAAAGAAACACAAATGATTTTCACGGAGAAGAAGTGCTTAACACAAATCTTACATGCGAAAGCAAACACAAGATACAGCACTCAGGTTGTGCGTACACAATCCTGACATGTTATTAAAAACTAGCGTACTACTCCGGAAGGCAGCAAACACACCAACACAAACTAGCGTACAGATAAAAACAACACATCATACAAGCAGGCATGACACGCGGCTACTCGGTGCTCTCAGTCGGAGATGGTGAAGATCTCCTTCCCCTTGCCGATGGCAAGGCTCAGCGGTCCAGGAGAATCAACCTCCTCCTCTCTAGCTGGCTCCTGGCGTGCGACGCTGCGCTGCGGTGATGGTGCGGGGGCGACTGGTGGTAGAGCGCGTGCGGCAGGCGGTGCGGCTCTGACTGGAGTAGGAGCGATGACTCGGTCGAACTCCTCAGTGGTAGGCAGACGGCGAGCAGTGGCCAAAACGGCCGGTGCATACGAGGCTGAAGACGAGACGAATGTCAGAGGCGGCGCCGTGTGGAGAAGCTCCTTCCTGCTGGCAGGACCGCCCCGGACTAAGTCCATGCGGGCAGCCACAAGATCATCTACGAGGTTGTCGAAAGACTCCTCCAGAGCCTTGAGATACTCCACAACCATCTCGATGGCTTCATCTCGCTCTCCCCGATGGCAGGCGAACGCATAGTGGCTGGTGTAAGGCACATGGCATGGGAGGTAGCGGTAGCGACGAGTCTTCATCGTAGGAAGGATGTCCCGAAGGCGAGCTATTGCCTCGCGGGCAGCCATCTGCATGGCATGCCTCTCTGTAGGCATGGCCCTCCCCGTAAAACAGAAGTGGCGAGCAGCAGATCGTCCTCCCCTGAACTGCACCACAGCCTGGTGCATAGACACGTCGTCACTGAGCTTGTGCTGATAGAGTGTGAACTCCGGGCGAGCTGCTGGCCCGATCGCGAGCTTGGTGATGGAGACGAGGAGCTTGACAAACCCCTCGGGCACGTTGGTGAACACTCGATTCTCACAGCTGCTGCCAGCCATCTACAAAAGTAGTCAAAAATTCTGAGTAGTCATGTCATAAATTTTATGATGACCAACAGAAAATAGCTACAATTGCAAAATGCTGAGAAAGCACAAAATACGCTAATAACCGATTAGCAGTCGCACCTAGTGGCTTCCTACAGTCAGCCTGGCTTTGATACCAAGCTTGTCACGACCGGTTTTTCAATAAAATAATTATTGAGAAACAAATCCCTGTTACGGACCAGCGAGGAAGAATTCCTTCTCACTGATAGACAATACATTGGTCACAGAAGAAAAATACCAGGATTACTAAACATGATACAAAGTTGAGCGAAGACTGCCCAACAATTTATTACATGCACGCCGATAAAACAATACGGCGGATAGGGTGGCAAACTACTAAATCAAGATAATGACGATGGTGGAGATATCACCGCGAGGCGAGTGATATGACTCCAGAAGACTACAGCTCTTCGAGCGTCGGAGTGAGGCTCGAGAAGACTTATTGCGGGTGGCGGAAGCGTAAACGATACAAGTGACCAATATCCGGGATCGCGCAGGACTGACTGGGACTCCTCTAGGCGTCGGACGCGCTATCAAACTCTTCATCCAAGAGATCGCCTTCGTCAACATCTAGCCAAATCAACAAGCCAGGTGAGTACTATGAAAGTACTCGCAAGACAGTTCGGACATAAGGTATAACAAATGTAAACATGAAGCACATGAATAAGTTAACCAGTGCGATCAGACATAGAGATAATAAATACTGGGTGCCAAGCGAGGGTCTGAATGACGCCTCGAGCGGAAACTGCAGAATAGTAGTACTGGTGCCAAACGAGTGTCTGAAAGACTCCTCGAGCGGAAAATGCGGAGTAATAATACAGGTGCCAAACGAGTGTCTGAAAGACTCCTCGAGCGGAAAATGCGGAATAATAATACTGGTGCCAAACGAGTGTCTGAAAGACTCCTCGAGCGGAAAATGCGGAATAATAATACAGGTGCCAAACGAGTGTCTGAAAGACTCCTCGAGCGGAAAATGCGGAATAATAATACGGGTGCCAAACGAGTGTCTGAAAGACTCCTCGAGAGGTAAATGCAGAATAATAATGCCACAGTCGGGCGTCGGGGCGACACCACATAAAGGGCTTATAACAGAAAGTAAGGACAGTGCATGCCGCAGTCGGACGTCTGAGCGACATCACATAAAGGGCTTATATCGAAAGTGAGAAACGAGTACACGCCACAGTCGGACGTCTGCGCGACGTCACCTAAAGGGCTTATATCACATTTCATTATTACAACAGCCCGGAGACATAAATTATCACAAGCATGAGACACAAAATAAAGTTAGTCCATCCACTGGAATAACAGTAAATCTGAAATTTTACCACTTGAGCTTGTTCACCGGGGACAAGTTTTTCACGCGGATAGATATGGATATAATGTTTACACTACTGATCATGGATACGATGATTTGGAAAGAATTGACTCTGCAGAGTTTGTACTTATCCACAGCCAACGGATTTCAGTAGTCACGGGGACTAGTTCCGTCTACGGTGTTTTGGAAGGAACACGTCTAACCAGTACACACCCAATTTATCCATCCGAAGCCAGGGATCACCCTCGGCAACATTCAAGAAAAACCTTGAGTCGGGGAGGCTACAACCTCGCGTAGCATGTGATCAAATTTATATACGCGCGCTCTAAGGGGGTGCCCCCCCTCTCGGTCCCAACCGAAAACACCCATGCCCCCTGACCGAATGACTGGCTTTAATCCTGGGCCAAGGTACCATCATCCCGGCCTCTCTGTTTGGTGTGTACACGGAAAGAGGTTACCAACTTACTAAACCGCATCCTGGCAATGAGACATGTGGTAGCACGGAAAGGGGAAGGGACGGTAACACGGCTCCAACCATGTTAACGTCGGAAAAGTCGGATGACGCAAGGCTGGCATGCTACAACAGTACCACCTCGCTGCCCTTCATGTCACCACATGATTAGGCCATCTCTCATCAGAGATCATCGCAACTTTGGAACATGCGGGAAAAGATCGATAACGTGGCTCCAACCACGTTAACGTCGAAGAAAGTCGGATGACGCAAGGCTGGCATGCTACAACAGTACCACCTTGCTGCCCTTCATGTCACCACATGATTAGGCCATCTCTCATCAGAGATCATCGCAACTTTGGAACATGCGGGAAAAGATCGATAACGTGGCTCCAACCACGTTAACGTCGAAGAAAGTCGGATGACGCAAGGCTGGCATGCTACAACAGTACCACCTTGCTGCCCTTCATGTCACCACATGATTAGGCCACCTCTCATCAGAGGTCATCGCAACTTTGGAACAACAGGGTCGTTGCCTTACAAGCAACGAGGTATTTATCGACACTCACATGCCACGCACAAACTTTCACATGAACATGCAAAACATCTGCCATATCAAATGTTCAAACATGCTTGCCTGGTTCGGAGAAGTCGGAGTCTAGCTCGGCGAAGTTCGCGGCTCCGTCACCTCTCCCGGAACCTACGGCAATCACGAATCGGGTACTAACATGAAAACCAACACATGCACAGAAACTTTGCCAAATATTTTCCAAATAAATCCCATAAAAAACTAGACAATATTTTCAGAATGTCAGAAAAAGAATCACTCAAAAATACCTTTTTATTAAAAAGTTATAAAGGTTTCTGTCCAGGGACTTATCTGTAATGAAACAGAAAAGTTCCAGGGTTTTAACTGAGAAAACAGAAAACGCTTCGGCTGGGAATGCGCAAGCGCAAAGGGGAAAACGTATTTTGCCCGAAGGCGCCAACAGAAAACGGTTCGGGGAAAATAAAACAGAGGCTGACACGCGGGGCCCGCATGTCAGGTTTGAAAAGGCTCGCCGGCGCCCGAAGACGGCGGTGGACGCCGGCGTCGAACCACGGCGAGTTAGGAGAAACGGAGGGTACCAAGAGCTTCAGTGTCTTCTTCCGCGTCGGTGGGTGGTGGACTCGTCCAACGGGGAGCACCACGTCGACGGCGACACTATCTCCGGCGGACGGCGGTTCGGGTGAGGTTGGGGAACTCCGGTGGAGGGCTGCAAGCTTCAAATTGAAGTGCGGGTCAGAACGAGAGGTGCATGGTGGAGCTACTGGCAAGAGAATGGAGGCGGAGGAGCACACACGGGGGTGAATCGGGCTGGATCCCGTGGCGGGTCGCGGCGGCCGGAGCCGAGGAAGGAGACCTCCTCGGGGCTCTTCCAGTGGCTAGGCGTGCTCTAGGGGAAGTGCAGGGCTGGTGGGTGCTCGAGTTGAAGCTCGGGGCCCCTATTTATAGGCAGATCGACGGGATGGCCGTGAACGGTAAATCTCCGGCGAGCGATTACGGCGGAGCAGTGGGTTGGCAGAGGGTTTGAGCGGTCGGGCAGCATCAGTGGATGTTACGGGACTCGTTTTGCAGCTAAACGGAGCTGGCCCTGGCGTAATGGCGTCTGCCCACGGTGAGGTGACCGCACGGGCTCAACGGCGGCAGAGAGCGCGCTCCGCGCCCTGCGGTTCACGACGAGAGCGGCAGCGCATTCGGGGGAGTGGACGGCCACGCGGCAGGCTCCGGTGGTTTGGGTGGCGCTGGGTGGAGTCGTCGGCGCCGTGTCTCCCGCTGGCGCCCGCAAAGCCGCCGCCGGCGTCGGTCACGGGGCGGCGCACCTTCTGCTGCTCGTCGCCGACACCCGCAAGACGTCAAGCGCTCGTGCGGTGCAGGAACAAGAGGGCGAGGACAAGGAGCAAGGCGACGCGAGGGTACTGGCGAGATCGACGCTCGTTTCTGAAGAAAACGAACGCAAGCACTGAACTGAAACTCTGAATTTACTGAAACTTGACAGTGACCATGCATTGCAGGTGTTCGACAGTAGGTTTTGGTAAAGAGATGAATTTTTCTGGAGCTGTAACTTGGTGAGATGACCACTCAATGCACCCAGAGGCTGCATGAATTTACTTGGAATTTCTGGAGAAGGTTTTGAATGAATTTCACCAAATTTGGCAAACCTGGTCCAAACTTGCAGCTGATGTAGTTTGAAAATTTTGAACTGGAGACCAGTGGATCTTCATGGTTCTAGGTTGAGGGTTCAAAGGACTAGGAGGGGAAAGAAGTTTGGGGCCAAAAATCAAAACAGAAAATGGGGTTCCTTTGTAAATCTCCAAGAGGTAGAATAGAAGGCAGAAAATATTTGAATAGAATTTGAATGGAAAATAAATACATGGGGAGGTTCAACTTGCTGGATTTGATGTAAATCATGATCCAGAGGTGAGGGAGTGTTTAGGAGAGAGGATTTGCACTTATGCCATGGCAAGAAGGAATAATTGAAAGTGGCAAAGTACTTTCCAAAAGCCATAGTGCAAATTCAAAAAAAGGTTTTCAAAAGTTCTTTTCCCAAATGAAAAACATTTTGTCTTGAGTCCAAATGAAAAGCAAGAACCTCCAAGACCAAAGGAGATCTTGGGTGAATCCAAATAAAATTTTTGCCATAAAGAAAATATATGAGAGGGAGAGTTCTCTTGAAGAATTTTTTTTTAAATCACTCCCCTCAAGTAAAATAAAATCTTTTGAAAAATCCAAATAAAAACTTGGGTGCCACAATGGCTCACATCTTGAGAACCTTGCGAGGTTTGCCTTGCCTTGATCTCTCCGCCCCTCGTGAGCCTGCCTGGCAAGGCCGCTGCTGAGAAGGTCTTGCGTTGCCCGCCTCGCGAGGCTTGGCCCCTCGCGAGGGACTTGAATGCCTTGTTGATGAAGATGGGCCGCACAGGCCTGCTAGCTCAGCCACGCCGTGGGCCGCAGGCAGGCAAGTCTGGGGAGCCCCGTCCCCAGAACGCCGATAGGTAGTGGGTTCGATCTTACGGTGCTTGATCCCAGTGTCAGAAGGGGAACCGACACATATGTATCATTGCTACTAAGGATAAAAGGACGAGATATATATCTACCGCCATATAGATAAACGGATCTTGTCTACATCATGTCATCGTTCTTATTGCATTACTCTGTTTTTCCATGAACTTAATACAGTAGATGCTTGCTGGATAGCTGTCGATGTGTGGAGTAATAGTAGTAGATGCAGGCAAGAGTCGGTCTACTAATCTTGGACGTGATGCCTATGTAATGATCATTGCCTGGATATCGTCATAATTATTTGAAGTTCTATCAATTTCCCAACAGTAATTTGTTTACCCACCGTTTGCTATTTTTCTCGAGAGAAGCCACTAGTGAAACCTACGGCCCCCGGGTCTTCTTTCTCATATATTTTCTTGCGATATACTTTTCATTTGCATTTTTATTCAGATCTATTAAACCAAAAAAATACAAAAATACCTTGATGTGTTTTATCTTCATTTATTTTATTTGGCATTCGATCTATCAATCTACTACAATTTATCTCACGTCCGCTTGGGAATCTCTAGCGCCGTTACCCGAAAGGGATTGACAACCCCTTTAACACGTCGGGTTGCGAGGTATTCTTATTTGTGTGCAGGTGTTGTTCACATTGTGTTGCTTGGTTCTCCTACTGGTTCGATACCTTGGTTTCATAACTGAGGGAAATACTCTACCGTCGTTGTGCTACATCATCCCTCCCTCTCCGGGGAAATACCGACGTAGTTCTAGCTACCATCACATACTACTTTGCTACTGATCACTTTGCTGCAGATAATTAATCTCCAAGTGTGGTTGAATTGACAACTCAAATGCTAATACTGGCAAATATTCTTTGGCTCCCCTTGTGTCGAATCAATAAATTTGGGTTGAATACTCTACCCTCGAAAACTATTGCGATCCCCTATACTTGTGGGTTATCAAGACCTTTTTCTGGCGCCGTTGCCGGAGAACTTAGCTATATTTTTTGAGTCACTTGGGATTATTATCAAGTTATCACTATGAAGAATCGGAAGGACACTAAGACTAAGATTTTTCCCTCCAAGACGAGGGGAGGTAAGGAACTGCCATCTAGCTCTGCACTTGATTCACCTTCTGTTATAAGTAAACTTGCAACACCACCACATGCTATTAATCCTGATATGTCACAAGTTATTGATGATGCTACTTCTGCTATGAATGATATTCATGATGATGCTAGTACCTTGCTTGATGATAATTGATACGTCTCCAACGTATCTATAATTTTTGATCGTTCCATGCTATTATATTATCTGTTTTGGATGTTTATGGGCTTTATTACACACTTTTATATTATTTTTGGGACTAACCTATTGACCCAGAGCCCAGTGCCAGTTCCTGTTTTTTCCCTTGTTTCAGTGTTTCGAAGAAAAGGAATATCAAACGGAGTCGAAATGGAATAAAATCTTCTAGAGAAGTTCTTTTTGGAAGGAAAGCAACCGGGGAGACTTGGAGTCCACGTCAAGGAAGCAACGAGGAAGGCACGAGGCAGGGGGGCGCGCCCTCCACCCTCGTGGGCCCCTCGTGGCTCCCCTGACGTACTTCTTCACCTATATATATACCCATATACCCTAAAACGATCGGGGAACAGAATAGATCGGGAGTTCCGCCGCCGCAAGCCTCTGTAGCCATCAAAAACCAATCGGGACCCTGTTCCGGCACCCTCCCGGAGGGGGGATCCCTCACCGGTGGCCATCTTCATCATCCCGGCGCTCTCCATGACGAGGAGGGAGTAGTTCACCCTCGGGGCTAAGGGTATGTACCAGTAGCTATGTGTTTGATCTCTCTCTCTCTCTCTCTCGTGTTCTTGATTTGGCATGATCTTGATGTATCGCGAGCTTTGCTATTATAGTTGGATCTTATGATGTTTCCCCCCTCTAATCTCTTGTAATGGATTGAGTTTTGGTTCATGTGTGTCTTAAGGTGACATTGGAGTATCTAGGTGACATTAGGGTTTTGGTTCATGTGTGTCTTAAGGTGTTATTTTACTACGAACTCTAGGGCTGTTTGTGACACTTATAGGAATAGCCCAATGGATTGATCGGAAATAATAACTTTGAGGTGCTTTCATACCCTACCATAATCTCTTCGTTTGTTCTCCGCTATTAGTGACTTTGGAGTGACTCTTTGTTGCATGTTGAGGGATAGTTATATGATCCAATTATGTTATTATTGTTGAGAGAACTTGCACTAGTGAAAGTATGAACCCTAGGCCTTGTTTCAACGCATTGCAATACCGTTTGTGCTCACTTTTACCACTTGTTACCTTGCTGTTTTTATATTTTCAGATTACCAAAACCTATATCTACCATCCATATTGCACTTGTATCACCATCTCTTCGCCGAACTAGTGCACCTATAAAATTTACCATTGTATTGGGTGTGTTGGGGACACAAGAGACTCTTTGTTATTTGGTTGCAGGGTTGCTTGAGAGAGACCATCTTCATCCTATGCCTCCCACGGATTGATAAACCTTAGGTCATCCACTTGAGGGAAATTTGCTATTGTCCTACAAACCTCTGCACTTGGAGGCCCAGCAACGTCTACAAGAAGAAGGTTGTGTAGACATCAAGCAGTTTCTGGCGTCGTTGCTGGGGAGGTGAGTGCTTGAAGGTATATCTTTAGATCTTGCAATCGAATCTTTTTGTTTCTTGTTTTATCACTAGTTTAGTCTATAAAATAAAACTACAAGAAAATGGAATTAAGTTTGCCTCATACGCTTCATCTTTTTAATATCTTTCGTGAGTATGAAGGAAAGGAAAATTGTGCCAAAGTGTTAGAAGAAGAATGCATTAAAATGTTTGGCACTAAATCTTTGAATGATGAGCATGATTGCAATGTTGTTAGTATGAATTCTTTGAATACCCATGATGCTAATGATATGCAAAGCCACAAGCTTGGGGATGCTATGTTTGATGAAGATGATATTTTTTGTCCCCCAAACTTTGATGAGCAAATTTACTACGATGAAAGCATGCCTCCTATCTATGATGATTATTGTGATGACACATATGCTATAAAGAATAAAGATAACCATGAAACTTGTCATCTTGATCTTAATTTTCAATCACATGATAGTTATTTTGTTGAGTTTGCTCCCACTACTATTGATGAGAATAGATTTGCTTATGTGGAGAGTAGTAAAAATTCTATGCTTGTAGATCATGAAAAGAATGCTTTAGGTTCTGGTTATATTGTTGAATTCATTCATGATGCTACTGAAAGTTATTATGAGGGAGGAATATATGCTTGTAGGAATTGCAATAATATCAAGTTTCCTCTCTATGTGCTTAAAGTTTTGAAGTTATGCTTGTTTTGCCTTCCTATGCTAGTTGATTATTGTTCCCATAATTTGTTTGTTCACAAAATCCCTATAGGAAGAGGGTTAGACTTAAATGTGCTAGTCATATTCTTCATGATGCTCTCTTTACGTTTCAATTCTTATCTTTTATGTGAGCATCATTGAAATCATCATGCCTAGCTAGGGGCGTGAAACGTTAGCGCTTGTTGGGAGGCAACCCAATTTTATTTTAGTTTCTTGCTTTTTGGTTCTGTTTAGTAATAAATATTTCATCTAGCCTCTGGTTAGATGTGGTTTTATGTTTTAATTAGTGTTTGTTCCAAGTAGAACCTTTGGGAAGACTTGGGTGAAGTCTTTATGATCATGCTGTAAAAAACAGAAACTTTAGCGCTCACGAGATTCGCTTCAACTTTTTACTGGAGAGTGCTATTTAGTTGATTATTTTTGCATATGATTACTAGACAAATCACTCAGGTCCACCAATTTATTTTATAATTTTTGGAGTTCCAGAAGTATACGTTAGTTACAGATTACTACAGACTGTTCTGGTTTTGACAGATTCTGTTTTTCGTGTGTTGTTTGCTTATTTTGATGAATCTATGGCTAGTAAAATAGTTTACAAACCATAAATAAGTTGTAATACAGTAGGTTTAACACAAATATAAATAAAGAATGAGTTAATTACAGTACCTTGAAGTGGTGTTTTCTTTTCTTTCGCTAACGGAGCTTACGAGTTTTCAGTTAAGTTTTGTGTTGTGAAGTTTTCAAGTTTTGGGTAAAGATTCGATGGACTATGGAATAAGGAGTGGGAAGAGCCTAAGCTTGTGGATGCCCAAGGCACCCCAAGGTAATATTCAAGGACAACCAAGAGCCTAAGCTTGGGGATGCCCCGGATGGCATCCCCTCTTTCGTCTTCGTTCATCGGTAACTTTACTTGGAGCTATATTTTTATGCACCACATGAAATGTGTTTTTCTTGGAGCGTCATTTTATTTTATTTTGTTTTGCTTGATGTTTGAATAAAATACTAAGATCTGAAATTATTAAATGGGAGAGTCTTCACATAGTTGTATAATTATTTAACTACTCATTGATCTTCACTCATATCTTTTTGGAGTAGTTTGTTGTTTGCTCTAGTGCTTCACTTATATCTTTTAGAGCACAATGGTGGTTTTATTTTGTAGAAATAGATGAACTCTCATGCTTCACTTATATTATTTTGAGAGTCTTAAACATCATGATAATTTGCTTTGGTTATGAATTTAGTCCTAATATGATGGGCATCCAAGAGGGATATAATAAAAACTTTCATATAAAGTGCATTGAATACTATGAGAGGTTTGATTCCTTATGATTGTTTTGAGATATGAAGATGGTGATATTAGAGTCATGCTAGTTGAGTAGTTGTGAATTTGAGAGATACTTGTGTTAAAGTTTGTGATTCCCGTAGCATGCACGTATGGTGAACCGTTATGTGATCAAGTCGGAGCATGATTTATTTATTGATTGTTTTCCTTATGAGTGGCGGTCGGGGACGAGCGATGGTATTTTCCTACCAATCTCTCCCCCTAGGAGCATGCGCATAGTACTTTGTTTTGATAACTAATAGATTTTTGCAATAAGTAGGTGAGTTCTTTATGACTAATGTTGAGTCCATGGATTATACGCACTCTCACCCTTCCACCATTGCTAGCCTCTCTAAATACCGCGCACCTTTCGCCGGTATTATACACCCACCATATATCTTCCTCAAAACAGCCACCATACCTACCTATTATGGCATTTCCATAGCCATTCCGAGATATATTGCCATGCAACTTACCACCGTTCCGTTTATTATGACACGCTCCATCATTGTCATATTGCTTTGCATGATCATATAGTTGACATTGTATTTGTGGCAAAGCCACCATTCATAATTCTTTCATACATGTCACTCATGAGTCATTGCACATCCCGGTACACCGCCGGAGGCATTCATATAGGGTCATATCTTGTTCTAAGTATTGAGTTGTAATTCTTGAGTTGTAAGTAAATAAAAGTGTGATGGTCATCATTATTAGAGCATTGTCCCAGTGAGGAAAGGATGAGGGAGACTATGATTCCCCCACAAGTTGGGATGAGACTCCGGATGAAAAAATAAAAAATAAAAAATAAAAAAAGAGGCCATAAAAAAAGAGAAAAGGCCCAAATAAAAAAATGAGAGAAAAAGAGAGAAGGGACAATGCTACTATCCTTTCACCACACTTGTTCTTCAAAGTAGCACCATGATCTTCATGATGGAGAGTCTCCTATGATATCACTTTCATATACTAGTGGGAATTTTTCATTATAGAACTTGGCTTGTATATTCCGATGATGGGCTTCCTCAAAATGCCCTAGGTCTTCGTGAGCAAGCGAGTTGGATGCACACCCACTTAGTTTCTTTTGTTGAGCTTTCATATACTTATAGCTCTAGTGCATCCGTTGCATGGCAATCCCTACTCACTCACATTGATATCTATTGATGGGCATCTCCATAGCCCGTTGATACGCCTAGTTGATGTGAGACTATCTTCTCCTTTTTTTGTCTTCTCCACAACCACCCTTCTATTCCACCTATAGTGCATGTCCATGGCTCACGCTCATGTATTGCGTGAAGATTGAAAAAGTTTGAGAACATCAAAAGTATGAAACAATTGCTTGGCTTGTCATCGGGGTTCTGCATGATTTAAATATTTTGTGTGATGAAGATAGAGCATAGCCAGACTATATGATTTTGTAAGGATAGCTTGCTTTGGCCATGTTATTTTGAGAAGACATAATTGCTTAGTTAGTATGCTTGAAGTATTATTATTTTTATGTCAATATTAAACTTTTGTCTTGAATCTTATGGATCTGAATATTCTTGCCACAATAAAGAGAATTACATGGATAAATAAGTTAGGTAGCATTCCACATCAAAAATTCTGTTTTTATCATTTACCTACTCGAGGACGAGCAGGAATTAAGCTTGGGGATGCTGATACGTCTCCAACGTATCTATAATTTTTGATTGTTCCATGCTATTATATTATCTGTTTTGGATGTTTATGGGCTTTATTAAACACTTTTATATTATATTTGGGACTAACCTATTGACCCAGAGCCCAGTGCCAGTTCCTATTTTTTCCCTTGTTTCAGTGTTTCGAAGAAAAGGAATATCAAACGGAGTCAAAACGGAATCAAACCTTCTGGAGAAGTTATTTTTGGATGGAAATCAACCGGGGATACTTGGAGTCCACGTCAAGGAAGCAATGAGGAAGGCACGAGGCAGGGGGGCGCGCCCTCCGCCCTCGTGGGCCCCTCATGGCTCCCCTGACGTACTTCTTTCACCTATATATACCCATATACTCTAAAACGATCGGGGAACAGAATAGATCGGGAGTTCCGCTGCCGCAAGCCTCTGTAGCCATCAAAAATCAATCGGGACCCTGTTTCGGCACCCTGCCGGAGGGGGGATCCCTCACCGGTGGCCATCTTCATCATCCTGGTGCTCTCCATGACGAGGAGGGAGTAGTTCACCCTCGGGGCTGAGGGTATGTACCAGTAGCTATGTGTTTGATCTCTATCTCTCGTGTTGTTGATTTGGCACGATCTTGATGTATCGCGAGCTTTGCTATTATAGTTGGATCTTATGTTTCTTCTCCCCCTCTACTCTCTTGTAATGGATTGAGTTTTCCCTTTGAAGTAATCTTTTCGGATTGAGTCTTTAATGATTTGAGAACACTTGATGTATGTCTTGCCGTGCGTATCTGTGGTGACTATGGGATATCACGTGATTCACTTGATGTATATTTTGTGATCAACTTGCGGGTTCCGCCCATGAACCTATGCATAGGGGTTGGCACACGTTTTCGTCTTGATTCTCCGGTAGAAACTTTGGGGCACTCTTTGAGGTTCTATGTGTTGGTTGAATAGATGAATCTGAGATTGTGTGAAGCATATCATATAATCATACCCACGGATACTTGAGGTGACATTGGAGTATCTAGGTGACATTAGGGTTTTGGTTCATGTGTGTCTTAAGGTGTTATTTTACTACGAACTCTAGGGCTGTTTGTGACACTTATAGGAATAGCCCAATTGATTGATCAGAAATAATAACTTTGAGGTGGTTTCGTACCCTACCATAATCTCTTCGTTTGTTCTCCGCTATTAGTGACTTTGGAGTGACTCTTTGTTGCATGTTGAGGGATAGTTATATGATCCAATTATGTTATTATTGTTGAGAGAACTTGCACTAGTGAAAGTATGAACCCTAGGCCTTGTTTCAACGCATTGCAATACCGTTTGTGCTCACTTTTACCACTTGTTACCTTGCTGTTTTTATATTTTCAGATTACAAAAACCTATATCTACCATCCATATTGCACTTGTATCACCATCTCTTCGCCGAACTAGTGCACCTATACAATTTACCATTGTATTGGGTGTGTTGGGGACACAAGAGACTCTTTGTTATTTGGTTGCAGGGTTGCTTGAGAGAGACCATCTTCATCCTACGCCTCCCACGGATTGATAAACCTTAGGTCATCCACTTGATGGAAATTTGCTACTGTCCTACAAACCTCTGCACTTGGAGGCCCAACAACGTCTACAAGAAGAAGGTTATGTAGACATCAATAATGTGCCACTAGGTGAATTTCTTGATGAACAACTTGCTAGAACTAAAGCTTTTGAGAATGCTGAAACTGATGAAATTGTTGAAATTGATGAAGAGCTTGAAACTAAATATCTTGAAACATCTATTAGATCTAGTTCTCGTAGATATGAATTGCCAAAAGTACCAGAAGGTTACGTTATGGATGAGGATACAACTAGAGACTTTCTTGCTTGCAATGATAGAGATGATCTTAAGAAATTATTATGCAAACTGAAAGAAAAATCTTTGAATGCTAGAATGAAATGTGATCCTAAGTTCGCTACTTCACCTATATTTGTTGATGAAAAGGATTATGACTTCTCTGTTGACCCAGAGTTAATTACTTTGGTTGAATCTGATCCTTTCCATGGTTATGAAACTGAAACTGTTGTGGCACATCTTACTAAGTTGAATGACATTACCACCCTTTTTGCTCATGATGAGAAAATTCGCTATTATTATATTCTAAAATTATTTCCTCATTAAAGGGTGATCCCAGGACTTGGTATAATACTCTTGCTCCTGGTTGTGTGCGTAGTGCCTTAGTCCCCAGGATATGATTTATTAGTTCTTTGAAAAATATTTTCCTGTTCATAAGAAACAAGCTGCCTTATAGGAAATATTTATTGTGCAAATTGAAGAAGAGAGTCTCCCACAAGCTTGGGGGAGGCTTCTCCAATTGCTTAATGCTTGGCCTGATCATCCTCTTAAGAAAAATGAAATACTTGATATCTTCTATAGTGGACTAAGCGATGCTTCTAGGGATTTCCTAGATAGTTGTGCTGGTTGTGTTTTAAGGGAACGAACTATTGGACAAGCTGAAGAATTATTGAATAACATATTGAAAAATTATGATGATTGGATCCTTCCTAAACCACCACTCAAACCTACTCCGAAGAAGAGGGGTATCTTATATCTCAGTCCTGAAGATATGCAAGAGGCAAAGAAATCTATGAAGGAAAAATTTATTAAAGCAGAGGATTTTAAAATTTTACCACCTATCGAAGAAATACATGGGCTTGAAACACCACCACCACCTAAGGTGGTAGAGGTAAATTCTTTATTAAAGTTAGATGAAGGAGATTTCCCTTATAATAAACATCCTAGTCAATGCTTATATGAGTTTGATAGTTACATTAGGAAGCAAGATCACTTCAATGCAAATGTTATGAAACAATTGAAATACAATTCTGATATGATTGCTCGCTTGAGTAACTTGTTATTTAGAATCTCAAATGAGGTTAGAGGTGTAGGAAAGCATGCCTCTATGGTTCAAACTCAATTAGAACAAGTTGCTAAATCTCAAAGAGTTGCTTGATGAAATGAATAATAATATTAATGATCATGTTGTTAGAGTAATGACTAGACGAGGTAGAATGACTATGGAACCACTTTATCCTAAGGGACACCCGAAGATAATTGAACAAGACTCTCAAAGATAACACTGATGCACTTAGTCCTTCTAAAAAGAAAAAGAAAAAGGAAAACGATAGGACTTTGCATGCCTCTAGTGAACATGAAGTAGAAAAATCTCCTGATAATGATAATGAAGTCTCTATCTCTGATGCTAAACTCAATCTGGTAATGAACATTCACCTTTTGATAATGAAAAAGATATTGATGAGGTTCATGAAGACACTCAAACAAATAATAATGAACCAGACAATGATGTTGAAATAGAACGAACTGTTGATCTTGATAACCCACAACCCAAGAATAAAAGATATGATAAAAGAGACTTCGTTGCTAGAAAACATGGTAAGGAAAGAGAACCATGGGTTCAAAAACATATGCCCTTTCCACTTAAGTCAACTAAGAAGAAAGATGATGAAGAATTTGAACGCTTTGCTGAAATGCTTAGGCCAGTC
The DNA here is from genome assembly GCF_002575655.3 of Aegilops tauschii subsp. strangulata. Classification (NCBI taxonomy): domain Eukaryota; kingdom Viridiplantae; phylum Streptophyta; class Magnoliopsida; order Poales; family Poaceae; genus Aegilops; species Aegilops tauschii. The sequence continues at coordinate 574,779,248 of NC_053036.3, forward strand.
TTTTTGCGTACTTGCTTGACTGATATCTTAAAAATGCCTCCTTATGCATAGTACATGAAAGACATCATCACCAACAAGAGAAAAATACCGAAAGCTGAAATCTCCACCATGCTTGCTAATTATACCTTTAAGGGTGGAGTACCTAAAAAATTTGGAGATCCGGGAATACCAACTATACCTAGCTCCATCAAAAGAAATTATGTGAAGACTGCTTTATGTGATTTAGGAGCTGGTGTTAGTGTTATGCCTTTCTCTTTATATAAAAGACTTGATTTGAATAAACTCACACCTACTGAAATATCTTTGCAAATGGTTGACAAATCAACTGCCATACCTATCGGTATTTGTGAGGATGTACCTGTTGTTGTTGCAAAAGTTACTATCTTAATTGACTTTGTTATACTTGAGATGCCCGAGGACGACAACATGTCGATTATCCTTGGTAGACCCTTTCTGAATACTGCAGGGGCTGTTATTGATTGCAATAAAAGCAATGTCCCTTTTCATATCAATGGTAATGAGCATACTGTGCACTTTCCGAAGAAACAATTCCAAGTGAATGGTATTAATGTTATTGAAAAATCTCCGACAATCAATATTGGAAGTTTTCAACTCCCTCTACCTACCGCCAAAAAGAAATATGAAATGCTTATTATTGGGGACATTCATATCCCCGTTGAGGTAACTTAGTGTTTTACGAACGTTCTCCGGTTTCATGCTAATCGAAAGTGGTTGTTAATAAGACTTGATCAACCTTATTAATGGATCATTTTTGAGAGGTATGAAGTTGATGAATTTAGTAAGCACTACCTTCTGTCCCTACCTTTTGTTTTCTGTTTTTATTAGTTAATAAAATAAAATGCCATGTTTTGTCTATTTTCTAAATTTCCGGTGCAATAAAAAATGACCCAAAAAAATTCTCAGAATGCTATGAAAATTCAATACGATTTTTTTTTAATATTTAAGAATTTTGGTGCAAATAACATCAGAGGGGGTGCACCAGGTGGGCACAACCCACCTGGGCGCGCCAGCAACCCCAGGCATGCCCTAGTGGGTTATGGTCCCCACGTGGCCCCCCTCACTTATCTCTTCATCCCATATCACCACCTACCTCTAGAAAAAAATCACCATTGCTCTCTCTCTCAAACCCGTGAATTTTTTTCTCTTTGCTCGAAGCTCCGTTTCCGAAACTGTTTTGGGGGATTGCTGCTTGTATGTGACTCCTCCATTGGTCCAATTAGTTTTTGCTTTAGTGGTTTATATTTTGAACAATTAGTTACTCTTGGTGCTGCTGTAGATAAGCTTGCATGTTGAATTTTTAGAGTTCTAAGTAGTTTGAATGCTTCATATGTGATGTCTGCTAAGACTACGCCCGTATTTCCCCAAAGAGGAAGGGATGACGCAGCACAACAGTGGTAGGTATTTCCCTCAGTGATGAAACCAAGTTTATCGAACCAGTAGGAGAACCAAGCAACACAACATAAACAGTACCTGCACACAAATAACTACCACTCGCAACCCGACATGTTAAAGGGGTTGTCAATCCCTTTCGAGTAACGGCGCTAGAAATTGGCACGTGGACGGAGAAAGTTGTAATAGATTGATAGATCGAACGCCAAATAAAATAAATAATAATGAAACACAACAAGATATTTTTGTATTTTTGGTTTAATAGATCAAATAAAAGCAAAGGAAAATAGACCGCAAAGGCAAATAATTATGAGAAAGAGACTCCGGGGCCGTAGGTTTCACTAGTGGCTTCTCTTGAGAAAAATAGCAAACGGTGGGTAAACAAATTACTGTTGGGCAATTGATAGAACTCCAAATAATCATGACAATATCCAGGAAATGATCATTACATAGGCATCACGTCCAAGATTAGTAGACTGACTCCTGCCTGATCTACTACTATTACTCCACACATCAACCGCTATCCAGCATACACCTAGTGTATTAAGTTCATGGAGAAACAGAGTAATGCAATAAGAACGATGACATGATGTAGACAACATCTATCTATGTAGAGATATACCCCATCGTTTTATCCTTAGTAGCAACGATACATACATGTCGGTTCCCCTTCTGTCACTGGGATCAAGCACCGTAAGATCGAACCCACTACAAAGTACCTCTTCCCATTGCAAGATAAATAGATCAAGTTGGCCAAACAAAACCCAAATATCAGAGAAGAAATACGAGGCTATAAGTGGTCATTCATATAAGAGATCAAAGAAACTCAAATAACTTTCATGGATATAAAAAGATAGATCTGATCATAAACTCAAAGTTCATCCGATCCCAACAAACACACCGCAAAAGAGTTACATCATATGGATCTCCAAGAGACCATTATATTGAGAATTCAGTGAGAGAGAGGAAGCCATCTCGCTACTAACTACGGACCTGAAGGTCTACAAAGAACTACTCACGCATCATCGGAGAGGCACCAATGGAAGTGGTGAACCCCTCCGTGATGGTGTCTAGATTGGATATGGTGGTTCTGGACTCTGCGGCGGCTGGATTTGATTTTCGTCGACTCCCATAGGGTTTCTGGAATATTGGGGTATTTATAGAGCAAAGAGGTGGTCCGGGGGGCACCCGAGGTGGGCACAACCCACCAGGGCGCGCCTGGGCCTCCTGGCACGCCCTGGTGGGTTGTGCTCCCCTCGGAGCACCCCCAGGCGCAGCCTTGGCCCATTAGGTGTCTTCTGGTCCATAAAAATTCTCCGTGAAGTTTCGTTGCATTTGGACTCTGTTTGGTATTGATTTCCTGTGATGTAAAAAACATGCAGCAAACAACAACTGGCATTTGGCACTATGTCAATAGGTTAGTACCAAAAATGATATAAGATGACTACAAAATGATTATAAAGCATCCAAGGTTCATAATATAACAGCATGCAACAATCAAGTATTATAGATATGATGGAGACGTATCAGCATCCCCAAGCTTAACTCCTACTCGTCCTCGAGTAGGTAAGTGATAAAAACAGAATTTTTGATGTGGAGTGCTGCCTAACATGTCATATCATATTTCTTTTCTTTATAGCATGGACATTTGGACTTTTATGTGATTCAAAGCAATAGTCTAGTTTTGACATGATAACTTAAATACTCAAGCATACCAACAAGCAACCATGTCTTTCAAAATATCAACGCTAAAGCAAGTTATCCCTAGCCCATCATGCTTAACCATTGATCCATTCATGAAACACACTCGAATATTAACTACACCCAATACTCAAGTATTATCATAGTGCCTCCTAGTTGGTGCTTTTATAAGAGAAGATGGAGATTCAAATTCAAAAATAAAAATTGCATAAAGTAAAAGAAAGGCCCTTCGCAGAGGGAAGTAGGGATTTGTAGAGGTGCCAGAGCTCAAAGCGAAAAACTTAGAGATAAAAACATTTTGGGAGGTGTGTCTTTCCCACCAACGAAAACGACTTAGAGTTCCCAACACTTTCCATGCTAGATATATCATAGGCGGTTCCCAAATAGAAAATAAAGTTTATTCCTTTTTCAACCATACTTTCACTTTCCATGGCTAGCCGTATCCACGGGTGCCCTCCATACCAACACTTTCCAAGGAATTTATTATTTGACAACAGAAAGTAAATTCATTTTTCATTTCGGGACTAGGCATCCCTAATACCTTTGCCTTACTCTCGTGCAATGACAAGTGAATAAACACTCATCGTGAGAATAAGACATCTAGCATGGAAAATATTAGCCACCCCTCACTGCTCCGCGAGTAGTACGAACACACAAAAGAGAAGTTTATTTTGAAAATTAGAGATGGCACATACAAATTTGCTTAGAACGGCAAAAGAATACCGCATATAGGTAGATATAGTGGACACATTTGGCAAAAACTGATTTAAACGTTTTTGGATGCACAAGTAGAGATCAAACTTAGTGCAAAATGAAGGCTAACAAAAGATTGAGAAGCGGCCAACCATGAAACAAATAATCTAATAAGCGAGCATTAAGCATAATTAACACCGAATAATGCACCACAAGTAGGAATAATTTCATTGCATAATTATTGACTTTCGTGCTTGCATAGGGAATCACAAACCTTAACACCAATATTCTTACTAAAGCATAATTACTCATCAACATAACTCACATATCGTATCATCATATCTCAAAACTATTACTAAGAATCAAGTTTATTTTGTCCAAGGATCTTCATGAAAGTTTTTATTATATCCTTCTTGGATATATATCACTTTGGAACTAATTTTCATGAGTTGCTTTTCATAAGCTCAAACGATTATAAGTGAAGATCATGAGCATAATATTTCTTTCTCAAAAATTAATTTAAGTGAAGCAAGAGAGAATTTCTTGAAAATTTTACTAACTCTCAAATAAATCTAAGTGAATCAAGAGAGCATTTCTTCAAAAATAACTAAGCACACCATGCTAAAAAAGATATAAGTGAAGCACTAGAGCAAGTCCATAGCTCATAAAAATTTAAGTGAAGCATAGAGAGCAATTCTAACAAGTCATGACATAATTTTGGCTCTCTCAAATAGGTGTGTCCAGCAAGGAATCAAGACTTAAAACACAAAATAAAACAAGAAAAGACTCATATCATACAAGACGCTCCAAGCAAAACTCATAGTATGTGACGAATAAAATATAGCTTCGAGTAAAATACCGATGGTCGTTAGAAGAAAGAGGGGATGCCACTTGGGGCATCCCCAAGCTTAGTTGCTTGCTCTCTTTTGGATAATAGCTTGGGATGTCGGGGCATCCCCAAGCTTAGGATCTTCTTACTCCTTATTCCTTCATCCATCGTAAGTTAACCCAAAACTTGAAAACTTTATTCACGCAAAACTCAACAAAACCTTCGTGAGACCTGTTAGTATAAGAAAGTAAAATCACCACTATAAGTACTATATCAAACCTATTAATATTTTGTTCTTGCATTATATCTAATGTATTCCAACTTTTCTATGGCAAAAACTCATCAAAGAAAACCATAGAGCCATCAAAATAAGCACACAACGCAAAGAAAACAGAATCTGTCAAAAACAGAACAATCTGTAGCAATCTGACTATTTCGAATACTTCTGTAACTCCAAAAATTCTGAAATATTAGGACGACCTGAGCAATTTGTATATTAATGTTCTACAAAAAGAATTGGCATTTTATCACGCTCTGGTGATTTTTAACGATTGTTTTTGTGAGCATAAAAGTTTTTGTTTTTCAGCAAGATCAAACAACTATTACCCTAGAAGATCCTAAAGAATTTATTTGGCACAAACACTAATTAAAACACAAAAAACACAATCATAACAGTATCATAATTGTGCAAACACTCAAGAACATAAAACAAAAAGCAAAAATAAAGTTTATTCATTGGGTTGCCTCCCAACAAGCGCTATTGTTTCAAGCCCCTAGCTAGGCATAAGATTGCATCGATGCTCACACGAAAGATAATAATTGAAACACAAAGAGAGCATCATGAAACATGTGACAAACACATTTAAGTCTAACATACTTCCTATGCATAGGAATTTTATAGGAAAACAAATTGTCAAGACAACAAATATCTAGCATATGCAAAGAAGAGGAATAAAACATAGACGATCTCAACATAGCGAGAGGTAATTTAGTAACATGAAAATTTTCACAACCATATTTTCCTCTCATAATAATTACACGTAGGATCGTAATCAAATTCAATAATATATCTATCACATAAAATATTCTCTTCATGATCCTCATGCATAAAAGTTTTATAATATTTCGAGATAGTGGGATTAACATCAATAAAGTCATGACCACTCCAAACCCACTTTCATCAAAAAAACTCATAAGATTGAACACTCTCCAAATATGTGGGATTATTTTTACCTAAAGTTGATGCTCTTCCAAACCTACTTTCAATATTATTGCTAATAACATATTCATAATTTTCAAGATCATAAGAAGAATCACCCCAATCATGATCATTACAATAAGTAGTGGACATAGCAAAACTAGCATCCCCAAGCTTGGGGTTTTGCATATTATTGGCACAATTGACATTAATAGAATTTATAGTAAAATCATTGCAATCATGCTTTTGATTCAAGGAGCTATCATGAATCACTTTACAAATTTCTTCATCACAATTTTCAGATTCACGAATCTCTAGCAAAACTTCATAAAGATAATCTAGTGAACTCAATTCACGAGCAATGGGTTCATCATAATGGATCTTTTGAAAATATTAGCAAGTGGATGAGGATCCATAACAATATATTTTTAGAAAGCAAAAAGATGCAAGCAAATAGAAGGCACATGGCAACACAAGCAAACATGAGATGTGACGAGAAAAAGGCAAACGAGAAAGAAGGCGAATAAAATGAAAAAAATTGTGAAGTGGGGGAGAGGAAAACGAGAGGCAAATGGAAAATAATGTAAATTGCGAGGAGATGAGATTTGTGATTAGGAACGTGGTATATGTTGAAGATCTTCCCCGGCAACGGCGCCAGAAATTCCTTTTGATGTCTGCTAAGACTACGTCGGTATTTCCCCAAAGAGGAAGGGATGATGCAGCACAATAGCGGTAGGTATTTACCTTACTGATGAAACCAAGGTTATCGAACCAGTAGGAGAACCAAGCAACACAACATAAACAACACCTGCACACAAATAACAATCACTCGCAACCCGACATGTTAAAGGGGTTGTCAATCCCTTTCGGGTAACGGCGCCAGAAATTGGCACGTGGACGGGAGAAAGTTGTAATAGATTGATAGATCGAACGCGAAATAAAATAAATAATAAAAATGTAGCAAGGTATTTTTGTATTTTTGGTTTAATAGATCTGAAAATAAAAGCAAAGGAAAATAGATCGCAAAGGCAAATAATTATGAGAAAGAGACCCGGGGGCCGTAGGTTTCACTAGTAGCTTCTCTTGAGAAAAATAGCAAATGGTGGGTAAACAAATTACTGTTGGTCAATTGATAGAACTTCAAATAATCATGACGATATCCAGGAAATGATCATTGCATAGGTATCACGTCCAAGATTAGTAGACCGACTCCTGCCTGCATCTACTACTATTACTCCACACATCGACCACTATCCAGCATGCATCTAGTGTATTAAGTTCATGGAGAAACGGAGTAATGCAATAAGAACGATGACATGATGTAGACAAGATCTATCTATGTAGAGATAGACCCCATTGTTTTATCCTTAGTAGCAATGATACATACGTGTCAGTTCCCCTTCTGTCACTGGGATCAAGCACCATAAGATCGAACCCATTACAAAGCACCTCTTCCCATTGCAAGATAAATAGATCAAGTTGGCCAAACAAAACCCAAATAATGGAGAAGAAATACGAGGCTATAAGAGATCATGCATATAAGAGATCAAAGAAACTCAAATAACTTTCATGAATATAAAAAGATAGATCTGATCATAAACTCAAAGTTCATCTGATCCCAACAAACACACCGCAAAAAGAGTTACATCATATGGATCTCCAAGAGACCATTGTATTGAGAATTCAGTGAGAGAGAGGAAGCCATCTAGCTACTAACTACGGACCTGAAGGCCTACAAAGAGTTACTCACACATCATCAGAGAGGCACCAATGGAAGTGGTGAACCCCTCTGTGATGGTCTCTAGATTGGAACTGGTGGTTCTGGACTCTGCGGCGGCTGGAATTGATTTCCGAAGACTCTCCTATGGTTTCTGGAATATTGGGGTATTTATAAAGCAAAAAGGCGGTCCGAGGGGCACCCGAGGTGGGCAAAACCCACCAGGGCACGCCTAGGCCTCCTGGCGCGCCCTGGTGGGTTGTGCTCCCCTCGAAGCACTCCCCAGGTGCAGCCTTGGCCCATTAGGTGTCTTCTGGTCCATAAAAATTCTCCGTGAATCTTCATTGCATTTGGACTCCGTTTGGTATTGATTTCCTGCGATATAAAAAACATGCAGAAAACAACTGGCACTTGGCACTATGTCAATAGGTTAGTACCAAAAAATGATATAAAATGACTATAAAATGATTATAAAACATCCAAGATTGATAATATAACAGCATGGAACAATCAAAAATTATAGATACGTTGGAGACGTATCAATATGGCCTCTATGCATCCCTATAAGTAGTTGCTATCATTCTTGTAAAGTTTTGTTGACAAAAGTTTGTGACCCAAAAAATTTCAGAAAATTGTACGCGAGTATGATGAACCTCTTTGGAAGGAGTTCTTCGAGGCGGAGGTCCTCGGAGGCATCTTCTAGTAGTGGCTCAGCCCGTCAATCTTATGTTGAACCAAGCTCAAGTTCAACCCGGGATGCCGCCACCAAATCATGTTTATGGCCGTGCAACGATTTCATGGTGATGGCAGGTATTAAAGAGGAATTTGAGCAATATGTTCAGAATGCTGAGCTTGGTCCCTACATAGAAGATAAGTGCAATCAATACCTCAGTCTCACAGAATCATTTACTAAAGAGTTTAAATTTCATCCTCGTGAGTCTAGAGTTTCCTTCAAGTTGTATGGCTGTTCAATTACCATGTCTGTGGATTCGTTTAGTGGCATGTGTAAAATTCCATTTTGGGGTTTGTTGGATGAACCATCGAGGTCTGAGTATGAGTTATTTTTAACTAGTCTTTGCTATGGTGAGACTAGAGGAGTGACGCAAGGTAGAATAAAGAGCATTCATGTTCCCTCAATTCAATACTTTGCATTATTTAATGGGAGATGCATTGTAGGCAAAAAAGATTGTAGTACACTATGTGCTCCTGATTTGAGCCTCATATGCACGCTCTCACCGGTGTCAAATGCTATAACCTTGGAGCAATTGTTGCATGCAGGTTATAGCACAACGCTGGTAGTGGGTATTTTTATGGTGGAATTTATGCCACACATTTAGCAAAGGAGCTGGGTGTTTCACCTTGGCCTTATGACCCTATCCTACACGTGCAGTACTTAGACTTTGATTCCATGAAGCGCCATAAGTTCCTTAGTGGTGAACGTCATAATTATACATATAACTTGTTGTTTAATAAAAGGCCCGTTGTGGATACCTTTTTGCCTGCACCTGCTCTCTTTGATGTTCACAGCAAGGGAGGATATTATGTTCTCGAGAGCGAGGCCCGAGCGCATAATGCACGGGTTCTGGCTGCTCTGCAGGCTGCGGTGGCTGCACCTAGAGCCTTCATGAGCTGTCACTCCAACTACTATGCAGGCTACTGATGGTGATTGCCAAGTTAGGCCAAAAGCCTAAGCTTGGGGGAGTACATGTTTCCACCGACATTACATTTATGTTCACACATTTTCATTCCAGTTGCAGGTGTAGACACTTTTTCATTGTATTATCCATGCTAGATTTATTTTCTCACCTTCTTCTTGTGTGTTTGAAAAACTTTGAGAAAATACAAAAATATTTCGTGCTTCTTTTTGTTTTTTCTTTCTAGTGTAGTTAGTTGTAGTATTTAAAAAGAAAACCCAAAAATATTTCTTTTTTTAATTTGCTTTCTTCCAGGAAACCAAAAACTCCAAAATATTTCAGTGTGTTTCTCTGAATTTATTTTCTTTTTATTGAGTCGTACTGGGGAGAGGACCACGATGAAAATGTTGAGTGGCTCTCATATGCATTATTGTTGATCTAACAGAGAGCCCATATTACTTTGTATTCTCCTTTTGAATAAAATGTTTGCAGATTCTAGCTTAGTCCACGGCACTCTTGCAATATTATTATTTTCATATCGTTCGATCGTGCAAGTGAAAGGCAATAAATGACTATATTTGATGAACTGGCTGTGGCAGAGAGAAACGGGTATGAACTCAACTTGTTATGTTTTTATAAATATGTTCAACCTAGTATCCATGTTCAGCTTATTATGATCAATCATGTTTGCAATGACAATTAGACATTATAGTCTCTCATGCCATGATTAAGTAACTAGGAGTGGATAATGATTTACCTTGGATGACAACATTGCGTTAAGATGATTTTGATGTAGTATGATGATATGGTATCCTCCTCTGAATGTTCGACTGGCTTGACTTGGCACATGTTCATGCATGTAGTTGAATCGAAACCAACATAGCCTCTATGATATTTATGTTCATGGTGTTCATATCCTACTCATGCTAGTATCCAATGTTACTTATGCATAATGCATGTTCATGACCGTTTTCGCTCTCTAGCTGACCGCTTCTCAACCTATTTGCTAGCCTTTGCCTGTACTAAGCGGGAATTCTACTTGTGCATCAAAAACCCTGAAACCCAAGTTATTCCAGATGAGTCCACCATACCTACCTATATGCGTTATTACCCTACTGTCCTAAGTAAATTTGCATGTGCCACCTCTAAAAACATCAAATGAATATCCTTTTTGTGTGCCTGGATTGTTCATAGAGCGACAGGAGGTAGTCAGTATCTTCCATGCTAAGCGGTTTATTCTCATGATGAGTGTTTATTCACTCGTCCTTGCATGAGAGGGGCGGTAATAGGGATTCCCAGCCCCGAACTCAAATTGCAAATAATTAAACAAAACTCCCGCATGACTGTTGTTGGTATGGACGGTACCCGTTGTTTCGAACAAGCCGTGGAGTGTGATTGTTGGTGGAGGGGGAGTAAACCTTTACTTTTATCGCTTGGGAACCGCAACTAATGTGTTTATCATGGAAGATACCGATAGCTATTGGTCGTGAAGTAAACAAGAAGGGTGCATTTCTCAAAATTTCAATTACCTCTGTTTTAAAAACTTGAGCTCTGGTACCTTTGCAAATCACTGCTTCCCTCTGCGAAGGGACTATCTATTTAATTTTATGTTGTGTCATCACCTTCTCAAATAAGCGCCAGAACCTGAGAGCACTATTTTCATCCTGATGCATTGTGTGTAGCTAATGTTAGGTGCATCATGACTGGATCTTTTCTACCATGAATTACAATGTTTAGTCACTGCTTGAACTTTGGAGGTGCTCTGCATTTATGTTTTGCTGTCTCAGAAAGGGCTAGCAAAATACCACTATTTTCATATTATATCATGGTTGCTTTGCCAAAGTGTTGTTGTTTGAGATATCTTATTATTGCTCGCTAGTTGATTATGCCATTGATATGAGTTAATATAATTTTAAGAGTTATTGTAGACATGGTTAGTTATAATCTTTGCTGAAAACCTGGGTGCTACTTAAGCTTATTTATGTAAACAAGAGCAAAAGAGTTCGTAAAAGTTTTTCTTTTTCACTTTCAGTTTATCAACGGAATCGCTTGAGGACAAGCAAAGGTTTAAGCTTGGGGGAGTTGATACGTCTCCATCGTCTGTACTTTTCCTAATGCTTTTCCTCTTGTTTTGGACTCTAATTTGCATGATTTGGATGAAACTAACCCGGACTGACGCTGTTTTCAGCAGAACTACCATGGTGTTGTTTTTTGTGCAGAAATAAAAGTTCTCGGATTGGAATGAAACTTTGCGAGGAATTTTTATACAAATATAGATAATTTCTGGAGCCAAGAACCACCGGAGAGGGGCAACTTGGTGGGCACAACCCACCAGGGCGCGCCCCCTCTCCAGGCGCTCCCACGTGGGTTGTTCCCACCTGGTGGACCCGCAGACCCTAATTCCGACGCTATAAAATCACATTTTTGGAAAAAAAATTGGGACGAAAGAATTATCGTGTTTCATGAGACGGAGCCGCCGCCGCCTCCTGTTCTTCATTGGGAGGCCAGATCTGGACTCCGTTTGGGGCTCCGGAGAGAGGGATCTTCGATCTTCGTCATCACCAACCCTTCTCCATCACCAATTTCATGATGCTCTCCACCGAGAGTGGGTAATTCCTTCATAGGCTCGCTGGTCGGTGAGGAGTTGGATAAGATTCATCATGTAATCAAGTTAGTTTTGTTAGGGCTTGATCGCTAGTATCCATTATATTCTGAGATTGATGTTGCTATGACTTTGCCATGCTTAATGCTTGCCACTTTGGGCCTGGGTGCCATGATTTTAGATCTGAACCATTTATGTTATCACCATTATATTTATGTTCTAGATTCAGTCTTGCAAGTTATAGTCACCTACTACGTGTTATGATCCGGCAAACCCGGAGTGACAGAAGTCGGGATACTTCTCGGTGATGACTGTAGTTTGAGGAGCTCATGTATTCACTATGTGTTAATGCTTTCTTCCGGTTCTCTATTAAAAGGAGGCCTTAATATCCCTTTGTTTCCAATAGGACCCCGCTGCCATGGGAGGGTAGGACAAAATATGTCATGCAAGTTCTTTCCATAAGCTTGTATGACTATCTATGGAATACATGCCTACATTATATTTATGAACTGGATCTAGTGCTGTATCGCCCTAGGTTATGACTGTTATATGATGAATATCATCCAACAAATTCACCGATCCAATGCCTACGAGTTTCTCTCATATTGTTCTTGCTAAGTTACTACTACTATTGTTACTATTGCACTTGCTACAAAATCGTTGCTATCACTGTTACCGTTACTATTGATGTTGCTACCACTATCAAAACTATCATACTACTTTGCTACTGATCACTTTGCTGCAGATAATTAATCTCCAGGTGTCCTTGAATTGACAATTCAGGTGCCAATACTTGCAAATATTCTTTGGCTCCCTTTGTGTCGAATCAATAAACTCCTTTTGATGTGTGCTAGACTACGTCAGTATTTCCCCTTTTTTGGCCCCAGGTGAACTTAGGCTCACTGGTACGTGCCGGTCCTAAACAAATGGTTTTTTACCCCTTTCCGCGACGGCATTTGGAACCGTCGCCAACTGAGTGTGGGCGATAGGGGGATCCTTCCCACACGACCCGGAAACCGTTGGGGATATGCCCCCCTGGCACACACGCTCGGCAAAATGAGGTCGTGTGCGACCGGCGAGCACTCAAATACAGAAATACATACAGTAGTGCTAAAAAATTACAATTATACATGCAAAATCATTTCCGGTCGTAAGTACATCCCACATAGTCAGTCACCACTAAACGTTTCCGTTCGTATATACATCCCACACAGTCACTACAAGGAAAAAGTTTGCGCAAGGTGGCGCAGCGCAAACAGTTTTGAAGAGAATGTCGTGTGTGATTGTTCATTGATCCAACACGGTTTATTCCTAAAAACTGTGTGCATTGCTTAGGTCATCGCCCACGGTGTTTTCTCATTGACCGTTTGCAATAGGAAAACCCAATTTGCAAGCTAATTGGCCAATTAGCGGGCTAATTGGCCTATTATTAATAATCCATTTACTAATCTAATTGACATTCATATTAAGCACATAACATATTCCATTTCCATATTAAGGAAGCAGGACTTCATAATTGAAATACATCAGAGGACAACATGATATAGCTTCATCACTTAGCTACTCCATTACACAACTACACCAGTAGCAAGTTTCACATGCAACATCTAGATCCTTTCGAAATTAGCATCATAGATGGTACATAGAGAGATGCATCTCATCTGGAAAACTGTTGAAGCGGAAGGCGAATATTGAGCCTTCATTCATGTTGAAGGTCTTTGCAACTTTAGTCCAGTGCCTGTGGATGATTGATCGTCCGTCCTTCGACCTCTGCAGGAACACTTCAATATTGAACCGTGGGTGTTGTATGAAAACTCTCCTCGCCTCCTGACCACAGAGGTGGTTTGAGAGGTAATCATCAGTGAAGCCTGAAAACAAGGATGTGCATAAATATATTCTCTATATTGGAAATGGGGCAAAGGAATACAAAAAGGGAAGGTACAATAGTTAGTACCATCTTGTAAACCTCAGTGCTTCCCATTGTTTCCCTGCAACACATATAAGGTAGTTAGTCATCAGGTTAAGTAAGGGTTCGCATGCTATCAGTAAAATATTTTGATGATAAATAAGCACATTGCAGATTCATCAGATTAATTCATGCCACATGGAAAACCCATTTATCCAAACCAAACATGATTAGGAACTAGGAAATATAGCACTTGTATATGTTTCTCATGTATTAAGTGCAGCCAAATTCGATTTATTCCTCACATGGTATACAATAACAGAATGCAGCCACAGCAATTGAACATCGCATTGCAGAATTGAACGAAGCAGTTAACTAAACACCACAACAAATGAACCAAACATTAATTGAGCACCACATTGCACAATATAACATACTCCTAATAGAAGATCGGACATTTAACCAAACCAAGCATGCTTAACAACTTGGAAATATAGCAATTGTATTTGTTTCTCATGTATTTAGGACATCCAAATTCGATTTATTCCTCACATGGTATACAATAAGAGAAGGCAGCCACAACAATTGAACATCGCATTGCAGAACTGAACCAAGCAGTTAACTGAACACCACAACAAATGAACCAAACGTTAACTGAGCACCACATTGCACAATATAACATACTCCTAATAGAAGATCAGACAGTTAACCAAACCAAGCATGCTTAACAACTTGGAAATATAGCAATTATATTTGTTTCTCATGTATTTAGTACAGCCGAATTTGATTTATTCCTCACATGGTATACAATAACAGAATGCAGCCACAACAATTGAACATCGCATTGCAGAATTGAACCAAGCAGCTAACTAAACACCACAACAAGTGAACCAAGCCACAACAAATGAACCAAGCAGTTAACTAAACACCAATTGAACAATATAACATACTCCTAATAGAAGATCAGACAGTTAACCAAACCAAGCATGCTTAACAACTTGGAAATATTGCACCCTGAAGAATTGAACATCACATTTGCAGAATTGGACCAAGCAGTTAATCGAAAACCACATTGCACGACATATGGAACATATACACTATAGCAGAAGATTGCATGGTGAAAGTAGATAGCACAATTCACTAGAATTTGTTAAGGAAAGGCAGTAGTTAGCAAATTGAACATGGGTCCTTATAGTGAGCTAATAAGACAGGCTACTCCTCATTGTCGGAGATATCGATGATGATTGGCTCCTTGGACATGGAAGAGGGCGAGGCCTCCGCATCGTGGGTGCCCTCGTTGTAGTGGTAAGTTGCCTGAGCCGCTCCGGGCACCAACGTGCTGGCTCTCGAGATGAGGTAAGCACGTGAACGCTGAGAAAACACCGCATAGTCTTCGTCGAAGGCACCGACGGTGGCCTCGAGAAAATGCCACGAACTATCGTTTAAAGCAGCCAACCGGGTCGCGGCATCGGTGCGCGAGGCGTCAACAGTGGCCTCGACGGCGAGGTGCTCCTCCAAGATCTGGGGGTCCGCGCGAATGGCAGCCATCGCGACCTCATCCGCGCGTGCGGCCGCGATTTGCTTCTCCACTGCCAAATGCTCCTTGAGGTCCTGGCTATATTGCATGCACCATGGCATAGGCCGGCGCTTATTTGGTGGAGGGGTTGGTGATTTGGGTGGAAGGTGTCGTGCTCGCGCCGGCGGTCGGGGCATGTGGGATGTGGAAGGAGGAGGAGGATGGGGGTCGGGTGTGGATTACCTGCCTGGATAGGCGAGGCCGAGCAGCGTGAAGGAGGGTCGCCGGTGAGGAGGCGGCGGCGCTGCAAGCAAGGATTGAAGGTTTCAACTTGAAAGGAAGGCGGAAAGGGGGGAAATGTGGCTTTTGGTAAGGGGGAGGGGGCGGGGAGGTAGATATTTCCACGAAAGCCGAAAATTTGGAATCGCTTCAGACAAAAAACTGGCGCGCAAAGTGTCATCAGACACGGTCCCTTGCAGACAAGGTCCAAAGATATTTTGTGCTACATCTCACACGGTTGGTTATAATAAACTGTGGGGGATGTACTTGATTTTTTGTCTTGATTTGAATTACATAATGGGGTCACAGCGGCCATGGACGGTGTTTGAATTGCTAGACCTTTTATTAGCAGTGATCATTAAAGAATTGGAATTATTCAGGGCTCGTTTGGACATTTTTATGCATTAAGTGAGTTTTCAATGCATTTGTGTGCATAATTCAAATTTGAACTACATGCACATGCTCCAGTGCATATAAATTGGTTGAAAATCAAATCTTTGTCCTTGGGTGCATGCTTAGGTCCCATGCAAGAAATGGGAATGAATGTCAAACACCAGGGCACCGTTGATTGTCGGCAAAACATTGAGATGCCTGGTTTTTAAATTCTATTAAATCCAAAACTCGTCTAAAATTCATGAAACGTGGCATGCTATCATGGAACGGCATCAACATGCTGTGGTACAAAATTTGTCCCATTTGGGGCAGGTTTGGGTATATGCTTCTCACAAACCGGAGCTTCTCACAACAAGCATAATGGTTTTCGGTAGGGAACATCCCACCTTTGGGGACGAAACGATATCCATTGCCTCTTATTGCTTTCAAGTTTTTTTCTCGTGTCAACATAGAACAACAGGAGTGGTGTGTGAATTTTTGTGATTTTTCGGGGTTCGTTTGGACATTTTTATGCATTAACTGAGTTTTCAGTGCATTTATGTGCATAATCCAAATTTGAACTACATGTGCATGCTCCAGTGCATATAAATTGGTTGAAAAATCGAATCTTTGTCCTTGGGTGCATGCTTAGGTCCCATGCAAGAAATGGGAATGAATTTCAAACACCAGGGCACCGTTGATTGCCGGCAAAACATTGAGATGCCTGGTTTTTAAATTCTATTAAATCCAAAACTCATCTGAAAATCATGAAACTTGGCATGCTATCATGGAGCGGCATCAACATGTCGTGGTACAAATTCTGTACCATTTGGGGCAGGTTTGGGTATATATGCTTCTCACAAACCGGAGCTTCTCACAACAATCATGATGGTTTTCGGTAGGGAACGTCCCACCTTTGGGGACGAAACGATATCCATTGCCTCTTATTGCTTTCAAGTTTTTTTTCTCGTGCCAACATAGAACAACAGGACTGTTGTGTGAAATTTTGTGATTTTTCGGGGTTCGTTTGGACATTTTTATGCATTAACTGAGTTTTCAGTGCATTTATGTGCATAATTCAAATTTGAACTACATGCGCATGCTCCAGTGCATATAAATTGGTTGAAATATCAAATATGTGTCCTTGGGTGCATGCTTAGGTTCTGTGCAAGAAATGGGAATGAATTTCAAACACCACGGCACCGTTGATTGCCGACAAAACATTGAGATGCCTTGTTTTTAGATTCTAGTAAATCCAAAACTCGTCTGAAATTCATGAAACTTGGCATGCTATCATGGAGTGGCATCAACATGCCGTGGTACAAAGTTTGTCCCATTTGGGGCAGGTTTGGGTATATGCTTCTCACAAACCGGAGCTTCTCACAACAAGCATGATGTTTTTCGGTAGGGAACGTCCCACCTTTGGGGACGAAACGATATCCATTGCCTCTTAGTGCTTTGAATTTTTTTTTCTCGTGTCAACATAAAACAATGGGAGTGTTGTGTCAATTTTTGTGATTTTTTGGGTTTCGTTTGGACATTTTTATGCCTTAACTGAGTTTTTAATGCATTTATGTGCATAATTCAAATTTGAACTACATGCGCATGCTCCAGTGACTATAAATTGGGTGAAAAATCAAACATGTGTCCGTATGTGCATGCTTAGGTCCCATGCAAGAAATGAGAATGAATTTCAAACACCAGGGCACTGTTGATTGCCGGCAAAACATTTAGATGCCTGGTTTTCTAATTCTAGTAAATCCAAAACTCGTTCGGTGCGCAGGTTCACGGGGAAGCGTGCGAGATGTTCAACGCAGGATTTGTGCATCTCTTCAACGCAAACGGTTCAGTGAAGCAGTAAAGCGACAGAAAATAAACCAAAAAATATATGTGCTGCCACACGCCCCGTGTGTCATGCGAGCAAGCGTGAGTTGACGGGACGCATGCGAGCATTCCGCCGTGCAGGCATACCGAGAGGCGTGCGTGCAGGTGTGTGTATTGATGGGGAGGCGTGCGAGTAGCTGTGTGAAATGATGGTAGGAATGGCAGACGTCCGCCGTGCAGGCTCACCGGGAGGTGAGACAACTTTTGACTGCAGCCTGCCTCGCTCCCAATGGTCCGTATTAATTGCGCGCCTGACCTGCCGGCCATAATAGGAGGCCGCACCCCAGGTCCGTAGAGGTCACCGACGTCTGGACTCCCAAGTGTATGACGATGCCGCCGAAGCGCACCATCAAAGGGAGTGGCGACGCAGGGGCTGGTGAAGCACCCGCACAGCGCGTCAAGCTGGCCACAGAGGTTTCCGTCACTGCCGACGAGGTCTCGCGCGGGCAGCAGCACGACCATGAATTCGTCGGCGCCGTCGTGCCCCCCCCCCCCCTCCCCAGCTGGAGCTGGAGGTCAGCAGCAACTCCGGCAACAACTGCGACTCCGACGGAAAACCGGTTAGCCACCTACATATATGTTTGTGCCTTTTTTCTTCCTGATCTTGGGAATCGATTTCGAATGTCCTACATGTTATGCCATTTTTTCTTTCAGAATGGTATGAACACAGATGAGGCTCCGACCAGCGCCGCCGCCGGATGTAGATCTTCGACCCGGCTGTGCGGCCAGAAGCGGCCCCCTAGACCTAAGGAACCAGTAGAATCTCCGGCGGACCGCATCAGCGATCTCCCAGACGGAATCCTTGGGGAGATCATCTCCTTTATCCCCACCAAGGATGGCTGCCGCACAGAAGTCCTCGCATCTCGGTGGCGCACCGCGCCTCTTAATCTTGACTGTCGTCAGCTATCTGTCGATGATGATTCTGAACTGCCCGGAGCCATCATCTCCTCTCACGGGGGCTCCGTTCAATGCATCTGCATCCTGGCATGCTACCTGCTAGACATACCCTGCACGGTGGCCGCCTACCTGACATCCCGTCAATTCGATAAACTCCAGCAGCTTGAGTTCTACCATTACAGCGATAGGTTTCCAACAAGAGCTGCATCTGTGCCCTCACCACCAATGCCCATCTCAAGGTTTTCCTCCTCTCTCCACACCGCCACCTTGACCTGATGCCATCTAGCAGACTATCTGGTACAAATGCTTCGACTGCCACTGCTGAAAAAACTTGCGCTTCTGTTGGTTGATCTGTCGGTGGCCTCACTTCAAAGCATCATCCACTCTAGCTGCCCTGCACTACATCATTTGGTGCTTGTTTTTGGAATAGGAATCCATATCCCTTGTCTCAAAATAAAGTCGTCTCACATTGTAAGCATTGGAATTCATTTTGAAGGACAGGAGCTCATCATCGAAGATGCCCCTTCACTTCAAAGGTTGCTCCTTAATTGTTGTTATAAACCTTCACAAATAACTGTGGTCTCTGCGCCTAAACTAGAGACCTTGGGTCCAATTAGTGATCCGTTTGAATCGTCTGAGATGGTGTTTGCCTCCACACCTATTGAGGTATTGTATATTCTTCACGTACACTTTTGAAATTTGCATTTTTCATTTGTGCGCATAAGTTAAGTATCATCTTGGAGTACACTTTCAGTGCTAATATTATGTTCTATGCTCAATGAAGCGCTTGTCCATCCTATCAGTGGTGGTGGATTCTGTCAAGACCTTATATATCACTATGTGGTGTTTTGATCTCATCATCATTATTGCCTTGCTGCAATTCTTTCCATGTCTGGAGAATTTGTATATGAAGGTGATGATTTCATGCACATTGAAAGCCGATATATAATGTACTATAATTAATCGTTTAGCTATCACTCTTTCAACATAATCTTTTTTAGACATTAACTGTTTTCAATCTTCATCTCTATTTACGCACTAACACATGGAAAAAAGGTATAACCAATCGATGGTTCAAGAAGCACCGGGATTTTCTCAGATCTCACGACATTCGTTTGAAGACAGTAACACTGGAAGGATATGCATCCAACAATGCAAAAACTAGCTTTGTCACATTCTTCATGTTGAATGTGAGGGCACTATTGTCCGTGAGGATTAAGTTTTTCAACAAGAAATTTCTTACGGTTGCAGGTGTTGAACAACATAAAAAGAAGTTTCATGTGGACCTAAGGGCTTCTGATCGTGCTCGGCTTCTATTTACAACAACTTGTCATCATGGACCAGTAGAATTTCTGGCCGTTGATCTTGATTTTATGGATCAGACCGATCCAATTGATTGTGACTGCCGAAAACTTTGGTTGAGTTAGATGTCATTGTCCTGTTCAATCTGGATTTTGTCTAAACCTGATGAGCAATTAATCCTCGTGCTTTTGTATTGTTTGTTAGCTGGAGTTAGATATTGTTGCCCTTTTCAACACGGCTTTGACCCATATTTTCTTTCTTACTGGGCCAATGGCTTGCCATTTCTTTAATTAAGACATAAATATTATGAGCATTCACAACATAGGCAAAGAACATCACTCTCGCGGGATCCTTGAGATCTTTGTTCATTACAGAACCACAAGTTTTTAGTGCCCACCAGCACCCACAAACTTATTTTCAGCTTGCACACCAAGGGTTGTAATTCTTAATAAGAAAAGCTGCATGGTAGTCACATATTTGGATTTATCATTTGGGACCCATGAGGAAAGAGCCTATCCAGGGCGGTGACGACTCGACAGTAAACATTGAAAAACCTGGTTTTAAAATTACTGTAAATCCAAAACTCGCCTCAAAATCATGAAACTTGGCATGGTGTTATGTCATAGCACCAACATGTTGTCGTAAAAAACTAGTCCAATTTGGGTCAAGTTTGGTACAATCTTCTTACAAACCGGAGCCATTCTAATTATTGTGGTAATTTCTAGCTTATTTATCCTTTCATTGGTTAACCCAACAAATACTTTTTATATATAATAGATGTGTGTGCCCGTCTAGCGCACACACGTTGATCTATCTAACTGTTTCAGTTGTTGTGGCTAATCGCAAACAGTTCATCCATGTAAAGTGTATGCCATCAATCGCAGACACTTTGATCTGGCTGACCGGTTTCTGTTATGTTGCCTAATCACAAACAGTTAATCCTTCTGAAGCGTATGCCCTCAATCACACACACCTTGATCTGGCTGACCGTTTTTTTTGTGTTGCCTAATCACAAATAGTTCATCCGAGTGAACCGTATGCTCTATATCGCACACGCCTTCATCAGGCTACCCGTTTCTTTTGTTTCGCCTCATCGCAAATAGTTCATTGGACTGAACCGTATGCCCTTGATCGCACAAGGAACTAAAATCTAAACCGTGTTTGATGGCTCCACCATCGCAAACGTTTTGCACCTTTTTTGATGGTTCTTTTACACCATCGTTTGTGATTATTGCATCGCACACAGTTTCGTCGAAGGGTCTCTGATCATAGTGTCGCGTTAGCAGCATCCTGCAGTAGTGGCTCAAACATGATTGGAGGGGTCCTAGCTACGCCATGCGTTCAATAAAAAAAGCAAGCCTCTGGTTTAGCCATTAGGCGGAGCTTCTTTACACACCGGTAGCGGAACAGCCCAGGCAGCTTAACGTGCTCTTGGCACAAGGTTATCGAACCAGTAGGAGAACCAAGCAACACTACGTAAAAAGCACCTAGACACAAATAACAAATACTCGCAACCCGATGTGTTAAAGGGGTTGTCAATCCCTTTCGGGTAACGGCGCCAGAAATTGGCAAACGGACGTGAGAAAGTTGTAATAATTTGATAGATATATCTCGCGGGAAGG
Source organism: Aegilops tauschii subsp. strangulata (assembly GCF_002575655.3). Taxonomy (NCBI): domain Eukaryota; kingdom Viridiplantae; phylum Streptophyta; class Magnoliopsida; order Poales; family Poaceae; genus Aegilops; species Aegilops tauschii. The sequence goes on from NC_053036.3 coordinate 574,800,810, forward strand.
CGAGATAAAATAAATTGCAGCAAGATATTTTTGTATTTTTGATTTAATAGATCTGAAAATAAAAGCAAATAAAATAGATCGCAAAGGCAAATATAATGAGCAAGAGACCTGGGGGCCGTAGATTTCACTAGTGGCTTCTCTCGAGAAAAATAGCAAACAGTGGGTAAATGAATTACTGTTAGGCAATTGATAGAACTTCAAATAATCATGACGATATCCAGGCAATGATCATTATATAGGCATCACATCCAAGATTAGTAGACCGACTCCTGCCTGCGTCTACTACTATTACTCCACGCATCGACCGCTATCCAGCATGCATCTAGTGTATTAAGTTCATGGAGAAACAGAGTAATATAATAAGAACGATGACATGATGTAGACAAGATATATTTATGTAGAAATAGAACCCATCTTGTTATCCTTAATAGCAACGATACAGACGTGTCGGTTCCCCTTCTGTCACTGGGATCAAGCATCGTAAGATCGAACCCATCACAAAGCACCTCTTCCCATTGCAAGATAAATACATCAATTGGCCAAACAAAACCCAAATATCAGAGAAGAAATACGAGGCTATAAGCAATCACGCATATAAGAGATCAAAGAAGACTCAAGTAACTTTCATGGATAAAAAGCTAGATCTGATCATAAACTCAAAGTTCATCCGATCTAAACAAACACACCGTAAAAGAGTTACATCATATGGATCTCCAAGAGGCCGTTGTATTGAGAATCCAAAGAGAGAGAGGAAGCCATCTAGCTACTAACTACGGACCCGTAGGTCTACAAAGAACTACTCACACATCATCAGAGAGGCACCAATTGATATAATGAACCCCTCCGTGACGGTGTCTAGATTGGATCTGGTGGTTCTAGAACTTGAGGCGGCTGGAATTGATTTTCATCGACGCCCCTAGGGTTTATGGGTTTTGGGGGTATTCATAGAGTAAAGAGGTGGTTCGGGAGGCACCCGAGGTGAGCACAACCCACCAGGGCGCGCCTGGGCCTCCAGGCGCGCCCTGGTGGGTTGTGCTCCCCTCGGAGCACCCCCTAGGTGCTTCTCCGGCCCACTGGTTGTCTTCTGGTCCATAAAAAATCCACAAAAAGTTTCATTGCGTTTGGACACCTTTTGGTATTGATTTCCTGCGATGGAAAAAACAGCAACTCGCACTTGGCACTATGTCAAAAGTGTAGTACCAAAAAATGATATAAAATGACTATAAAATGATTATAAAACATCCAAGAATGATAATATAACAGCATGGAACAATCAAAAATTATAGATACGTTGGAGACGTATCAAATATCACCCAACGCAATTATCCATTGATGATCCAATGCCTACGCTTTTCATATATTGATCTTTGCTAATTTATTTTCGTTGTTTGCTTTTACGATCACTACAAAATAGCTACTATTTCTATTGCTACTGTTGCGTTACTATCTGCCGTGGAATTGTCACGGCAGATGTCCTAGCGGAAGGACTTAGTTGTGGAGCCATCGCAACTAGGTTAGCTTAAAGGGGTTAATCGGGACAAAGGACACAGAGAGTTATACTGGTTCGGCCCCTTGCGGTGAAGGTAAAAGCCTAATCCAGTTTGAGGTGGTATTGCTAGGCTTTCGATTACCAGGGAGCGAATACGCTTGACCTAGTTCTCGATCTCTTGTTTCTGGCCCTAAACTGCCACTGGGTCGTCCCTTTATATACACATGTTGACGCCCGGCGGCTCACGGGTCCCGGCGAGCTGATACACAACGTGTCCGGCTCAGTGACTAACTATGCTTGCCTTACAATACAAGTCATACACACATGGCGGTTCATCCTCCTGGGCCTCAAGTCACCTCTGGGTCTTGGGCCGTCAACGGGCTCGTATGATCCGCCAGTGATATAACCCGGCCCCTCCTGGGCGGTTCATACCCAATAGTCATATCCCCAACATTAGGCCCCAGGTTGATTTGAACTTGTTCACATCAATCTTCAATACCTGACTTGTCAAAAAATCTTGCATCGCCTTGTTTGATAAACCTTGTGTCGGTATCAAAACCGGTGGATCTCGGGTAGGGGGTCCCGAACTGTGCGTCTAAGGTCGATGGTAACAGGAGACAGGGGACACAATGTTTACCCAGGTTCGGGCCCTCTCTATGGAGGTAATACCCTACTTCCTGCTTGATTGATCTTGATGAATATGAGTATTACAAGAGTTGATCTACCACGAGATCGTAATGGCTAAAACCCTAGAAGTCTAGCCCGTATGTTTATGATTGTCCCTATGGACTAAACCCTCCAGTTTATATAGACACCAGTGGGGACTAGGGTTGTACAAAGTCGGTTACAGAGAAAGGAATCTTCATATCCGGACGCCAAGCTTGCCTTCTACGCCAAGGAGAATCCCATCCGGACACGGGTGAGAGTCTTCGGTCTTGCATATTCACAGCCCATGAGTCCGGCCCATGGTTAATAGGGCGGACGCCCGAGGACCCCTTAGTCCAGGACTCCCTCAGTAGCCCCCGGACCAGACTTCAATGATGAGGTGTCTGGCGCGCAGATTGTCTTCGGCATTGCAAGGCGGGTTCCTCCTCCGATGACTTCAAATTGATGTATCCGGCCTTCCATTTTATATCGTACCCCTCGGCTTCTGTGTATCAACAATTTTAGCTTCCACGTGTCAGGCGAATGCGAGAGGTCAGGGTATTTTTGCACATAACACCCCAGCCATGCGAGAAAGAGTGTCTATAAAGAGATTGGGTCTCAGATCCATTCGGCACCACGCGAAAAAAATCCCTAGAGATTGCTAGGGAAAACCATTCCAACATGGCCAACGCTCCCGGCTCCTCCTCCCGTCCCTGCGGCCCAGAAAAAGGCGAGTGGGAGAGGTGCTCCGTTCCCCATAGTCAGCTAGAGAAGCTGCAAACGCAAGGATTTCTTCCCCCCGCGGATCTGATCCCTGTTCGAGCGGGGCTGACTTCCTTCAACGGCGAGGCCCAAGCGGAGAACTTCCCCAATCCATCTGAGGGGGAACGAGTGTGCTTTGTTCCCTACCTGCTAAGAGGCATCGGGTTCCCAATCCATCTGTTCCTCAGAGGGCTTTTGGAATACTATGGCCTCTAGCTGCACAACTTCACGCCGGCCTCCATCCTGCACATCTCGGGTTATGTTACTCTCTACGAGCTATTCCTGGGTTGTGAGGCCCACTTTGAACTGTGGAGAAGGTTATTCTGCCTCGTCCCGCGTAATCACGAGGGATCAATATTTGAAGTGGGCGGGGCCGAAATATGGCGCAACGCCGAGACCGGATACCTATTCGGCACACCAAAGAAGGCATCCGAAGAGTGGCCTTCCGAATGGTTCTATTTGAGGACGTCGCACTTCCAGACCCAGTTCGGAGAGGTCTTCCGGAGTTTACAAGCGTCCCTTTGAAGAAACGCCACAGCTGGCGCCCTCGGAGCCTCGAAGAGGAAGATAGTGCGGAAGTTTGCCAACTTTTGAGCAAGATAAGGACGCTCGCCCAGTCCGGATTCACGATAGTCGAAGTAATGGCGACCTCCATAGTGCGAGGGATTCAGCCACTCCAATACAGAGGGCTTCCCATGTGGCACTACAATGGGGAAGACGACGCTTCCCGCTACGGCAGAAAGGGTCCGGACACCCCCGCCGCTCTAGCCAAAATATTGGCCGAACTGTTCAAAGGGGAGGAAGAGGAGTTCATGCGTATCAAGCGCAGAGAAGGATTTTCCATGTACAGTCCTCCTAGCTGGGTAAGCCCCCAACTCCTCTACTCTACTCATTCCACCCCCTGAGCTACTTTCAATAAATATTAACCCATCCATTTATAACAGCACTGGCGAAAGATTTCCGAAGGGCTTCACAGCCCCGCCCCGCAGCCCGAGGGCCACAATCGGGAACTTGACCCCGGATTTGAAGAAGATCCGGATATATTCGTGGTGCTCGAGGGCGGGGTGTTTTACCAGGAGAGCTATGTCGACACAGAGGTGGCCATCATCGTCGATTATCCCGGTCTTCTCCCAGCTTCCCACGTAAGTAATCAGGAGACATCTCATCCACAAGAGTTCTCTCATTCTGCCTCACCCACCGCACCGTCCTCTGCTAAAAAGGGGAGGCGTTCGACGCATCATGCTGCCCCAGGGGCATCTCCAAAGAGAGCGGCCCCCACGCGTAGCAGGCCTTCAAAGAGGAAGGCAAACAGAGATACGGCCGGGCCTTCATCAAAGAGGTATGGATTCGCAACTATGTTCGTCAGCAGTCTCGCCCAACTGTGACTCCTATGTTCGTCTTGTATCAGGAAAAAGGTTCAACGGACTATGTCCGGAGACCCGGCCGGTCGTACTCCCAATATCCAGGATTCGGTCCCAACCGAGGAGACGGGACCCGACATGGGAGTGGCGCCGGACTGTCCTTCTGCCGAGGGCTCGGAAGATATGTCTGTCACCAACTCGGAAGTGGAGAGTGCCATGAATCATCGGCGCTGGAGGGCCGTTTTACGAGATCCCCGCTTCTCAAAAGAGGCGTTCGGTGCCTTCACCTCGGCTGATGCATATACTTGGGCTGCTCGAGATGGGCTTAACAGAGCCACAGAGCAGCATTTAAAAGATGTGCAGGTAAGTTTACTTTGTCCAAATTTGATAACCCTGTACCAGTAGCCCCCGAGACTTGAAGCAGTTGGTACAAATGATTTAAGGATCGTTGTATAACCAGGTTCCTACGGAGAAGAACGACCTGCTAGACCAAGAGCTGGAAAAGTGTCGACACAGCTAACTGTTGTTACCGCCGAACTGGAAAAGTCCAAGAAGACGTCCTCTGGTAATATTTCCGTCCATCGAGAAACAATAATTATATACCAGCTGTGCTGATACTGTTGCTTGTCTCATAACAGGGTCATCGGACCAACTGGAAGAGAAACTGAAAGCCTCTCAAATAGGCGAGAAAGAGGCGAAAAGACTACACGCCACAGGCGAGCGCGTTCTGACCCGAGTCAGAGAGGAGAAAAACAAACTCCAGGATTCCAACACCCAGCTGGGCAAGGAACTGAAAGATGTGCGGGCCCAACTTGCTGACTCCGTGAAGGAGAATAAAGGGCTGTGAGGCGGTATATTAAGTATGTTGCCGAACTTACCTTATAATAGTTCGGAGGTGAAAGGAACTGATATGAGTTATGTTTGCAGGTATGCTGACGGGCCGTCCCGAAGAGGAAATGTCCGGATTGTCGGACGATCTGCTGCAAGGGCTGTCGCAAATGCACGGGCAAGCTTGGCAGGCAATGCCGAGTGTTGCCAAGGCCTTATGGCCATCCGCCTCCCCTCCAGGAAGGATGGAGGAGCTTGTAGAGCTATTCAAGGGAGCGCGGCGAAGTATCCGATTATGGAAGATATCGGCCTGCCGGGAGGGTGCGCAAGAAGCCTGGGCCATGGTGAAAACACGGTATGCCAAGCTGGATCCAATCACATGGCCCGGGTCGGACCTTTAGGGTCAGATGGGAAGGAAGTGCCCGTTAATTTGGTATATGACCAAGTAGTAGTAGCTGCCAAATATTCCCAATAGGATTGTAAGTTAGACAGCCTGTTGGACGGCATAGAGGAAGAAATTTATGAGTCTAGATGACTATGTACTTTCCTTGATATATGTAACTCTAGCTGAATTGTAAAACGATTGTCATGGCAGACCTTTTTGCTTCAACCTCTGGACCCGAAGGTGCAGAGTGTTTCCGAATACCAGAGCGGCCGAATAGACCGGGGTATGCGTGGAAACCAGGCGTAGGGGTCATAGTTGCTTGAACAGACAAGTTGTATCCGGCTAGTTATGTTATATTACATTTAAGATTGTAAGAAACATCTTCCAGAGAGAATAGTTCCGTTAAGGGTTCCTTTCCCCGGGTGTTCATGCTTTAATCCGAGCTGTGATTAAAAAATCGCAGTATATGTAACTTCTGGGGGTTCACAATGGAGTGAATGCGAAAAACATCGTTAATCCACCGACCGAATATTCCCTTAAGAATGCTAGCTTTCGGCTTCACCCAGTCTGAGGTACACCTCCGGATGACCCGACAGTAACAATTGCAGAGGTGCTCCCTTTATGCCCTAGCCGAACTAACGGGAACGTAGGGCATAAGCACAGGAGCCAGGCAACCCAGCTTGGCCAAAACTTAAGTCATATCGATGCATATAATGGCGAAGAAAAGGTACACATGGAAAGAGCACATATGTGATGAGCTTGATGCTCGGAAAATAATAATAGCAAGCTACTGTCCCAGAAGCCCCCAGGTATAATGGATGTACGTATTTGAAGATGTATGCGTCAGGGGTGCACGGTCTAACCGCACGAAAGCTTTAAGGCTAAAGAGAAAAAATGATAAGAGAGAACGAATGAAGGAAACAACAGGGGGAAGGAGACGAACAAAGAGTTGGGCGCTAGGCATAGAATCTTCGGAGTCTGGCCGCGTTCCAGGGGTTCGGCTCTAGGCGATTGTCTGACGCAGCACGCAGGCGGTACGCTCCTCCGGTGAGAACTTCGTCGATGATGAAGGGACCCTCCCACTTGGGCTTTAGTTTGTCCTTTTTCTTCTCCGGCAGGTGTAGAACGAGTTCGCCAACGTTATAAGTCTTGGCCCGCACTTCTCTGCTTTGATACCTGTGAGCCTGCTGTTGATAAAATGCGGAATGGGCTTTTGCGACGTCGCGCTCCTCCTCTAGGGCATCTAAGTTGTCCTGTCGATCGAGCTCGGCCTCTCTCTCTTCGTACATGCGCACACGAGGTGAGTCATGAATAATGTCGCAGGGTAACACTGCCTCTGCGCCGTACACCATGAAGAAAGGTGTGTATCCGGTAGTGTGATTGGGCGTGGTCCGCAGCCCCCCGAGTACAGATTCGAGCTCCTCAACCCAGTGCTTGTCTGATTCTTTCAAAGACCGCACTAGTATAGGCTTGATGCCGCTCATAATAAGACCATTGGCTCGTTCGACTTGACCGTTTGTCTGCGGATGATAGACAGAGGCGTAATCGAGCTTGATGCTCAGGTTAGCGCACCAGGTTTTCACTTCGTCGGCTGTGAAATTGGAACCGTTATCAGTGATGATGCTATGTGGAACACCATAACGGTGTACGACGTCGGATATGAATTCTATCACTGGCCCGGAATCGGCCGTTTTAACTGGTTTGGCCTCTATCCACTTAGTGAATTTATCCACCATGACTAGTAGATATTTTTTCTTATGGCTTCCTCCTTTAAGGGGTCCAACCATATCCAGTCCCCACCACAAAAGGCCAAGTGATGGGGATTATTTGTAGGGTAGTGGGAGGCCTATGGCTTTGGTTGGCGAAGAGTTGGCATCCGACGCAACGTTGGACAAGGTCCTGTGCATCTGCCCGGGCCGTCGGCCAATAAAACCCTGTACGGAAGGCCTTGCTAACAAGGGCCCGAGCTGCGGCGTGGTGCCCGCCAAGACCGGCATGAATCTCAGCCAGGAGCTGCCCCCTCCTCCTCGGAGATACATCTTTGAAGTACTCAAGTAGCGCTTTTCTTGTAGAGCTCTCCTCGTGAACCTTGTAGGCTTTCGAACGCCGGACAATATGGCGGGCCTCGTTCTGATCCTCGGGAAGTTCCTTCCTATTAAGGTAGGCCAAGAAGGGTTCGGTCCATGGGAAAATGACTGCCATAATGAGATGGGCCGACGGTATTATTTCGGCGGCTGAGCCCCCGATGATGTCGGTGTGTTCGGAATCTAGGGTTGTGTTCGGCTCCGAACTGGTGTTGCCGCTCTCCCCTTGCCATACCATGGATGGCTTAAAAAGCCTTTCCAGAAAGATGTTAGGTGGGACGGGGTCGCGCTTAGCGCCGATGCAAGCAAGGACGTCCGCCACTTGATTACTTTCTCGGGCCACGTGATGAAACTCGAGCCCCTCGAACCGAGCCGACATTTTTAGAACTGCATTACGATAAGCCGCCATCTTCGGATCTTTGGCATCAAAGTCTCCATTTATTTGAGATATTGCAAGGTTTGAGTCCCCGCGCACTTCCAGGCGTTGTATGCCCATGGAGACAGCCATCCGAAGGCCATGGAATAGGGCCTCGTATTCGGCTGCGTTATTAGAGTCTGTGTATAATATTTGGAGTACGAACTGGATGACATCTCCAGTGGGGGACGTTAAAACGACGCCCGCTCCTAGTCCTGCCAGCATTTTGGAACCGTCCAAATACATGACCCAGTTGGAATATGTGCCGTACTCTTTAGGGAGTTCGGCCTCTGTCCATTCGGTGATGAAGTCAGCCAGTACTTGGGATTTAATGGCTCGATGCGGTTTGTATGTTATGTCGAATGGAAGGAGCTCAATGGCCCATCTGGCAATCCAGCCCGTAGCATCACGGTTGTTTATTATGTCATTGAGTGGTACTTCGAAAGCCACCGTGATCGAACACTCCTGGAAATAGTGTCGTAGCTTCCGGGATGCCATGAAGACCGCATATGCTATCTTTTGATAATGAGGGTACCGGGATTTGCATGGTGTGAGGACAGTGGATACGTAATATACTGGCTTCTGATGCGGGAATTTGTGTCCGTCCTGTTCTCGTTCAACGACGAGCACGGCGCTCACCATCTAGTGTGTTGCCGATATATATAATAACATGGGTTCGTCGGCGTTCAGCGCGGCCAGGATTGGGTTGTTTGCCAGAAGTGTTTTTATTTCTTCCAGTCCGGCCATTGCCGCATCCATCACTCGAAGTGATCGGTGCGCCTTAGAATACAGTAGAGTGGCAATGCCTTCTCTCCTAATCTGGAGATAAAGCGGCTTAGAACTGCCACGCAACCGGTGAGTCTTTGGACTTGTTTAAGGTCCGTGGGCGTAGCCAATTGTGACAGAGCTCGGATTTTGGCTGGGTTTGCTTCAATTCCCCTATTGGGAACTATGAAGCCCAGCAGTTTTCCAGTGGGGACGCCGAAAACACACTTTTCCGGATTGAGCTTGATGTCATATGCACGGAAGTTGTCGAATGTAAGACGTAAATCGTCTATGAGTGTTTCAACGTGTCTAGTTTTGATGACAACGTCATCCACATATGCTTCAACCGTCTTGCCGATCTGTTTCTCCAGGCATATTTGGATCATGCGCTGATAGGTGGCGCCGGCATTTTTAAGCCCGAAGGGCATGGTGTTGAAGCAGAAAGGCCCATATGGGGTAATGAATGCCGTTGCGGCTTGATCCGACTCCCTCATCTTGATTTGATGGTATCCAGAATATGCGTCGAGGAAGCACAGTAAATCGTGTCCTGCGGTTGCATCAATAATCTGATCGATGCGAGGGAGAGGGAAGGGATCCTTAGGGCAGGCCTTATTGAGGTCTTTGAAATCGACGCACAGGCGCCAGGATTTATCTTTCTTTGGTACCATCACAAGGTTTGCTAGCCAGTCTGGGTGTTTTATTTCCCTAATGAATCCGACCTCGATTAGCTTGGCTAGCTCCTCCCCCATAGCTTGGCGTTTGGGTTCGGAAAAGCGTCGTAGTGTTTGTTTGACCGGTTTATATCCCTTCAGTATATTGAGGCTGTGTTCGGCCAACCTGCGTGAGATTCCTAGCATATCAGAAGGGTGCCACACGAATATATCCCAGTTCTCGCGCAGGAACTCTCGTAGCGCGGTGTCAACCGTTGGGTCTAGTTGTGTTCCAACAGATGCTGTCTTCTTGGGGTCCGTTGGATGCACCTGGAATTTGACTATTTCTTTCGCCGGTTTGAAGGAGGTGGATTTTGGCCGTTTGTCTAGGATTACATCATCCCTGTCCATCGTGGAGTGCAGCGCGGTTAGTTCTTCGGCCGCGAGGGCTTCAGATAATGCCTCAAGGGCCAGGGATGCGGTTTTATTTTCGGCGTGGAGTGCTATGTCCGGATCACTAGCGAGAGTGATTATGTCATTGGGCTCGGGCATCTTAAGCTTCATGTACCCGTAATGGGGTACAGCTTGGAAGCGTGTGAATGCATCTCGCCCCAAGAGGGCGTGATATCCGCTGTTGAAAGGGGCCACTTGGAAGGTTATTTATTCGGACCGATAATTCTCCGGTGTGCCGAATACCACGTCGAGTGTTATTTTTCCCGCACACCGCGCCTCCTGACTGGGAATTATTCCTCGGAAGGTCGCGCTGCTTTGCTCGATGTGGCTCCTGTCTATTTCCATCTTCTGGAGTGTATCTTCATAGATGAGGTTTAGTCCGCTGTCGCCGTCCATGAGAACCTTGGTGAGCCGAAAGCCGTCCATGATTGGACTGAGGACCAAGGCGGCTGGCACTCGGACTGTCCTGTATTTTGGTTCGTCATCGGCATTAAAAGTTATGGCCGTGTCATTCCAAGGGTTTATTGTTGCGATTTGACAGACTTCGGCAAGTTCGCGGAGTGCCCTTTTGCGCCTATTGTTTGAAGCGAATGTCTCGAAGACCGTTAGTACTTTGGGGTTATCATCTTTTGGGGGGTGTTGTTCTGGGGTATTCTTGGTGAGGATATCCTTGCCACTCTTAGCCACCTGCCGAAGTACCCAACATGCTCTAAGGCTGTGGGTTGGTATGTTATCCGGTGTTGCGTGTATTTTGCATGGCCCATCGAGCCATCCTTCCATAACGGTTCCGCGCCCCGTAATGGACTTATATTTCTTTACTATTGGACCGGGCGTGCCACGAGGGTGTGCCCTTTTCGCCTGAGCGAGGGGCTGAGTGGAGACCGATGGTTCTCAACGGGCTGCCTAAGTTTTCCACGCGCTTTCCATTGCGTTGTACTTCTGTATGATAGTTTCCAAGTCGGCGAAGTGTAATATGCGACGGCGGTTGATGGCGTTGAGGATTCCTTCGTCCATGCAATTGTTGCGGAACGCTGAGATCGCCTCCTCGTCGCGGCAATCTTTGATCTTGTCCTTGACAAGAAGGAATCTGGCCCAGAAGTGGTGGACCATTTCCTGAGACTGCTATTGTATGCTCATGAGAGCCCTTATGTTAGGGTGGGTGGGTGGATTTAAATCCGAACCCTGGCCCAGTTTTGGATCCGGAGTCTGGAGGTCTTCTGAACTTAACAGATCGGGCTCCAGGGTATCCACTGATTTCTTAGGCCCGTCGTCTAATTCTATGTTCGGAGGGCAGGATGCATCTCCTCGCAGGTGGGTGTCCGGCTCCTCGAAATCAGAGATCCGGACATAGTCCGTCCTTAGTATGGAGGAAGAGTGGTCGTCTCGCTCGTCGACCACCGCTATCTGGTGGGTGATCGGTGGAGATTTAATTTCTCTCTGATCGGGTTTAAGCCCAATTCGATCGTAGTCTGTAGCGACCCCCAGGGCGGCGATGCGATCTAGGAGCTCGTTTAAAGACGAAAGCTCTGCTGGATCCATCTGCTTGGAGTGTTCGGAGTTGATACGAGGGGGATTTTCGATCACCCGAGAGGTCATTGTCGGCTTAATGGCCGAACGGGCGGTCATGGTAAAGCCGCCCAGCCGGAGGGTTTGGCCTGGGGCCGGTGCTCCTCCGGAGGTGATATCATCCTTGAGAATAAGGCGAGCCATCGATCTGATCTTCGACGTCACAGTGGAACTCTCAATGAAAGCACCAATGTCGGTGTCAAAACCGGCGGATCTCGGGTAGGGGGTCCCGAACTGTGCGTCTAAGGTCGATGGTAACAGGAGACATGGGACACAATGTTTACCCAGGTTCGGGCCCTCTCTATGGAGGTAATACCCTACTTCCTGCTTGATTGATCTTGATGAATATGAGTATTACAAGAGTTGATCTACCACGAGATCGTAATGGCTAAAACCCTAGAAGTCTAGCACATATGTTTATGATTGTCCCTATGGACTAAACCCTCCGGTTTATATAGACACCGGAGGGGACTAGGGTTGTACAAAGTCGGTTACAAAGAAAGGAATCTTCATATCCAGACGCCAAGCTTGCCTTCTATGCCAAGGAGAATCCCATCCGGACACGGGTCTTCGGTCTTGCATCTCCACAGCCCATGAGTCCGGCCCATGGTTAATAGGGCGGACGCCCGAGGACCCCTTAGTCCAGGACTCCCTCACCTTGCTGTAAACTGCCATGACGTCAGCTCACAGAATTTTCTTAAACCGCCATGATGTCACCTTGCTTTGACATCACACGTGGCCCAGAACATCTTAACTGATCTTTATCTTAATAAACATCCTGAGAATCGAGGCATCCATATAGCCATATGATGATTTCGGCCTCCTCGATTCCCGCGCATGCCTTGCAGCCACACCCTTATAAATAGGGGCAGGGGGTCTTCATCATTTTCCTCCTCGTTTCCTCCTTTGTCTTCCTCCTTCGCATGGTCGCACCAGCGCTCGAGCTCCGCCGCCGCGACCTTCGACCGCCGCATCAACGCAGGCCACTGCATCAATCTGATCAGTCCAGAAAACTCCGGCGACCCACCGCTGCTCCTCATCACCCGTAAGCGCACCTCCCCCCTTTATCTCAGATCTGTATTAGGGTTCAGGCCGTTCATCGGTGTTCTTGCCGTTCTTGTGTTATTTCCGTCAACTCCGATAGCTTTCAATCTGGACAGGCCATAGGTCTTGTGCGGAAGTGGTTTTAACATTATTTCCATCATTAGAACAACATCTCTCCATAGAAGATCTCATCAGAGTATCCAAACTTTTTCACTGCTGCCACCTTAGGCTAGAATTTTACTATTTTTCTGAACTGTGGTAGATCCAAATTATTGCTCCAGTTTGTAAAGTCTATTTATCCAATCACTTGGCAAAATTTGAAGTACAATAACTATCACGGTGGCTTATACTGTAAACCGTGATCCGCCATCCGCAAAATATATCTTGACTTTTAAGCTCTGTCTGGTTTAACAGCAGAATTCTTAATCCGGTAGGTACACTGTTCATAGCATTTTATCTTTGACACAATGGTACAATTTAATAGCATGATCTTAAGCGGACAATGTTTCCTTCATTTAGGACTTTGCTCTTCAAGATGGTCAAAACTGTCACTGCTTGCAACTAGGTCATCTCCCGAGTTACAGAGGAAGACTTGAATGTATACGTTCAGACTGGCGTCTTAGCCAAAAAAGAGGTTATCCATTGGAGGGTTCCGGGTAATGAAACTCGTCCTGAGCCCAAAAATGGTGAAGTAGTTGTTTTTATGGATCATATGGTCTGGAGCTTCAGTCCTCCCGGCTCAAGATTCTTCCAAGATGTACTGCACTTCTTTAAGCTTCATCCACAAGATATCAGACCAAACTCTGTCTCAAATATCTGCAATTTCCAAGTGTTCTGCAAGGTGTAAATTCAACAGGAGCCTACCGTAGAACTATTCAGAGAGTTCTACTACTTGAATCGGCAGAATGAATTCACGGACGGACCTAGCCTTGAACTAGGCGGTATATCCATACAACACCGGAAAGAGGCCATCTTCCCAGCTGCTAATCCTCCCAGTCACCCCAAAGACTGGAACCAGACTTGGTTTTATCGCCAAGATACCTCACCAGAAGGAGAGAACCCCCTGCCGGGTTACCGCGCCAGCCGGCTTAGTAGCAGACATCATCTTTCGGACCATATCAGTATAGTAGAACGGAAGAAATATGTGCCGGTTTTCGCAAAGATCCGGGCCTTTATGGCCAACGGCCTAACCGGAATTGATCTAGTTCGATGCTGGGTCGCCTGCAGAGTCTTACCTCTAAGCCGCCGGCCCGGTTTAATGTGTGAGTACACCGGCGAGCTAACAGATCCCCAGTGCCACTGTCAGATCGAAATAACTGAGGAAGACATCAATAACATGACCAAGACTCTGTTGAATGAGAGCTTGGAAGATTGCAGTCAATTCGGACTGAGTCCTTTCTGTACTCTGAATAAGCTGCCAGCTGCAAGTTTTGAACCCAGCTCATACTTGATTCATATTTTCATTTTTTTGCTGCTTGCTCATACTCATTCATTGTTTACAGGCGGACTCACCCATCTGGACCAAGAAATTGCCAGAAAAACCAAAGAAACCCCGGACAAAGAACAAGGCCACCAAAAGGCTTGCTAAGAAGAAGTCCAACACTGCCGAATTATTCAGTTTGGATGACAAAGATGATGATGACGAGTCGGAGGTAGAACTTGATTCCCTTGGCTCATTTTTGTACATCTTATTGACAATGAATATTATCAGGATGAAGCGGACGCCAGCCATGCAGATGATATAGAGGTAATTATTCTTTCCTCCGACTCAGAACCTCTGCCAACACAGAAAACCCGACAAGCAAGCCGGAAAGTAAGATTTTCTCACCCTTTAGCTCACTTGGATCCCAACTTTCTTTTGAAGAAGCAGCAACATGAAGCCTGCCATACAACCCGGAACAGTGGCGGTGGAGTTTTATCCTCCGGCTTACCGAACACCCCGGCACCTCGCAAACGTCGACCGGAGGTCTAAAAAATTTCTGACTTAGATTATCCCAAGGCGGGTCTTGTTCGTCAACCTCTTAACCCGTCTGATTCAAATTATCAGGGAACATCTCACTCTTCCTCTGGCGACTCAACGGGAACTCAACTCCCAACTTTCAAGACTGTGCCTGGGTAAGGGTATATTCAATCATTCAAACTTCATTCCTGTTTAATATACTGACATCTGTGTATTTCTTATTCTTAGTGGTCAGGCCAAACCCAGCAAAAAGGCGAAACTGAATAAGCCGGCTGACGACTCCAACCCGTCTGAACCGGAAAAACAACAGCCAGAATCCACTCATCCAATTGCTGAAGCCACTATTGATGACCTGCCACCAGAAGACCATGAAGTCTCCATAGATCATATGGATGCTGAACCGGCCATTTCTAAGCCGCCAAGCCCAGCTAAACCTGCTGAAGAGAAGACTGATGACGTCGTCGTCACCGGGTTTGGTTACACAGCATCGGGTAACCCAAGTGTCTTATCCAAGCACAGCGCTAAGGAAGAAATTTCTGCTGATGATAAAGGCAAGTGGAAGGTAAACTTAGAGAGCTATGCCCAGTTTGGTGCCCAAGAAATCCACTCTGGTTATTTGAACCATCTATACACTAGCCGTGATTTTGAAGCCGGCTTAGTCAATTTGATGAAGGACCACTATGAGGTAATCCAATCACTATTTTCTTCATAATTACATGTCTATCAGCCGCCAAGTCTATAGGATATGATATGATTGAATATGCCGTAGACTTTTCAATTGCCATAAAGAAACTGAACATCATCATTAGCAGCCCCCAAGGGCCAGCTTAAATCATCAAGTTAAGCCGGGACTTTAAGTAGCAGAAATGAACTTCGCATTCGTAGCCCCCCAAGGGTCGATTTAACTAGCATAGTTAAACCGGGACTTACCAACATTGATAAATCAACACTTCAATATGTAATCTTGATAAACCGGATCATATCATTGCACCCAAGTCATTAGATAAATTCGTCTTCGAAAAGAGCAATAGGCATTAGCCCCCAAGTGCCAAGGAAAATACTTGTATTGTGCTTGGGACTTGGAAAAATTCTTTAAGATCAATAAACATTAGCCCCCAAGTGCCAAGAAAAATACTTGTATTGTGCTTGGTACTTCAAAAATAATCATGATCATAATACCTTCCATGTTTGTTTATGTCACAGGCTGAACTGACTGAGAAGGATGCACAACTGAATGATCTGAAGGCCAATGTTAAAACTCAGCAATCTGAGACATCCATGGCCAAATCAGAACTGAAAACTGCTTTAGAAAACATTGAGCAGCTTAAGCAAAACTTCAATACTTATAAAAACAGCTGGGAGACCAAAAAGGCGGCTCTATTGAAGAGAGCAAAAGATGATGAAGCTACACTTAAACCGGTGACTGATGAGCTGTCCAGCTTAAAGCAGCAAATCAATAACATGTCATCAGCCATCTTCGGTAAGTAGGAAAACATGACTCCTTTGCATGTCAATAAACATATTGTCAACATCGTCTGGCTTATCAGTAAATTTGCTGGTACAGGTTCTCGGAGCGCCAAGTTGGGTTCAGATATGCGCATTCGGCTTAAAGCTGTCTACACTCTTGTGGAACAGTTATATACTGGCACCCAACATACCATTGCTGCTGCTATGCACAATAAATCTCCACCCACTCTCATCAAAGATACATTACAGAGGTTATCAATGCTGCCCCAAAGGATTGATGAGTTAAAACGAGCATCTGCCAGAGCCGGCGCGTTGACTGCTTTAAGCTGGGCAAAGGCATGGCAAGCAGATCTGGACATAGAAGATTTGGCCACTGGTTGCCCCAGTGTCAAAGAGGACGGATCTGCCTTCAGTGCTGATGACTTTGCAGAAATAGCAAGAGCGATGCATCCATTAGCAAGTAAGTTGGCCGAAGAAACCAATCTATCCACATACTAGGCGGCTTATGACGCTGAGAACAAGAAAGTGAAGGCGTCAGTTTATCAGGAGACGGATCTCATCCTGCCGATTCGTAAGCACACCTTCGCTCCTGACATTGATCCATCCAACCTTATTGATGATGAAGTTGTATTTAGAGTGTTGACCGGTATCAACTGGGCTACGCCTGACTTCCAGCTGATGGATAATCAAGAAGCTGAAGAGGAAGAAGAGGCGCAGGATGATCCGGAGGCTTCAACCCGCCAACAGTAAGCATAATGCTTTGTTGTTTTTACATCTCAAAAACACTTATCCTCTTTGGGCCATCGGATGCCTTGTAATAGGCTAGTTAAACTCTTGATCTGTCATGCCATCGTGCATGTTTT
This sequence comes from Aegilops tauschii subsp. strangulata, assembly GCF_002575655.3. Taxonomy (NCBI): domain Eukaryota; kingdom Viridiplantae; phylum Streptophyta; class Magnoliopsida; order Poales; family Poaceae; genus Aegilops; species Aegilops tauschii. Next base: position 574,817,547 of record NC_053036.3, read on the forward strand.
GTTTGCATAACACTGCTGATCCGCCAATTGAAGATTCGCCACTTGTGCTCATGATATCATTAAGTATGCAGATCAGATTTATCATTTTTCCTGCACACAAACAAATCAAAAGTGCCCTGGCGGTTTACCCCAGAGTGGGTCACAATACCCACCACTGGTGACTCTAATAGTTATAACCAGGGCCGGTTTAATCACAACCTTATATAATCATAACAAAATATCATACCTGTGATATTTGCTCACACTTCCGGCTTATCATACCTGTGTAGTAAGGGTTACAACCCAAATATTGAGAGCACAACGCCCTGTTCAATTGATTCATACTGCCGGCTTCCAACTCCGCATGCAGCAAGGGGTAATATCCCAAAACTTAGAGCACAGCGCTCTGAGCACATAAAATCATCATACACTAGCGACATAAAGTCCAAAGCCAGGCCAGGTTAACAAACGCCGGGTAGATTCATAAGTGAACCATAAGGCAACATAGCCCTCATCGGTTTTCAACCATGTATTAACATGTCATAAGAAATGAATCTAAAAAAATGTTTAAATCAAATACAAATCAAAAAATAAAACAAGGATTTCATAGGCTGCCAGGCCTTCAAGTCAAGTGCTTTTCAAGGGCCGCACAGCCACTGAGTTAAACCTTCATTCAACCTTGTAAGCCGGGCCTCACATGACCAATCGCCATTTTAACTTTGTCAAGTTCAAGGTTTGTACAAGATTGACTGTCAAGAGTACGACGAGTCATTCCAGGATTACCTGGGCGGAGTGGCAGACTTAAAAAAGGCAAGATAACTCGGACTTTTTGGTGAATACACCTGGCGTCCCAGCGTATTACACGGGTCAACAAAGCTCTTGTTCATTAACAAAGAGCCCCCAAGTAATGTCTCATTCCAGGCTTACAAGTCGGATCAACAAGGGTATTCATAGCTATGCTCGATGAGCAGGAAGCCCCCAAGTATTTTGTAATCATGGCGTACAAGCCGGATCAAAAATGGTAGTCATAGCTATGCTCAATGAGCAGGAAGCCCCCAAGTGATCATATGAAGTGACAATAAAGACTCATTACTCTCATAAATGAAACGACAGATGTTGGGGAACGTAGTATTTCAAAAAAATTGCCTACGATAACGCAAAATCTATCTAGGAGAAGCATAGCAACGAGCGGGGAGAGTGTGTCTACGTACCCTCGTAGACCGAAAGCGGAAGCGTTTAGTAACACGATTGATGTAGTCGAACGTCTTCTCGATCCAACCGATCAAGTACTGAACGCACGACACCTCGGCGATCTGCACACGTTCAGCTCGGTGATGTCCCTCGAACTCTAGATCCAGCTGAGGCCGAGGGAGAGTATCGTTAGCACGACGGCGTGTTGACGGTGATGAAGAAGTTACCGGCGCAGGGCTTCGCCTAAGCCCTATGACAATATGACCGAGGTGGAAAACTGTGGAGGGGGGCACCGCACATGGCTAAGACAAATCTTGGAGTGCCTTTGGGGTGCCCTCTGCCCACGTATATAAAGGAGAAGGGAAGAGGAGGCCGGCCTAGGAGGGGCGCCCCTATAGGGTGAGTCCAACTAGGATTCCCAATCCTAGTTGGAGTCCCCTTTCCTTTTTCCAAGAGGGGAGAGAGGGAAGGAGTAGGAGAGTGATGTCTACTACGCAACCTTCTCCTTGTAGACGTTGTTGGGCCTCCAAGTGCAGAGGTTTGTAGGACAGTAGCAAATTTCCCTCAAGTGGATGACCTAAGGTTTATCAATCCGTGGGAGGCATAGGATGACGTCTGTCTCAAACAAACAACCCTGCAACCAAATAACAAAGAGTCTATTGTGTCCCCAGCACACCCAATACAATGGTAAATTGTATAGGTGCACTAGTTCGGCAAAGAGATGATGATACAAGTGCAATATGGATGGTAGATATAGGTTTTTGTAATCTGAAAATATAAAAACAGCAAGGTAACAAGTGGTAAAAGTGAGCGTAAACGGTATTGCAATGCTAGGAAACAAGGCCTAGGGTTCATACTTTCACTAGTGCAAGTTCTCTCAACAATAATAGCATATTTGGATCATATAACTATCCCTCAACATGCAACAAAGAGTCACTCCAAAGTCACTAATAGCGGAGAACAAACGAAGAGATTATTGTAGGGTACGAAACCACCTCAAAGTTATCCTTTCTGATCGATCTATTCAAGAGTTCGTAGTAAAATAACATGAAGCTATTCTTTTCGTTCGATCTATCATAGAGTTTGTACTAGAATAACACCTTAAGACACAAATCAACCAAAACCCTAATGTCACCTAGATACTCCAATGTCACCTCAAGTATCCGCGGGTATGATTATACAATATGCATCACACAATCTCAGATTCATCTATTCAACCAACACAAAGAACTTCAAAGAGTGCCCCAAAGTTTCTACCGGAGAGTCAAGACAAAAACGTGTGCCAACCCCTATGCATAAGTTCACGAGGTCACGGAACCCACAAGTTGATCACCAAAACATACATCAAGTAGATCACGTGATATCCCATTGTCACCACAAATAAGCACATGCAAGACATACATCAAGTGTTCTCAAATCCTTAAAGACTCTATCCGATAAGATAACTTCAAAGGGAAAACTCAATCCATTACAAGAGAGTAGAGGGGGAGAAACATCATAAGATCCAACTATAATAGCAAAGCTCGCGATACATCAAGATCGTACCACCTCAAGAACACGGGAGAGAGATCAAACACATAGCTACTGGTACATACCCTCAGACCCGAGGGTGAACTACTCCCTCCTCGTCATGGAGAGCGCCGGGATGATGAAGATGGCCACCGGTGAGGGATCCCCCCTCCGGCCAGGTGCCAGAACAGGGTCCCGATTGGTTTTTGGTGGCTACAGAGGCTTGCGGTGGCGGAACTCCCGATCTAGGTTATGTTCTAAGGGTTTCTGTATATATAAGAGCTTTTGGCGTCGGGAGCAAGTCAGGGGGATCTCCGGGCTGTCCACGAGGTAGGGGGCGCGCCCAGGGGGTGGGCGCACCTCCCACCCTCGTGGGCAGCCCGGGACTCTTCTAGCCCAACACTTTTACTCCATTGCCTTCTTCTGGTCCAAAAATAAGCTCCGTCAAGTTTCAGGTCAATTGGACTCCGTTTGGTTTTCCTTTTCTGCGATACTCAAAAAGAAGGAAAAAACAGAAACTGGCACTCGGCTCTAGGTTAATAGGTTAGTCCCAAAAATCATATAAAATAGCATATAAATGCATATAAAACATCCTAGAAGGATAATATAATAGCATGAATACTTCATAAATTATAGATACGTTGGAGACGTATCAGCATCCCCAAGCTTAATTCATGCTCGTCCTCGAGTAGGTAAATGATAAAAGAAATAATTTATGAAGTGTGAATGCTAGCAGGTGCACAAGTTTGATCAATGATAATTTCAATCACCTTTTCTAGCATCATTATATGTCATAACAGTAGCTCATATCATAAAGCTTCTCATGATCAAGTAACAAGCTATTCACATGTTAAACTATAGATCATAAACTTTCTTGAAAACTAACAAACAATTCTCAGACATCAAACAATTGCAATTCATCTTATTTTCAGGAAGAGTCTATGTAAGAGCTTTGATTTAGCAAATCCCACATACTCAACTATCATATAGTCTTCCATGATAGCTACCACTCAAAGCATATTTTTAGAACAAATAGCATCCATCGAACAAAGAGAAAGATAGGTGCTTAATGTTTTGCCTCCCAACTTATTTATCATATAGATAATTGTCAACAATAATAATTCATGATCAAATATATTTGAATGGCCATATATGCTTAGATCTTTCTCCACCACATGATTCTTGCCAACTTAAAAGTAGGTTGGAATGAGAAGGAATACTACTGACTCTTGCATACAAGTAAAAGATAGGCCCTTCGCAGAGGGAAGCAGGGATTTGCAGAGGTGCCAGAGCTCGAAGCTAAAACAGAGATGAAAATAATTTTGAGAGGTATGCTTTCATTGTCAACATAACGACCAAGAGTTCTCAATATCTTCCATACTAGATACATTATAGGCAGTTCCCAAACAGAAAGGTAAAGATTTTACTCCCCCTCCACCAACAATCACACTCCACGGCTTGTCCGAAACAACGGGTGCCGTCCAACTATCAACAATCCTGGGGGAGTTTGTTTAAATTATTTGTGAATTTGTTTTTGATCTTTTGATCATAGGGCTGGGCATCCCAGTTACCAATCATTTTCTCGTGAATGATGAGCGGAGTCCAATCATCGTGAGAATAACCCACCTAGCATGGAAGATACTGACAGCCCCTAGTCGCTACATGAGTGATTCGGGCATACAAAACAGATTATTATTTGAAGGTTTAGAGTTTGGCACATGGAAATTTACTTGGAACGGCAGGTAAATACCACATATAGGTAGATATGGTGGACACTCATGGAATAAACTTGGTTCAAGGAATTTGGATGCATAAGCAGTATTCCCTCTTAGTACAGATATTTTGGCTAGCAAAGGATTCTAAATAGCACGCACCACATGTTAGAGGATCCGTAACAATATAACTTCTATACAAATATACCCAAGCATAACTCATTATGTTGTATTCCTTGTCCAACTTCAACTAATTTTCTCAGGTTTGAAAATAATTAATGGGGCCCACAATCATAGAAGATGTCCAAGATAGTATATTTATATGTGAAATCTCTCTTCCTTCAATATTCTTTCATGAATTGTTCAAGTGACCAATACAATGTTTGCTAACCTTCAAAAAATTTACCACCTCTACTTCTTATATGTGAAGGCATTACTCCCCATGGGAAAGGCATATGAAACATATATAATTTCAGATTTATGACATTCAAATCATTCAACCATTTACTCATAGTATATAAGTGAAGCACACGAGTAAATGACAAACTACTCCAAAAAGATATAAGTGAAGATCAATGAGTAGTTAAATAATTATGTAGCTATGTGAAGACTCTCTCTCTCATTTAAGAATTTAAGATCTTAAGTAATTTATTCAAACAGCAAGCAAAACTAAATAAAATAAAATGACGCTCCAAGCAAAACACATATCATGTGGTGAATAAAAATATAGCCTCAAGTAAAGTTACCGATAGACGAAGACGGAAGAGGGGATGCCTTCCGGGGCATCCCCAAGCTTAGGATTTTGGTTGTCCTTGAATTTTACCTTGGGGTGCCTTGGGAATCCCCAAGCTTAAGCTCTTGCCACTCCTTATTCCATAGTCCATCGAATCTTTACCCAAAACTTGAAAACTTCACAACACAAACCTCAACAGAAAACTCGTAAGCTCCGTTAGTATAAGAAAATAAATCACCACTTAGGTACTGTTGTGAACTCATTGTAAATTCATATTGGTGTAATATCTAATGTATTTAAACTTCTGTATGGTTCATACCTTCCGATACTACTCATAGATTCATCAAAATAAGCAAACAACACAATGAAAACAGAATCTGTCAAAAACAGAACAGTCTGTAGTAATCTGTATCAAACGTATACTTCTGGAACTCCAAAAATTCTGAAATAAATTGGTGGACCTGAGGAATTTGTCGATTAATCATCTGCAAAAATAATCAACTAAATAGCACTCTCAAGTAAAAAGTTGTAGCTAATCTCGTGAGCGCTAAAGTTTCTGTTTTTTACAGCAAGATCGCAAAGACTTCACCCAAGTCTTCCCAAAGGTTCTACTTGGCACAAACACTAATTAAAACATGAAACCACATCTAAACAGAGGCTAGATGAATTATTTATTACTAAACAGGAGCAAAAAGAAAAGAACAAAAATAAAATTGGGTTGCCTCCCAACAAGCGCTAACGTTTAACGCCCCTAGCTAGGCATGATGATTTCAATGATGCTCACATAAAAGATAAGAATTGAAACATAAAGAGAGCATCATGAAGAATATGACTAGCACATTTAAGTCTAACCCACTTCCTATGCATAGGGATTTTGTGAGCAAACAACTTATGGGAACAATAATCAACTAGCATAGGAAGGCAAAACAAGCATAACTTCAAAACATTAAGCACATAGAGAGGAAACTTGATACTATTGCAATTCCGACAAGCATATGTTCCTCCCTCATAATAATTTTCAGTAGCATCATGAATGAATTCAACAATATAACCATCACATAAAGCATTCTTTTCATGATCTACAAGCATAGAATTTTTATTACTCTCCACATAAGCAAATTTATTCCCATCAATAGTAGTGGGAGCAAACTCAACAAAATAACTATCATGTGAGGCATAATCCAATTGAAAACTAAAATCATGATGACAAGTTTCATGGTTATCTTTATTCTTTATAGCATATGTGTCATCACAATAATCATCATAAATAGGAGGCATGCTTTCATCATAATAAATTTGCTCATCAAAACTTGGGGGACTAAACATATCATCTTCATCAAACATAGCACCCCCAAGCTTGTGCCTTTGCATATCATTAGCATCATGGGTATTCAAAGAATTCATACTAACAACATTGCAATCATGCTCATCATTCACATTTTTATGCCAAGCAGTCTATGTAATTCTTCTTCTAGTACTTGAGCACAATTTTCCTTCCCATCATTTTCACGAAAGACATTAAAAAGATGAAGCATATGAGGCAACCTTAATTCCATTTTTTATAGTTTTCTTTTATAGACTAAACTAGTGATAAAACAAGAAACCAAAAGATTTGATTGCAAGATCTAAAGATATAACTTCAAGCACTCACCTCCCCGGCAACGGCGCCAGAAAAGAGCTTGATGTCTACTACGCAACCTTCTCCTTGTAGACGTTGTTGGGCCTCCAAGTGCAGAGGTTTGTAGGACAGTAGCAAATTTCCCTCAAGTGGATGACCTAAGTTTTATCAATCCGTGGGAGGCGTAGGATGAATATGGTCTCTCTCAAACAACCCTGCAACCAAATAACAAGGAGTCTCTTGTGTCCCCAACACACCCAATACAATGGTAAATTGTATAGGTGCACTAGTTCGGCGAAGAGATGATGGTACAAGTGCAATATGGATGGTAGATATAGGTTTCTGTAATCTGAAAATATAAAAACAGCAAGGTAACAAGTGGTAAAATTGAGCATAAACGGTATTGCAATGCTAGGAAACAAGGTCTAGGGTTCATACTTTCACTAGTGCAAGTTCTCTCAACAATAATAACATATTTGGATCATATAACTATCCTGCAACATGCAACAAAGAGTCACTCCAAAGTCACTAATACCGGAGAACAAACAAAGAGATTATTGTAGGGTACGAAACCATCTCAAAGTTATCCTTTCTGATTGATCTATTCAAGAGTCCGTAGTAAAATAACATGAAGCTATTCTTTCCGTTCGATCTATCATAGAGTTCGTACTAGAATAACACCTTAAGACACAAATCAACCAAAACCCTAATGTCACCTAGATACTCCAATGTCACCTCAAGTATCCGCGGGTATGATTATACGATATGCATCACACAAAATTTCAGATTAATCTATTCAACCAACACAAAGAACTTCAAAGAGTGCCCCAAAGTTTCTACCGGAGAGTCAAGACAAAAACGTGTGCCAACCCCTATGCATAAGTTCACGAGGTCACGGAACCCGCAAGTTGATCACCAAAACATACATCAAGTAGATCACGTGATATCCCATTGTCACCACAAATAAGCACATGCAAGACATACATCAAGTGTTCTCAAATCCTTAAAGACTCAATCCGATAAGATAACTTCAATGGGAAAACTAAATCCATTACAAGAGAGTAGAGGGGAGAAACATCATAAGATCCAACTATAATAGCAAAGCTCGCGATACATCAAGATCGTACCACCTCAAGAAAACGAGAGAGAGAGAGAGAGAGAGAGAGAGAGAGAGAGAGAGAGAGCAAACACATAGCTACTGGTACATACCCTCAGCCCCGAGGGTGAACTACTCCCTCCTCGTCATGTAGAACACCGGGATGATGAAGATGGCCACCGGTGAGGGATCCCCCCTCCGGCAGGGTGCCAGAATAGGGTCCCGATTGGTTTTTGGTGGCTACAGAGGCTTGCGGCGGCGGAACTCCCGATCTAGGTTATGTTCTGGGGGTTTCTGTATATATAAGAGCTTTTGGCATCGGGAACAAGTCAGGGGATCTCCGGGCTGTCCACGAGGTAGGGGGGCTCTCCCAGGGGGTGGGCGCGCCTCCCACCCTCATGGGCAGCCTGGGACTCTTCTGGCCCAACTCTTTTTCTCCATGGCCTTCTTCTGGTCCAAAAATAAGCTCCGTCAAGTTTCAGGTCAAGTGGACTCCGTTTGGTTTTCCTTTTCTGCGATACTCAAAAAGGAGGAAAAACAGAAACTGGCACTGGGCTCTAGGTTAATAGGTTAGTCCCAAAAATCATATAAAATAGCATATAAATGCATATAAAACATCCTAGAAGGATAATAAAATAGCATGAATACTTCATAAGTTATAGATACGTTGGAGACGTATGAGAGAGGGAGAAGGAAAGAGGGGGGCGCCGCCCCCTCCCTAGTCCAATTTGGACCTGCCCATGGGGGGGGCGCGGCCTCCCCTTGTGGCCCTTCTCTCCTTTCCACTAAGGCCCATGAAGGCCCAATACTTCCCCCGGCGAATTCCCGTAACTCTCCGGTACTCCGAAAAATACCCAAACCACTCAGAACCTTTCCGATGTCCGAATATAGCCTTCCAATATGTCGATCTTTACGTCTCGACCATTTCGAGACTCCTCGTCATGTCCGTGATCTCATCCGGGACTCTGAACAAACTTCGGTCTTCAAATCACATAACTCATAATATAAATCATCATCAAACGTTAAGCATGCGGACCCTATGGGTTCGAGAACTATGTAGACATGACAGAGACACATCTCCGGTCAATAACCAATAGCGGAACTTGGATGCTCATATTGGCTCCTACATATTCTACGAAGATATTTATCAGTCAAACCGCATAACAACATACGTTGTTCCCTTTGTCATCGGTATGCTTGCCCGAGATTCAATCGTCGGTATCATCATACCTAGTTCAATATCGTTACCGACAAGTCTCTTTACTCGTTCCGTAATACTTCATCCCGCAACTAACTCATTAGTCACATTGCTTGCAAGGCTTATAGTGATGAGCATTACCGAGAGGGCCCAGAGATACCTCTTCGATACATGGAGTGACAAATCCTAATCTTGATCTATGCCAACTCAACAAACACCATCGGAGACACCTGTAGAGCATCTTTATAATCACCCAGTTACATTGTGACGTTTGATAGCACACAAGGTGTTCCTCCGGTATTCGGGAGTTGCATAATCTCATAGTCAGAGGAACATGTATAAGTCATGAAGAACGCAATAGCAATAAAACTATACGATCATTATGCCAAGCTAACGGATGGGTCTTGTCCATCACATCATTCTCTAATGATGTGATCCCGTTCATCAAATGACAACACATGTCTATGGTTAGGAAACTTAACCATCTTTGATTAATGAGCTAGTTCTAGTAGAGGCATACTAGGGACACTATGTTTGTCTATGTATTCACACATGTACTAAGTTTCCGGTTAATACAATTCTGGCATGAATAATAAACATTTATCATGATATAAGTAAGTAAATAATAACTTTATTATTGCCTCTAGGGCATATTTCCTTCAATCTCCCACTTGCACTAGAGTCAATAATCTAGTTCATATCGCCATGTGATTTAACACCAATAGTTCACATCTTTATGTGATTAACACCCATAGTTCAGATCGCCATGTGACCAACATTCAAAGGGTTTACTAGAGTCAATAATCTAGTTCACATCGCTTATGTAATTAACACCCAAGAGTAATAAGGTGGGATCATGTTTTGCTTGTGAGAGAAGTTTTAGTCTACGAGTCTGCCACATTCAGATCCGTAAGTATTTTGCAAATTTCTATGTCTACAATGCTATGCACGGAGCTACTCTAGCTAATTGCTCCCACTTTCAATATGTATCCAGATTGAGATGCAGAGTCATCCGGATCGGTCTAAAAGCTTGCATCGACGTAACTCTTTACGACAAACACTTTGTCACCTTCATAACCGAGAAATATTTCCTTAGTCCTCTAAGGATAATTTTGACCGCTGTCCAGTGATCTACTCCTAGATCACTATTGTACTCCCTAGCCAAACTCATAGCAAAGTATACAATAGGTCTGGCACACTGCATGGCATACTTTATAGAACCTATGGCTGAGGCATAGGGAATGACTTTCATTCTCTTTCTATTTTCTGCCGTGGTCGGGTTTTTGAGTCTTACTCAACTTCACACCTTTGCAACACAGGCAAGAACTCTTTTTTTGACTGTTCCATTTTGAACTACTTCAAAATCTTGTCAAGGTATGTACTCATTGAAAATCTTATCAAGCATCTTGATCTATCTCTATAGATCTTGATACCCAATATGTAAGTAGCTTCACCGAGGTATTTCTTTTGAAAAAACTCCTTTCAAATACTCCTTTATGCTTTCCAGAAAACTCTACATCATTTTCGACCAACAATATGTCATTCACATATACTTATCAGAAATGTTGTAGTGCTCCCACTCACTTTCTTGTAAATACAGGCTTCACCGCAAGTATGTATAAAACTATATATGCTTTGATCAACTCATCAAAGCGTATATTCCAACTCCGAGATGCTTGCACCAGTCCATAGATGGATCGCAGGAGCTTGCACACTTTGTTAGCACCTTTAGGATTGACAAAACCTTCTTGTTGTATCATATACAACTCTTCTTTAAGAAATCCATTAAGGAATGCAGTTTTGACATCCATTTGCCAATTTTCATAAAATGTGGCAATTGCTAACATGATTCGGACAGACTTAAGAATCGCTACGAGTGAGAAAATCTCATCGTATTCAACACCTTGAACTTGTCGAAAAACTTTTTTCGACAATTCGAGCTTTGTAGATAGTAACACTACTATCAGCATCCGTCTTCCTCTTGAAGATCCATTTATTCTCAATGGCTTGCCGATCATCGGGCAAGTCCACCAAAGTTCATACTTTGTTCTCATACATGGATTCTATCTCAGATTTCATGGCCTCAAGCCATTTTGCAGAATCTAGGCTCATCATCGCTTCCTCATAGTTCGCAGGTTCGTCATGGTCAAGTAACATGACCTCCAGAACAGGATTACCGTACCACTCTGGTGCGGATCTTACTCTGGTTGACCTACGAGGTTCGGTAGTAACTTGATCAGAAGTTTTCATAATCATCATCATTAGCTTCCTCACTAATTGGTGTAGGAATCACTAGAACTGATTTCTGTGATGTCTACTTTCCAATAAGGCAGCAGGTACAATTACCTCATCAAGTTCTACTTTCCTCCCACTCACTTCTTTCGAGAGAAACTCCTTCTCTAGAAAGGATCCATTCTTAGCAACAAAGATCTTGCCTTCGGATCTGTGATAGAAGGTGTACCCAACAGTTTCTTTTGGGTATCCTATGAAGACGCACTTCTCCGATTTGGGTTTGATCTTATCAGGTTGAAACTTTTTCACATAAGCATTGCAACCCCAAACTTTAAGAAACGACAGCTTAGGTTTCTTGCTAAACCACAGTTCATACGGTGTCGTCTCAACGGAATTTTAGACGGTGCCCTATTTAACGTGAATGCAACTATCTATAATGCATAACCCCAAAACAATAGTGGTAATTCGGTAAGAGACATCATAGATTTCACCATATCAAATAAAGTACGGTTATGACATTCGGACACACCATTACGCTGTGGTGTTCCAGGTGGAGTGAGTTGTGAAACTATTCCACATTGTTTCAAATGAAGACCAAACTCGTAACTCAATTATTCGTGTCCGCGATCAGATCGTAGAAACTTTATTTTCTTGTTACGATGATTTTCCACTTCATTCTGAAATTCTTTGAACTTTTCAAATGTTTCAGACTTATGTTTCATCAAGTAGATATACCCATATCTGCTCAAATCATCTGTGAAGGTCAGAAAATAATGATACCCGCCGCGAGCCTCAACACTCATTGGACCGCACACATCAGTATGTATTATTTCCAACAAGTCTGTTGCTCGCTCCATTGTTCCGGAGAACGGAGTCTTAGTCATCTTGCCCATGAGGCATGGTTCGCAAGCATCAAGTGATTCCAAAAGCCCATCAGCATGGAGTTTCTTCATGCGCTTTACACCAATATGACCTAAACGGCAGTGCTACAAATAAGTTGCACTATCATTATTAACTATGCATCTTTTGGCATCAATATTATGTGTATCACTGTGATCGAGATTCAGTAAACCATTTACATTGGATGTAAGACCATAAAAGGTTTTATTTATTTAAACAGAACAACAATTATTCTCTAATTTAAATGAATAACCGTATCGCAACAAACATGATCCAATCATATTTATGCTCAACGCAAACACCAAATAACATTTATTTAGTTCCAATACTAACCCCGAAGGAAAAAGGGAGTGTGCGATGGTGATCTTATCAACCTTGGAATCACTTCCAACACACATCATCGCCTCGCCCTTAACTAGTCTTTGTTTATTTTGCAACTCCTGTTTCGAGTTACTACTCTTAGCAACTGAACCAGTATCAAATACCGAGGGGTTGCTATAACCATTAGTAAAGTACACATCAATAATATGTATATCAAATATAGCTTTGTTCACTTTGCCATCCTTCTTATCCGCCAAGTATCTAGGGCGGTTCCACTTCCAGTGACTATTTCCTTTGCAGTAGAAGCACTCAGTTTCAGGCTTGGGTCTAGCTTTGGGCTTCTTCATGGGAGTGGCAACTTGCTTGCCATTCTTCTTGAAGTTCCCTTTCTTTCCCTTGCCCTTTTACTTGAAACTAGTGGTCTTGTCAACCATCACCACTTGATGCTTTTCTTTATTTCTACCTTCGCCGATTTCAGCATCGCGAAGTGCTCGAGGAATCATTTTCGTCATCCCTTGCATATTATAGTTCATGACGAAGTTCTAGTAACTTGGTGATAGTGACTGGAGAACTCTGACAATCAATATCTTATCTGGAAGATTAACTCCCACTTGATTCAAGTGATTGTATTACTCAGACATTCTAAGCACACGCTCACTGGTTGAGCTATTCTCCTCCATCTTGTAGGCAAAATACTTGTCAGAGGTCTCATACCTCTTGACTCGGGCATGAGTCTGAAATAGCAATTTCAGCTCTTGGAACATCTCATATGCTCCATGGCGTTCAAAACATTTTTGATGTCCCTGTTCTAAGCTGTAAAGCATGGTGCACTAAACTATCAAGTAGTCATCATACCGAGCTTTGCAAAACATTCATAACGTCTGCATCTGGTCCTGCAACAGGTTCGTCGCCTAGTGGTGCATCAGGGACATAATACTTCTGTGCAACAATGAGGATAATCCTTGGATCACGGGCCAAGTCCGCATCATTTCTACTATCATCTTTCAACTTAGTTTTCTATAGGAACATATCATAAATAAAACGGGGAAGCTATATGCGAGCAATTGGTCTACAACATAGATATGCAAATACTATCAGGACTAAGTTTATGATAAATTTAAGTTCAATTAATCATATTACTTAAGAACTCCCACTTAGCCAGACATCCCTCTAATCATCTAAGTGATCACGTGATCCATATGAACTAAACCATGTTCGATCATCACGTGAGATGGAATAGCTTTCAATGATGAACATCACTATGTTGATCATATCTACTATATGATTCATGCTTGACCTTTCGGTCTCTGTGTTCCGAGGCCATATCTGCATATGCTAGGCTCATCAAGTTTAACCCGAGTATTCTGCGTATGCAAAACTGGCTTGCACCTGTTGTATGTGAACGTAGAGCTTATCACACCCGATCATGACGTGGTGTCTCGGCATGAAGAACAGTCGCAATGGTGCATACTCAGGGAGAACACTTATACCTTGAAATTTTAGTATGGGATCATCTCATAATGCTACCGTCGTACTAAGCAAAATAAGATGCATAAAAGATAAACATCACATGCAATCAAAATATGTGACATGATGATGTCTACTACGCAACCTTCTTCTTGTAGATGTTGTTGGGCCTCCAAGTGCAGAGGTTTGTAGGACAGTAGCAGATTTCCCTCAAGTGGATGACCTAGGGTTTATCAATCCGTGGGAGGCGTAGGTTGAAGATGGTCTCTCTCAAACAACCCTGCAACCAAATAACAAAGAGTCTCTTGTGTCCCCAACACACCCAAAACAATGGTAAATTGTATAGGTGCACTAGGTCGGCGAAGAGATGGTAATACAAGTGCAATATGGATGGTAGATATATGCTTTTGTAATCTGAAAATATAAAAACAGCAAGGTAACTAATGATAAAAATGAGCACAAACGGTATTGCAATGCTAGGAAACAAGGCCTAGGGTTCATACTTTCACTAGTGCAAGTTCTCTCAACAATAATAACATAATTGGATCATATAACTATCCCTCAACATGCAACAAAGAGTCACTCCAAAGTCGCTAATAGCGGAGAACAAACGAAGAGATTATTGTAGGGTACGAAACCACCTCAAAGTTATCCTTTCTGATCGATCTATTCAAGAGTCCGTAGTAAAATAACATAAAGCTATTCTTTCCATTCGATCTATCATAGAGTTCATACTAGAATAACACCTTAAGACACAAATCAACCAAAACCCTAATGTCACCTAGATACTCCAATGTCACCTCAAGTATCCATGGGTATGATTATACGATATGCATCACACAATCTCAGATTCATCTATTCAACCAACACAAAGTACTTCAAAGAGTGCCCCAAAGTTTCTACCGGAGAGTCAAGACGAAAACGTGTGCCAACCCCTATGCATAAGTTCACAATGTTACGGAACCTGCAAGTTGATCACCAAAACGTACATCAAGTAGATCACGTCAATATCCAATTGTCACCACAGATAAGCACATGCAAGACATACATCAAGTGTTCTCAAATCCTTAAAGACTCAATCCGATAAGATAACTTCCAAGGGAAAACTCAATCCATTACAAGAGATTAGAGGGGGGGAAACATCATAAGATCCAACTATAATAGCAAAGCTCGCGATACATCAAGATCGTATCACCTCAAGAACACGAGAGAGAGATCAAACACATAGCTACTGGTACATACCCTCAGCCCCGAGGGTGAACTACTCCCTCCTCGTCATGGAGAGCGCCGGGATGATGAAGATGGCCACCGGTGAGGGATCCCCCTTCGGCAGGGTGCCGGAACAGGGTCCCGATTGGTTTTTGGTGGCTACAGAGGCTTGCGGCGGCGGAACTCCTGATCTATTCTGTTCCCCGATGGTTTTAGGGTATATGGATATATATATATATGTATATATATAGGCGAAAGAAGTCGGTCAGGGGAGCCACGAGGGTGGAGGGCGCGCCCAGGGGTGGGCGCGCCCCCCTGCCTCGTGCCCGCCTCGTTGATCCCCTGACGTGCACTCCAAGTCTCCTGGATTGCTTCCGTTCCAAAAATAACTCTCCCGAAGGTTTCATTCCGTTTGGACTCCGTTTGATATTCCTTTTCTGCGAAACACTGAAACAAGGAGAAAAACAAAAACTGGCACTGGGCTCTGGGTTAATAAGTTAGTCCCAAAAATAATATAAAAGTGCATAGTAAAGCCCATTAAATATCCAAGATGGATAATATAATAGCATGAATACTTCATAAATTATAGATACGTTGGAGACGTATCAGCATCCCCAAGCTTAATTCTTGCTCGTCCTCGATAGGTAAATGATAAAAGAAAGAATTTATGAAGTGTGAATGCTAGCAGGTGCACAAGTTTGATCAATGATAATTTCAATCACCTTTTCTAGCATCATTATATGTCATAACAGTAGCTCATATCATAGAACTTTGCATGATCAAGTAACAAACTATTCACATGTTAAAGTATAGATCATAAACTTTCTTGAAAACTAACAAATCGTGTTATTAGTCATCAAACAATTACGATTCATCTTATTTTCAGGAAGAGTCTATGTCAGAGCTTTGATTCAGCAAACTTCACATACTCAACTATCATTTAGTCTTCCATGATTGCTACCACTCAAAACATATTTTTAGAACAAATAGTATTCATTGAACACAGAGAAAGATAGGGGCTTAATGTCTCGCCTCCCAACCTTTTACCTCAAGGGTAATGTCAACAGTAATAATTCATGCTCAAATATATTTGAATGGCCATATATGCTCAGATCTTTCCATCACATGATGCTTGCCACTAAAGAGTGGGTTGGAATGAGAAGGAATACTACTGACTCTTGCATAAAAGTAAAAGATAGGCCCTTCGCAGAGGGGAGTAGGGATTTGTAGAGGTGCCAGAGCTCGAAGCAAAAACAGAGATGAAAATAATTTTGATAGGTATGCTTTCATTGTCAACATAACGACCAAGAGTTCCCAATATCTTCCATACTAGATACATTATAGGCGGTTCCCACGCAGAAAGGTAAAGTTTTTACTCCCCCTCCACCAACATTCACACTCCACGGCTTGTCCGAAACAACGGGTGCCGTCCAACTATCAACATTCCTGGGGGAGTTTTGTTTAAATTATTTGCGAATTTGTTTTTGATCTTTTGATCATAGGACTGGGCATCCCAGTTACCAGCCATTTTCTCATGAATGATGAGCGGAGTCCACTCATCGTGAGAATAACCCACCTAGCATGGAAGATACTGACAGCCCCTAGTCGCTACATGAGCGATTCGGGCATACAAAACAGATTATTATTTGAAGGTTTGGAGTTTGGCACATGAAAATTTACTTGGAACGGCAGGTAAATACCGCATATAGGTAGATATGGTGGACACTCATGGAAGAAACTTGGTTCAAGGAATTTGGATGCACAAGCAGTATTTCCACTTAGTACAGATATTTTGGCTAGCAAAGGATTCTAAATAGCAAGCACCACATGTTAGAGGATCCATAACAATATAACTTCTATACAAATATACCCAAGCATAACTCATTATGTTGTCTTCCTTGTCCAACTTCAACTAATTTGCTCAGGTTTGAAAATAATTAATGGGGCTCACAATCATAGAAAGATGTCCAAGATAGTATATTTATATGTGAAATCTCTCTTCCTTCAATATTCTTTCATGAATTGTTCAAGTGACCAATACAATGCTTGTTAACCTTCAATAAATTTACCACCTCTACTTCTTGTATGTGAAGTCATTACTCCCCAAGGGAAAGGCATATGAAACATATATAATTTCAGATTTATGACATTCAAATCATTCAAGCATTTACTAATAGGATATAAGTGAAGCACATGAGTAAATGACAAACTACTCCAAAAATATAAGTGAAGATCAATGAGTAGTTAAATAATTACGTAGCTATGTGAAGACTCTCTCTCATTTAAGAATTTCATATCTTGGTATTTTATTCAAACAGCAAGCAAAGCTAAAGAAAATAAAATGACGCTCCAAGCAAAACACATATCATGTGGTGAATAAAAATGTAGCTCCAAGTAAAGCTACCGATGAACGAAGACGAAAGAGGGGATGCCATCCGGGGCATCCCCAAGCTTAGGCTCTTGGTTGTCCTTGAATATTACCTTGGGGTGCCTTGGGCATCCCCAAGCTTAGGCTCTTGCCACTCCTTATTCCATAGTCCATCGAATCTTTACCCAAAACTTGAAAACTTCACAACACAAAACTTAACAGAAAATATCGTGAGCTCCGTTAGCGAAAGAAAACAAAACACCACTTCAAGGTACTGTAATGAACTCATTCTTTATTCTTATTGGTGTTAAATATACTGTATTCCAACTTCTCTATGCATCACACAATCTCAGATTCATCTGTTCAACCAACACAAAGTACTTCAAAGAGTGCCCCAAAGTTTCTACCGGAGAGTCAAGACGAAAACGTGTGCCAACCCCTATGCATAAGTTCACAATGTTACGGAACCCGCAAGTTGATCACCAAGACATACATCAAGTAGATCACGTGAATATCCCATTGTCACCACAGATAAGCACATGCAAGACATACATCAAGTGTTCTCAAATCCTTAAAGACTCAATCCGATAAGATAACTTCAAAGGGAAAACTCAATCCATTACAAGAGAGTAGAGGGGGAAAACATCATAAGATCCAACTATAATAGCAAAGCTCGCGATACATCAAGATCGTATCACCTCAAGAACACCAGAGAGAGATCAAACATATAGCTACTGGTACATACCCTCAGCCCCGAGGGTGAACTACTCCCTCCTCGTCATGGAGAGCATCGGGATGATGAAGATGGCCACCGGTGAGGGATCCCCCCTCCGGCAGGGTGACGGAACAGGGTCCCAATTGGTTTTTGGTGGCTACAGAGGCTTGCGGCGGCGGAACTCCCGATCTATTCTGTTTCCCCAATGGTTTTAGGGTATATGGATATATATATAGGCGAAAGAAGTCGGTCAGGGGAGCCACGAGGGTGGAGGGCGCGCCTAGGGGGTGGGCGCGCCCCCTGCCTCGTACCCTCCTCATTGATCCCCTGACGTGCACTCCAAGTCTCCTGGATTGCTTCCGTTCCAAAAATAACTCTCCCGAAGGTTTCATTCCGTTTGGACTCCGTTTGATATTCCTTTTCTGCGAAACACTGAAACAAGGAGAAAAACAGAAACTGGCACTGGGCTCTGGGTTAATAAGTTAGTCCCAAAAATAATATAGAAGTGCATAGTAAAGCCCATTAAACATCCAAGATGGATAATATAATAGCATGAATACTTCATAAATTATAGATACGTTGGAGACGTATCAGATGATATGGCCATCATCATCTTGTGCCTTTGATCGCCATCTCCAAAGTACCATCATGATCTCCATCGTCACCGGCATGACACCATGATCTCCATCATCTTGATCTTTATCAACGTGTCGTCACATGGCCATCTTGCCAACTATTGCTATCGCATAGCGATAAAGTAAAGCAATTATATGGCGCTTGCATCTTATGCAATAAAGAGACAACCATAAGGCTCCTGCCAGTTGCCGATAACTTAAACAAAACATGATCATCTCATACAACAAATTTTATATCATCACGTCTTGACCATATCACATCACAGCAAGCCCTGCAAAAACAAGTTACACGTCCTCTACTTTGTTATTGCAAGTTTTATGCGGCTGCTATGGGCTTCTAGCAAGAACCATTCTTACCTACGCATAAAAATCACAAAAAAATTCGTCAAGTGTGTTGTTTTAACCTTCAACAAGGACCGGACGTAGTCAAACTCGATTCAACTAAAGTTGGAAAAATAGACACCCACTAGCCATCTGTGTGTGAAGCACGGCGGTAGAATCAGTCTCATGAAGGTGGACATGTAATGTCGGTCTGGGCCGCTTCATCCAACAATACCGCCGAATCAAAGTATGACATGCTAGTAAGCAGTATGACTATTATCCCCCACAACTCTTTGTGTTCTACTCGTGCATATAGCATCTACGCATAGACCTGGCTCGGATGCCACTGTTGGGGAACGTAGTATTTCAAAAAAATTGCCTACGATCACGCAAGATCTATCTATGAGAAGCATAGCAACGAGCAGGGAGAGTGTGTCTACATACCCTCGTAGACCGAAAGCGGAAGTGTTTAGTAACGCGGTTGATGTAGTCGAACGTATTCTCGATCCAACCGATCAAGTACTGAACGCATGGCACCTCGGCGATCTGCACACGTTCAGCTCGGTAACGTCCCTCGAACTCTAGATTCAGCTGAGGCTGAGGGAGAGTATCGTCAGCACGACGGTGTGTTGACGGTGATGATGAAGTTACCGAAGCAATGCTTCGCCTAAGCACTACGACAATATGACCGAGGTGGAAAACTGTGGAGGGGGGCACCGCACACGGCTAAGACAAATCTTGGAGTGCCTTTGGGGTGCCCCCTGCCCATGTATATAAAGGATGGGGGAACAGGAGGCCGGGCTAGGAGGGGCGCACCTATAGGGGGGGTCCAACTAGGATTCCCAATCCTAATTGTAGTCCCCTTTCCTTTTTCCAAGAGGGGAGAGAGGGAAGGAGTAGGAGAGGGAGAAGGAAAGAGGGGGGCGCCGCCCCCTCCCTAGTCCAATTTGGACCTGCCCATGGGGGGGCGCGGCCTCCCCTTGTGGCCCTTCTCTCCTTTCCACTAAGGCCCATGAAGGCCCAACACTTCCCCCGGTGAATTCCCGTAACTCTCCGGTACTCCAAAAAATATCCGAACCACTCAGAACCTTTCCGATGTCCGAATATAGCCTTCCAATATATCGATCTTTACATCTCGACCATTTCGAGACTCCTCGTCATGTCAGTGATCTCATCCGGGACTCCGAACAAACTTCGATCATCAAATCACATAACTCATAATACAAGTCGTCATCGAACGTTAAGCGTGCGGACCCTACGGGTTCGAGAACTATGTAGACATGACCGAGACACATCTCCGGTCAATAACCAATAGCGAAACCCGGATGCTCATATTGGCTCCTACATATTCTACGAAGATATTTATTGGTCAAACCGCATAACAACATACGTTGTTCCCTTTGTCATCGGTGTGTTACTTGCCCGAGATTCGATCGTCAGTATCATCATACCTAGTTCAATCTCTTTACCGGCAAGTCTCTTTACTCATTCCGTAATACTTCATCCCGCAACTAACTCATTAGTCACATTGCTTGCAAGGCTTATAGTGATGAGCATTACCGAGAGGGCCCAGAGATACCTCTTCGATACACGGAGTGACAAATCCTAATCTTGATCTATGCCAACTCAACAAAGACCATCGGAGACACCTGTAGAGCATCTTTATAATCACCCAGTTACGTTGTGACGTTTGATAGCACACAAGGTGTTCCTCTGATATTCGGGAGTTGCATAATCTCATAGTCAGAGGAACATGTATAAGTCATGAAGAAAGCAATAGCAATAAAACTATACGATCATTATGCCAAGCTAATGGATGGGTCTTGTCCATCACATCATTCTCTAATGATGTGATCCCGTTCATCAAATGACAACACATGTCTATGGTTAGGAAACTTAACCATCTTTGATTAACGAGCTAGTTCTAGTAGAGGCATACTAAGGACACTCTATTTGTCTATGTATTCACACATGTACTAAGTTTCCAGTTAATACAATTCTAGCATGAATAATATACATTTATCATGATATAAGGAAATAAATAATAACTTTATTATTGCCTCTAGGGCATATTTCCTTCAACAGAGGCCCTGAATTATCAGGGATGCCGGCTTTATTATATTCATCATAATATACATTGTCGAAGTATGTACATCACAAGAGCCAGTGGCTCGGGTGTAATAAGGCCGAAGATGAGCAATATTCCATGGTCGGCGGGTCTCCTCCTCCAACGTATGTGAGTCCTTGTGGTCTCGAACATCGATAAGGTAGTATGACCCGTTGTTCAGATTTTTGCTGACCACAAAGGGCCCTTCCCAAGGTGGGGATAGCTTGTGCATATCAGTTTGATCCTGGATAAGCCGGAGCACCAAGTCACCTTCTTGAAAGGTCCTGGTTTTAACCCGGCGGCTGTGATAACGGCGCAGATCTTGCTGGTAAATCACCGAACAAGCCGCTGCAAGGTCACGCTCCTCATCCAATAGGTCAATAGCATCCTGACGTGCTTTTTCATTATCAGCTTCAACATAAGCCGCCACACGGGGCGAGTCGTGACATATATCACTAGGGAGAACCACCTCTGCTCCGTAAACCATGAAGAAAGGCGTGTAACCCATAGATCTGTTGGGGTGGTATTGATGCTCCATAACACTGAGGGTAATTCCTCCACCCAACAACCCGGCGTCCTCTGCAAAGGGACCATAAGCCGGGGCTTGATGCCTCTCAAGATTTCTTGATTGGCTCTCTCAGCTTGACCATTGGACTAGGGGTGAGCCACTGATGATACATCAAGTCGAATATGCTCTCGTTGACAAAACTCTTTCATAGCACCCTTGGACAGATTAATGCCATTATCAATTATGATGTTGTGGGGAAAACCAAAATGGAAAATCACCTTTTTAATGAATTGCACAGCTGTCGCCGCGTCACACTTACTAACCGGCTCTGCTTCAACCCACTTTGTGAATTGGTCAACTGCCACCAAAAAGGTGGGTCTTTTTATCCTTGGACCTTTTGAAAGGTCCAACCATATCAAGCCCCCAAACTGCAAATGGCCAAGCAATTGGAATCATCCTCAATTCGTGAGTGGGCACGTGAGCTCGTCTTGAGAATTTCTGACAACCATCACATTTACTTACCAAATCCTCAGCATCAGCATGAGCCGTCAGCCAATAAAATCCATGAAGAAAAGCCTTGGCCACGAGAGATTTAGAGTCGGCATGATGACCACAATCTCCTTCATGAATCTCTCGTAGGATCTCACAATCTTCTTCAGGAGAGACACAATGTTGAAACGCCCCCGTAACACTGCGATGATGCTACTCTCCATTGACAATAGTCGTTGACTTAGACCGCCAGGTTATCTGCCTGGCCAAAGTTTCATCTTCAGGTAACTCGCCCCGGGTCATATACGCCAAATATGGAACTGTCCAATCAGGAATAGCATGAAGAGCCGCCACCAGCTATGCCTCCGGGTCAGGAATAGCAAGATCTTCCTCTGTAGGCAGTTTGACTGAAGGGTTATGCAGAATATCAAGGAAAATGTTGGGTGGCACCGGCTTACGTTGGGATCCCAACCGGCTTAAAGCATCAGCCGCCTCATTTTTCCTTCGATCAATATGCTCCACTTGATAGCCCTTGAAATGACCAGCAATAGCATCAACCTCTCGGCGATAAGCCGCCATCACTACTGGAATCAGCTAATTTGCCATCTGCCAACTCTTTGCCGTCTGCTAGCTGACGGCAAAGAAGCTCTTTGCCATCAGCTACCCAAAAGCAGACGGCAAAGAAATGGCAGACGACAAAACATGTCTTTGCCATCTGCGAGCTCTTTGCCGTCCGCTGGCAGACGGCAAAGAGAGAGGAGGCCCCCACCCCCCACCCGTTTGGAAAAAACTTAATGCCCCACCTCTTTGCCGTCTGCTAGCAGACGGCAAAGAGACATAAAGGCGGACGGCAAAGATTGGCGGACGGCAAAGAGGAGAGTACCTAACGGTGCCTACCCCCCGGCCCGTTACTCTGTCTTCTCTCCCTCTCTCCTCCCCGACGCGCCCCGCCACCACATCCCACCCCGCCGCCGCCGCCGCCCGCCGCCGCCAAAGTGCCGTAAACTTGTTGAGCTACCAAATCTGAGTCACCAAAACACCTCACCCAGCTTAAGTTCATCTCCTTAGCCATCCGAAGACCATGGAGCAAGGCCTCATACTCGGCTGCATTGTTAGTACAAGGGAACATCAACCTTAAAACATAACAAAATTTATCACCTCGTGGGGAAGTCAAGATAACTCCAGAGCCCGAGCCTTCCAACTGCCTGGACCCATCGAAGTGAATAGTCCAATATGTGCTATCCGGCTGCTCCTCAGGCATCTGCAACTCTGTACAATCATTTATGAAGTCCACAAGTGCTTGAGACTTGATGGTTGTGCGAGGCATATACTTCAAACCATGGGGTCCAAGCTCAATGGCCCACTTGGCTACTCGACCTGGGCTTCTCTGTTTTGAATAATATCCCCTAAAGGGGCAGAACTAACCACAGTGATGGGATGACCCAGAAAATACTGCTTGAGCTTTCGACTAGCCATGAACACCCCATATACAAGCTTCTGCCAATGCGGATACCTCTGCTTGGACTCAATGAGCACCTCACTGATGTAATAAACCGGCCGCTGAACCGGATATTCCTTGCCTGGCTCCTTCCTTTCCACCACAATTGCCACGCTGACAGCTCGGCTACTGGCATCCACATACAACAACAAGGGCTCTTTATCAATGGGAGCAGCAAGAACCGGCGGCTCAGCTAACTGTTTCTTCAAGGCCTCAAACGCCTGATCAACAGCATCACTCCAGACAAAGTGATCTGTCTTCTTCATCATCTGGTAAAGAGGGATAGCCTTTTCAGCCAACCGGCTTATGAACCGGCTTAAGGCCGCAATACCCGCCAAACGCTGAACATCATTGATACACGCCGGTTTAGCCAGGGAAGTGATAGCCTTTATTTTCTCCGGGTTAGCTTCAATACCCCGTTCAGAAACCAGAAAGCCTAAGAGCTTGCCTGCTGGTATGCCAAAAACACACTTGGCCAGGTTAAGCATCATCTTGTAGACCTGGAGATTGTCAAATGTCTCTTTCAAATCATCTATCAAGGTTTCCTTCTTCCTGGATTTCACTACAATATCATCCACATAAGCATGAACATTACGCCCAATCTGATCATGAAGGCAATTTTGCACACACCGCTGGTAAGTCACCTGGGCACTCTTGAACCCAAAAGGCATACACACATAACAGGAGGCTCCAAAGGGAGTGATAAAAGCTGTCTTCTCCTGGTCCTTAACTGCCATCTTGATCTAATGATAACCAGAATAAGCGTCCAAAAAGCTCAAACGCTCACAACCCGCCGTAGCATCAATAATATGATCAATACGGGGGAGAGCAAAGGGATCAGCCGGACAGGCCTTGTTTAAGTCCGTGTAATCCACACACATACGCCAAGTACCATATTTCTTAAGTACCAGCACCGGGTTAGCCAACCACTCAGGATGAAAAACTTCAACAATAAACCCAGCCGCCAAGAGCCGGGCCACTTCTTCACCAATGGCCTTGCGCCTCTCTTCATTGAAACGGCGAAGGAATTGCTTGACCGGTTTAAAATTTGGATCAATATTGAGAGTGTGCTCAGCGAGTTCCCTCGGTACACCCAGCATGTCTGAAGGTTTCCATGCAAAGATGTCCCGGTTCTCACTGATGAACTCGATGAGCGCGCTTTCCTATTTCTGATCTAGATTAGCACTGATGTTGAACTGCTTGGATGAATCGCCAGGAACAAAGTCAACTAGCTTAGTATCATTCGCCGACTTAAATTTCAACAGGGTGTCATGCTTTGTGGTTGGCTTCTTCAAGGATGTAATATCCGCCGGGTCAACATTATCCTTGTAAAATTTCAATTCTTTTGTTGCACAGACAGACTCAGCATAAGCAGCATCGCCTTCTTCACACTCCAAGGCTATCTTCCGGCTTCCATGCACTGTGATGGTGCCCTTGTGACTCGGCATCTTAAGCTGCAAATAAACATAACAAGGCCTTGCATGAACTTAGCATAAGCCGGCCGCCCAAACAGAGCATGATAAGGGCTCTTGATTTTAACCACCTCAAAAGTCAATGTCTCAGATCTGGAATCATGATCATCTCCAAAGGCAACTTCCAAAGATATTTTGCCCACTGGATACGCCGACTTACCAGGCACCACACCATGAAAGATAGTGTTTGACGGCTTAAGATCTTTGTCAGTCAAGCTCATGCGACGAAAAGTTTCATAATACAGAATATTGATGTTGCTGCCTCCGTCCATGAGTACCTTAGTAAATCTGTACCCTCCAACCTGAGGCGCCACCACCAGAGCCAAATGACCCGGATTATCAACCCGGGGCGGGTGATCCTCACCACTCCAGAGAATAGGGTGTTCAGACCATCGCAAGTAACGGGGAATCGCTGGCTCAACTGCGTTTACTGCCCTTTTATGGAGCTTCTGATCTCGTTTGCATAAACTCATGGTGAAAACGTGGTACTGTCCACTATTCAACAGCTCTGGGTTACTCTGATAACCAGACTACTGCTGTTGATTCCCTTGACCAGACTGTTGATTAAAACCACCTTGATTGCCTTGGCCCTGGAAACCAGAATTAGAACCGCCACCACCATAACCTGGACCGTGAGAGCCGGATCCTGAGCCGCCGTCCGGCCCATGATTGTTCTGGAAAAAATTGGTATTTCTATACTCCCTCATAATGAAGAAATACTTCCATAGGTGAGTGGCCGGCTTTTCCCGCGTACCATGCTTCGGGCAGGGCTGATTCATCATGGCCTCAAGATTGAATTTTGGCCCTCCAAACCGAGGGGGCGGCTTTCCCTTGCGGTGCTGATTATTATTCTGCGTATTGGTGTTGGCCACAAAATCCAAATTACCATCAGCTTTGCGCTTACCATTTCCACCCTGACTTGTCGGGTTATGCTGCTGCCCTTTCGTGTTGCTGCTCTTCTTTCCCTTACCCGGCCATTCATCATCAGACCCGGGGTCTTTGGTACTATCTGAGTCAGCATACTTGACGAGAGCCGCCATTAGCTCCCCCATGTCGTTGCAGTGGCGTTTAAGCCGCCCCAGTTTCTGCTTAAGAGGCATGAAACGACAATTCTTCTCCAACATCAGGATTGCTGAACCGGCATCGATACGACTCGATGAGTGTAGGATGGCTGAGACCCGGCGCACCCAATGGGTTGTTGACTCGCCCTCACCTTGGACACAGGAGTCCAAATCCATGATTGACATAGGTTGCTTGCATGTGCCTTTAAAATTCTGGATAAACCGGACTTTTAACTCGGCCCATGATCCAGTGGAGTTGGAAGGCAGCCCTTTCAACCAAGTACGAGCCGTCCCATCCAACATCATGGTGAAATACTTAGCGCATGCAGCGTCGCCAACATCCAACATCTCCATCGCCATCTCATAACTTTCAATCCAAGCTTCAGGGGGTTGATCTGTTGTGTAGTTAGGAACCTTACAAGGACCCTTGAAATCCTTGGGCAAACGCTCGTTACGCAGATGTGACGCCCCCGATTCAATCGTACACTAATCATACACGCAAACGTGTACGATCAAGATCAGGGACTCACGGGAAGATATCACAACACAACTCTAAAAATAAATAAGTCATACAAGCATCATAATACAAGTCAGGGGCCTCAAGGGCTCGATTACAAGTGCTCAATCATAGACGAGTCAGCGAAAGCAAAAATATCTGAGTACAGACATAAGTTAAACAAGTTGCCATAAGATGGCTAGCACAAACTGGGATACAGATCGAAAGAGGCGCAGGCCTCCTACCTGGGATCCTCCTAAACTACTCCTGGTCGTCGTCAATGGCCTGCACGTAGTAGTAGGCACCTCCGGTGTAGTAGGAGTCGTCGTCAACGGTGGCGTCTGGCTCCTGGGCTCCAGCATCTGGTTGTGACAACCAGGAAGAAGGGAAAGGGGGGAAAAGGGGGGAAAGCAACCGTGAGTACTCATCCAAAGTACTCGCAAGCAAGGAGCTACACTACATATGCATGGGTATGTGTGTAAAGGGGTAATATCGGTGGACTGAACTGCAGAATGCCAGAATAAGAGGGGGATAGCTAATCCTGTCAAAGACTACGCTTCAGGCCACCTCCATCTTGCAGCATGTAGAAGAGAGTAGATGGTAAGTTCACCAAGTAGCATCGCATAGCATAAACCTACCCGGCGATCCCCTCCTCGTCGCCCTGTTAGAGAGCGATCACCGGGTTATATCTGGCACTTGGAAGGGTGTGTTTTATTAAGTATCCGGTTCTAGTTGTCATAAGGTCACGGTACAACTCCAAGTCGTCCTGTTATCGAAGATCACGGCTATTAGAATAGATAAACTTCCCTGCAGGGGTGCACCACATAACCCAACACGCTCGATCCCATTTGGCCGGACACACTTTTCTGGGTCATGCCCGGCCGCGGAAGATCAACACGTCGCAGCCCCACCTAGGCACAATAAAGAGGTCAGCACACCGGTCTAAATCCTATGCGCGCAGGGGTCTGGGCCCATTGCACACCTGCACGTTGCGTACGCGGCCGGAAGCAAACCTAGCCTAGCAGGCGTTCCAATCCAATCCGGCGCGCGCTACTCAGTCGCTGACGTCACGAAGGCTTCGGCTGATACCACGACGTCGAGTGCCCATAACTTTCCCACGTAGTTGGTTAGTGCGTATAGACCAAATGGCCAGACTCAGATCAAATACCAAGAACTCGTTAAGCGTGTTATTTTGAAGTAACCGCGGACGCCGACCAGGGCCAGGCCCACCTCTCACCTAGGTAGTCTCAACCTGCCCTGTCGCTCTGCCACAAAGATCCACACAGAGGGCCGTTGGGACAAAGGTCCTTTCAGCCCCTAATCCGTGAATCACTCGCGGGTGCTCCACGAGCCGACCCGACTTTAGTCACCACATGTATCATGTATAAACTATATAGTATAAACCCGTGATCACCTCCCGAGTGATCACGGCCCGATAGTATAGCATGGCAGACGGACAAGAATGTAGGGCCACTGATGGAATACTAGCATCCTATACGAAGCATTTAGGATTGCAGGTAAAGGTAACAACAGTAGTAGCAAGGACATGCTATGCATCAGGATAGGATAAACGGAAAGCAGTAACAGGCTACACTACTCTAATGCAAGCAGTATAGAGAAGAATAGGCGATATCTGGTGATCAAGGGGGGGCTTGCCTGGTTGCTCTGGCAAGCAGAGGTCGTCAACACCGTAGTTGAACTGGGGGTCGTCGGCAGTCTCGGGGTCTACCGGAAAGAAGTAGCGGAGGGGAAACATAATAAATAACAGAGCAATCAAAGCATCACAAAAGCATAACATGGCAAACGCGGTGCTAGATGTGCCCTAACGCGGTAGTACGTGATACTGACGAAGGGGGGAAACATCCGGGAAAATATCCAGAGTGTTTGGCATTTTCGGATAGATGGACCGGAGGGGGAAAGTTGCGTGTTTGCTATGCTAGGGATGTGTGGCAGGCGAACGGGCTCCGTATCCGGATTCGTCTCGTCGTTCTGAGCAACTTTCATGTACAAAGTTTTTCCATCCGAGCTACGGTTTATTTTATATTAATTTTAAAAGATTTATTCAATTTTTGGATTTAATAATTTAATTTAATTCGAAAACTAATTAATGCATCAGCATGATGTCAGCATGACGTCAGCAGTCAACATTGACCGTTGACCTGACAGGTGGGTCCCATGTGTCAATGACTGTTTAGCTAATTAATAGCAGTTAGTATTTATTAGTAGGTTAAGTAGGTTTAATTAGTGAACTAACAGAACTAATTAAGTTAATTACTTAATTAATTAATTAATTTCGCTATTATTATTATTTTTATTTTTACATAACGTTCTGCGGGTGGGCCCTGGCTGTCATTGGCCAGGGCCATAGCGGGGCGGGCTAACGGGCGCATGCCCGAGAGGCACTGGGCACGCACGACGCACGCCAGCGCCGGCGGCCAGGGCCATGGGAGGCGGCGGAGGGTTGGGGCCGCGACGGGCAGTGGGGGCTGGCGAAGGCACATGGATGGCTGCGGGGGCGCACCGCGCTCGGCAGAGCGAGTAGCAGGCGACGGCGACGAGGCCATGGGCGGGGGCGCGAGCAGCGCGCGGCCTGCGAGGCGCGGGGCGGTCGGGGCGAGGCCAGTGGCAGGGAAGCGGCGACCGGAGCGGGGTGGCGTGTGGAAGGGAGAAGGGAGTAGAGGCCGGAGGTGGCCTCACCGGCGTTGGAGAGAAGCGGGGCGGCGAGGCTCGGGGGCGACCGTTGTGGAGGAGGATGGGGATGAGGCGTCGTCGCAGCGTCGGGGAGGCGGGTGTAGTCCGGCGGGGAGGAGGACGGGGACGCGGCGACAGCGGGGCAGCGTCAGGCGGCTTCGGGTCCTCGTGCGGCGGCGATGTCGGGTCGCGCGGTGGTCGAGGTGGTGAAGAAGCTGCGGGGTGGAGGCGGCAGCCCTCGGGCGCGGGCGTGCTCACCGGAGCAGCGGCGGAGTCGATCGGGACAGCAGGGCACCGGCGAGGAAGGGCGTCGCCGCGGCAGTGGTGGCGGAGGTGGCCGCAGTGCCCCAATCCAGATCGGGTCGCGGGGGAGGAGACGAGGGAGCGAGGGGAGTGGGGGAACATGGGGAAGCGAGTGGGGCGTGGATAAGTTAGGGTTAGGACTCAGGGGCGGGGGGGATTATGGCAGGCCAGGTGGGCCGGCCTGGCTGGCAGTGGCCGCTGGGCCACGGCCCAGCTGGGGGGGCTTTTGTTTTGAACAGTTTTCTTTTTGTTTTGCTTTTACCTTTTTATTTATTTTACCTTTTATTTATTTTAGTTTTGTTTCCTATTATTTTAGTTTTAGTAAAATATACACTTAGTATCTAAATTAGAATTTCAACTTAGCCCATAGTCACAAAAATTCTAGTCCTCAAATAATTAGTTTGACATTTTATTAATTACAAAAGGTATTCAAATAATTGTTTTTACTGTTGTTTTATTCATCTGATAGTATTTAAACATTTTATAAAGGTGTGGTTTCTCCAACATAATTACCTATGCAATATTTGGTTCACTCCGGACATTTTAGTTTAAATATTTGAAAACTTTTATTGTTTGCTTGATTTTGAATTTGAATTGGTTTCGAACTAACGTGAGATTAGCAACAGTAATCGAAGTGATGTGGCATCATTAGCAGAGGGTTGTTGTAGCTTAACTACCCGGGCGTCACAGCAGGCCGGCACTAAACATGGCACACCCAAGGTTCTAGAAGTCACGCCTGCCTCCACCGAAGCTGACGGATAAATCAGAGAATGTTGATGAGCCGCTTGCTGAGCCGCCAGCTCGGCCTCCCGACGCGCTCTGCCCTGATCCACCAAAGTCTGAGCATTGGCACCACCACGCGCCGGGTCATGCCCACGAGGCTGGTTACGGCACTGTTCAATGCTTGAAACTGCTGGTGAGTCAATGTGCCTGCTATAACTTCGGCTTGGACGAGGGGTTGAGTGAATCCGCTCGCAGCTGTAAAATAAGCTGCCTGTTGAGCCACAGCTGTCTGAAGAAGCTCTCTAGCCCTCCGTGTCTCTATCGTCGTTGGAGACTCGCCTTCAACTGGTAGAGCCGCCAGTCGTGTTGCCGCAGCAATCATATTATCCAAAGGGTTAGAATAATGACCCGGAGGTGTCGGAACATGCTGAGGCGGCGTGGCAGGTCCATAGCGCGTGGCTGAACCGGCGCTCCAGTCCTAAGCGCTTCGACCGCCCGGGTCACCACCGGCGGATCACTGGTCCCTGCTCCAGGTGTGTTGAAGAGGTTTCTCGGCTCATAAACCGGGGGTAAATGACTCTGGTGCCTCCTCCTCATGACCTCATTTGAAGCGTTCTGATCCAGTGTGAGCCGGAAGGACTCCGCCTGAATCCGTTGTGCCTGGGCATCCAAAGTTGCCCGCTCTGCAGCCATCCTAGCGTTCTCAGCCGCCAGCTCTTCCTTGGCTTGAGCTATCTCATCTCGCAGCTTCGCCACATCCACCTTGTGCTGTTCCTGGTTGTTCGGGGTTACCTCCACCCCCATCAGAGTCGCCAAGGCCTCCAGTAATTCTGTCAAAGCTTGAGCCGGCGGGCGTGCCGCGCCGCTAGCACCAGCCACCGCCGCGGCCGTTGAGCTGGAGGTCATAGCCGCGGCGGTTGTTGAGCCAAGCGCCGGCTATGTACCGGCCATGAAGATCGCGACCCTATTCAGCGGCTCGTAGGGGTCCGGAATACTGTCACCATCGGAACAGCCCCCAAGTCGGCTGTCTTGCAGTTGATACATTGAATTAGTCTCGCCTGTGGACGATTCACCATTAGAGTAGATGACCATCTCACCACCAGACACAGATCATTCTTCAACTTCCGCCCCATCGATGAAACCAACAAAGGCACGCTTCATAGCGGGTTGAACTCGGGTGGGTCGTGCACGCTGAGCCGTCTCGATGATGTCGGTGCAGATGTCCGGCTCAGGGCCCGATTCGCCGATCTTGCCGATGAAGACGTGGATTCCGCCAAGGGGACCCGGTACCCGTACTCAATTGAGCCAGCCTCGGGGCCCCAGCCTGCATCATCAATGTAGAGCTTGCCGCGACGACTCTTGGTCATCCGGCCCACAGTGTATCCCTTGATCCCTTCGAAGTTGCCCTGTAAGAACTCAAAACCACCGTTCGCTGGCCCCACGGTGGGCGCCAACTGTCGTGGAATTGTCACGGCAGATGTCCTAGCGAAAGGACTTAGTCGTGGAGCCATCGCAACTAGGTTAGCTTCAAGGGCTTAATCGAGACAAAGGACACAGAGAGTTATACTGGTTCGGCCCCTTGCGGTGAAGGTAAAAGCCTAATCCAGTTTGAGGTGGTATTGCTAGGGTTTCGATTACCAGGGAGCGAATACGCTTGACCTAGTTCTCGATCTCTTGTTTCTTGCCCTAAACCGCCGCCGGGTCGTTCCTTTATATACACAGGTTGACGCCCTGCGGTTCACGGGTTCCAGCCGGCTCATACCCAACGTGTCAGGCTCGGTGACTAACTACGCTTGCCTTACAATACAAGTCATACACACATGGCGGTTCATCCTCCTGGGCCTCAAGTCACCTTTGGGTCTTGGGCCGTCAACGGGCTCGTATGATCCGCCATCTTCGTTGGTAAGCCGCCGGTGGTATAACCCGGCACCTCCTTGGCGGTTCATACCCAATAGTCATATCCCCAACACTATCAAAGTACCATACCCCTTTGCTACTGATCACCTTGTGGCACAAATTAAGTCTTTTAGGTGTGATTGAATTGACAATGCAACTGCTAATACTTGTGAATATTCTTTGGCTCCCCTTGTGTCGAATCAATAAATTTGGGTTGAATATTCTACCCTCGAAAACTATTGCGATCCCCTATACTTGTGGGTTATGAAGACCTTTTTCTGGTGCCGTTGCTGGGGAGCATAGCTCTATTTGCTTAGTCACTTGGGATTTATATCTGTTGATCACTATGAGAAATCTTAAGGATGATAGAACCAAGATCGTTCCCTCTAAGACGAGGGGAGATAAGGAACTGTTATCTAGCTCTGTACTTGATTCATCTTCTGTTTTGAGTAACCTTGCAACACTACCACCTTCTATTAATCATGATATGTCGCAAGTAATTGATGATGCTACTTCTGCTATGAATGATGCATATGATGATGCTAGTACTTTGCTTGATAAGACTGCCACTGGGTGAATTTCTTGATGAACAACTTGTTAGAGCTAAAGAAATTGAGAGTGCTGAAACTTATGAAATTGTTGAAACTGAAAATGATGAAACACCTATTAGACCTAGCTCTCCTAGATATGAATTGCCTAAGATACATGAGAGTTATGTTATGGATGGAGAGATAGCTAGAGAATTTCTTGCTTGCAATGATAGAGATGATCCTCAGAAACTGCTCTGTAAGCTGAAAGAAAGATCTCTGAATGCTAGAATGAAATGTGATCCTGAGTTTGCTACGTTTCCCATCTTTGTTACTGATAAGAATTATGAATTCTCTGTCGATCCTGAGTTAATTACTTTGGTTGAATCCGATCATTTTCATGGCTATGAATCTGAAACTGTTGTGGCACATCGTACTAAACTGAATGATATAGTCACCCTATTTGCTCATGAGGAAAAATTTCGCTACTACTACATTCTTAAGTTGTTTCCTTTTTCATTACAGGATGATGCTAAGACATGGTTTAATTCTCTTGCTCCTGGTTGTGTGCGTAGTCCCCAGGACATGCTTTATTACTTCTGTGAAAAATATTTTCTTCCTAATAAGAAACAAGCTGCTTTACAAGAAATATTTAACTTTGTGCAAATTAAAGAAGAGAACCTCCCTCAAGCTTGGGGAATACTTCTCCAATTGGATAGGATAGGGGACATTGGGTCTCCTTGTCTTAAGCCCTTGTGAGTTTAGAAATAATGACCCACATCATCATTCACCTTAATCCCGACAATGCCCTTTTGGATAAAGGAGTCCGCCTACTTCCTCCAGGTTTCATCAAACCCCTTCATGCGCATGGCCTGTTGTAGGAATGGCCATTTGACCTTGTCATATGCCTTCTCAAAATCCACCTTGAAGATCACCGTATCTAGTTTCTTCGAGTGGATTTCATGAAGAGTTTTATGTAAGATAACAACCCCTTCCAAGATGTGACTCCCAGGCATGAAGGCCGTCTGACTCGGTCGCACCACCGAATGGACAATCTGTGTCAATCTATTGGTGCCAACTTTCGTGAATATTCTGAAGCTCACATTCAAAAGACATATTGGGCTAAAGTGCTCATTACAAACTGCTTCTTCTTTCTTTGGCAACAACGTTATTGTTTTAAAGTTAAGATGAAAGAATTGCAAACTAATAGCCCCATAGTTTGAATCGTGAGCAGGCTTACAACCTAGAAGGGAATTCACCGTATCAAACAGTATGAATTTATCAAATTCTACGGCCGTGGGCATGGCCTGTCATTTGCTCTTCTTATGCATTCTTCATTGGCATGTATCCTTTGCCAACTTTTCAAAACTAAAAGTACATCGTCTTTCTTAATAGGTGGTTTTGCCAGCCTCAACTCCGGATCCACACATAGAAAGTGACTCGACGAACTTAGCTGGTAAGCTTGATGGCGAATTTGATGGCCGGGTGAAGGTTTGTTTAACTTGTATATGACGAGCCACTAATCCACTATTATTACAATTGGTAATTAAGTTAGAGATCCTCTTCCAGTAGCCTCGTGTGTATTAGAACTGACTTATTGTGAACTAAATACAATTATTTCATGGTCCTATATATAAGCAACAAGAAACAACAAAACGTCTAGAAAACGCTAACTATAGAAGAAGAAAAAGGAAACCCAATTGGCCGTACGTCTAGATGCATGGCTGTGGGTGCTGGTAGCCAACGTAGGTGGCATTGGCGTTCTCGCAGTGTGACAAGGTGCCTGCCTGTCCGTTGTAGCTGAGGTCGACGTTCTGCAGCACGACGCCGCGGCACGGCACGCCGCACCGGAGCAGCACGGCCACGGGCAACGTCGACGTTCCCTTGATGTTCTTGAACTTGATGTCCTCGATTGTGACCCCGGAGACGTACCTGTGCTCGCAGTTGTAGTAAGGGCAGTACTTCTGGTCGATGATGATGGGGGTCTGCACGTCCTTCATCACCATGTTCTCGAACAGCATGCGCGCGGCGAAGCTCTTGGTAGGGGAGTTCTCCCATGTCTTGATGCGGACGCCGTTCATGGTGCCCTGGAAGGTCATGTCGGTGACGTGGATGCTAGTGACGTCGCCCTCGCCGACGTAGCGGCCGAGGCTACCAACGCTCATGCCGTGGCCCGGGCCGCAGTGGACACGGGCGATGTATATATTGTGGTTCCCCTGGCCGATGGAGATGCAGTCGTCGCCGGTGCCGATACGGGAGTCGGAGATGATCACGCCCGTGTTCCGCTCGATGTGGATGCCGTCCGTGTTGGGGCTGTTCTCGGGCGCGTGGATCCGGAGGTTGCTCATCCTCATGTTGTTGTTGTGCAGCAGCGCGATGTGGAAGAACTTGCTGTTCACCGAGGTGATGTCGCGCACCACCGTGTTCTGGTTGTTCAAGAACATCACACTCTGCACCCCATCCATTTAGACATTTTAATCGTCAGATCCTATGTTATTATAACCAAGTAGTTGATTCTCACTAACATATTTATCTCAACATACAACCGTGTCATCTCATCACGCCATGGAAAATGGCTCACCTCAACACGCAACATTTTTTTAGAAAAGGACCTCAACACCCAACATGCATGCAAAAAAAAGTCAAATGTTTTACTTGCATTATTCTCATCACACTCAATAAGTATTTTGTAATTGCATGTGTGTTTTGTTTTAGTTTCCATATATTGTAGTAACATGCATGGGTGGATAGGAAGGATACTCACGGTGGGAAGGACTTTGCAATCCTTTCGGACGGGACACTTGTTAAATGGCCAGGAGGCGGCGCCCTGGCCGTCGATGACGCCGCCGTTCTGGCCAACCACGGTGAGGTTTGTCACCCACCCGAACTCAATCCAGTCATTGCCAAAACGCTTCAGATCCGTTGCCGCCATGAGCACCCCCTGCAGAACCATATATAATGAGTCCCGTTTTTGTTCCCTATCACGCGGCTATCGTGTCGTGCATGGACGTACACGAGTTTATCAGTTAATTTTGTGTTCCATGTCGGGTTATATAAATTAGTGAGTTAATTATTGAATCAACGTTGATCTGAGGCGGTGAGTCCACGATCGACACAAGTGCTTGCCTGGAGGAAGAAGGTGATGGCGACGGCTTCGCAGGGGCCGTGGAAGTGCGCGGGCCCGATGTAGTAGGTCCCCGGCGGGATCACCAGCGTCACCGTGCCAGGCGTCCCGCACGCTTTCTTCCATGCCGCCACCAGCGCCTGCATGCGCACCGCCAACATGAATCGCACGCACGTACGGATATCGATCGATCGAGCACAACGTAGATCATATCATACCAACGAAGAAGGGAACAAATTAGACGATCAATCTATGGAGGAAACGAACACGCACGCACGTACCTTGGTATCGTCGTCGACCCCGTTGCCTTTAGCGCCGAAGTTCTTGGCGTCGTAGGTGGTCACGTTCTCGGCCTCGGCCGCGGACACGCAGAGAGAGAGGACGCAGAGCAGCGCGTTGACGGCGACGGCCACCGGGCGCGGCCGCGGCTCCATGATCGACTTGGCTGGTGAGCTCGCTCGCCTCCTCACCCGCAATGCGCGCGACCCCGGCTAGCTAGCGGAGAATGAGATCCTGTGTCGACTCGACTTGGCCAGCTACTTAGCTCCTCCTAGGTGAGCAGCACGCCGTCTGCGCAGTTTAGGGCATGCCGGCGTCGATCGGCTTGGGGCAGTTGGGCTGTGCCTGGATCACGGCGGAACTGGAGAGCAGCGACGTGCGGACGTGCGGATGCGTATAGGATGCCCGCGGGGGGCGCGCGGGAGCGCTGGCGCGCCTCACGCGTGGCGTACGAGGGCGGACCCAGCGACTGAAATCTTCGGATCTGGTCTCTAAACATAGATCCCTTCACACCTTATCCAATCAGCCGCCGCGTGTCTGACCTCATGATCATACGATGGTGGATGTACTGTTCCTAATCTGAAGAAACAATATGTTGTTTAGTACTCCCTCGTTTCTTTTTATTTTGCACTCAAGGTTAAACTTTGACTAACTTTTATATTAAAAAATGTCAACATTCATAATATGAATCAATATTAGTAGATGCACCGTGAAATAAATTATTATTTTTTAAGAGTATGCAAATTGCGTATCATAGCTTTATAGAAGAAGAGAATTGTAAGTACAAGACGACTACCACTCACTGCGAACAACCAGTGTAGCAAAACTCCACACCCGGCTAGTCCAGAGGACAGCCACCCACGACAACACAACAACAACAACACAAATGAAACCCAAAAACCGAAAACCTCGCCGCGTCTCGATCGATGTCGGTCACGTCGGAAGAACAACTGCTCCCAAAAGCTTGACACACCATCCCCCCTTGATGCCTAAAGGAGGTGGCAAGAGGATGGCAGGACTCGATCCGACCCGATGAAGGCACCATCGGATTCACCAGCGACGACCGTACATAGCGCTAGAGAAGAGCGACGGGGGCAGCGGCGAACACCGGAGGAGTACACCATAGGAACTCCATGTCTCCCGGCACGATGCTCCCAACAGAGGAACGACGCCGAAGACGCCGCCATCGTATCGATCCATCACTGGATCGAGGCTTTCGCGCGGAGACAACTGTCAACACCAAGCAAGGGAGGGAAATGGCGACACATTCGACGACGCCTCTAGGGAGGGAAACGACACCCACATGTGCCATCACCGCCGGTCCGGCCAAAACCGAACAGGATTTTCATCTGTAATGGCGCACATCTCCACTCCTTCAAGGTTTCGGGCAGCACTATCCAAGATGCCTCGCACCGCCGTCACCGCAGCAATATGACGCCGAAGTCGCGCAACAATGGATCTCCCCCACCCACACTACCGAGAGAACGCGGCCAAGACCAACAGCAACAACACGGACGAAGAGCAACCGCAACCAGCCATGCTGTGCAAGGGGCAGATCAGCCGCGTCAGCCTTCACCCACACCAGGGGACTGCCACCAGATCCGGTCTCA
Source organism: Aegilops tauschii subsp. strangulata (assembly GCF_002575655.3). Classification (NCBI taxonomy): domain Eukaryota; kingdom Viridiplantae; phylum Streptophyta; class Magnoliopsida; order Poales; family Poaceae; genus Aegilops; species Aegilops tauschii. Next base: position 574,855,535 of record NC_053036.3, read on the forward strand.
CCCGCACCTTCGAGCACACCCCCGCACCAGCTCTCCCGAGGCAGCACCGAACGCACCGAGGATCCTTCCTGGCAGGGCCTCCATGGCACCACCGCCTCCATGGTTGAGCACGCGCCACCACCACAACTAGTGCTGGCGCACCACCCTTGACCACCACCCTGCAGCGCACCTCGCCGGCTCCACCGTCCTATCGTGCCGCGCTCCTCACCGTGCTCCGGCGACCGTCCCCACGAATCACGCCGCCGGCCTCCCTGTTGGAAATATGCCCTAGAGGCAATAATAAATGGTTATTATTATATTTCTTTGTTCATGGTAATTTTCTATTGTTCATGCTATAATTGTGTTATCCGGAAATCGTAATACATGTGTGAATACATAGACCACAACGTGTCCCTAGTAGGCCTCTAGTTGACTAGCTCGTTGATCAACAGATAGTCGTGGTTTCCTGACTATGGACATTGGATGTCATTGATAACGGGATCACATCATTAGGAGAATGATGTGATGGACAAGACCCAATCCTAAGCATAGCTCAAAGATCGTGTAGGTCGTTTGCTAGAGCTTTTCCAATATCAAGTGTCTTTTCCTTAGACCATGAGATCGTGCAACTCCCGGATACCGTAGGAGTACTTTGGGTGTGCCAAACGTCACAACGTAATTGGGTGACTATAAAGGTGCATTACGGGTATCTCCGAAAGTGTCTGTTGGGTTGGCACGGATCGAGACTGGGATTTGTCACTCCGTGTGACGGGGAGGTATCTCTGGGCCCACTCGGTAATGCATCATCATAATGAGCTCAATGTGACTAAGGCGTTAGTCACGGGATCATGCGTTGCGGTACGAGTAAAGAGACTTGCCGGTAACGAGATTGAACAAGGTATTGGGATACCGACGATCGAATCTCAGGCAAGTAACATACCGATTGACAAAGGGAGTTGTATACGGGATTGATTAAATCCTCGACATCGTGGTCATCCGATGAGATCATCGTGGAACATGTGGGAGCCAACATGGGTATCCAGATCCCACTGTTGGTTATTGACCGGAGAGGCGTCTCGGTCATGTCTGCATGTCTCCCGAACCCGTAGGGTCTACCCACTTAAGGTTCGGTGACGCTAGGGTTGTAGAGATATGAGTATGCGGAAACCCGAAAGTTGTTCGGAGTCCCGGATGAGATCCCGGACGTCACGAGGAGTTCCGGAATGGTCCGGGGGTGAATAATTATATATACGAAGTCCAGTTTCAGCCACCGGGAAAGTTTCGGGGGTTATCGGTATTGTACCGGGACCACCGGAAGGGTCCTGGGGGTCCACCGGGTGGGGCCACCTATCCCGGAGGGCCCGATGGGCTGAAGTGGGAAGGGAACCAGCCCTTAGTGGGATGGGGCGCCCCCCATGGGCCTCCCCCCTGCGCCTAGGGTTGGAAACCCTAGGGTGGGGGGGCGCCCCACTTGACTTGGGGGGTAAGTTACCCCCCTTGGCCGCCGCCCCCCCCCCCCATCTAGATGGGTCTTGACCGGCGCCCCCCCCCCCCTCCCAGGGGGCCTATATAAAGGGGGGAGGGAGGGCAGCAATACAACAGCCTTGGGCGCCTCCCTCCTCCCCTGCTACACCTCTCTCTCTCGCAGAAGCTCGGCGAAGCCCTGCCGACATCCCGCTACATCCACCACCACGCCGCCGTGCTGCTGGATCTCCATCAACCTCTCCTTTCCCCTTGCTGGATCAAGAAGGAGGAGACGTCGCTGCACCGTACGTGTGTTGAACGCGGAGGTGCCGTCCGTTCGGCACTCGGTCATCGGTGATTTGGATCACGGCGAGTACGACTCCATCAACCACGTTCATTGGAACGCTTCCGCTCGCGATCTACAAGGGTTTGTAGATGCACTCCTTTCCCCTCGTTGCTAGTATACTCCATAGATGGATCTTGGTGAGCGTAGGAAAATTTTAAAATTCTGCTACGATCCCCAACAGTGGCATCATGAGCCAGGCCTATGCGTAGTTACTATGCACGAGTAGAACACAAAGCAGTTGTGGGCGTAGATGTTGCCAATTCTTCTTGCCGCTACTAGTCTTATCTTGTTTCGGCGGTATTGTGGGATGAAGCGGCCCGGACCGACCTTACACGTACGCTTACGTGAGACAGGTTCCACCGACTGACATGCACTAGTTGCATAAGGTGGCTAGCGGGTGTCTGTCTCTCCCACTTTAGTCGGAACAGATTCGATGAAAAGGTTCCTTATGAAGGGTAAATAGAAATTGGCACATCACGTTGTGGTTCTACGTAGGTAAGAAACATTCTTGCTAGAAACCTATTCAAGCCACGTAAAAACTTGCAACAACAATTAGAGGACGTCTAACTTGTTTTTGCAGCATGTGCTATGTGATGTGATATGGCCAGAAGATGTGATGAATGATATATGTGATGTATGAGATTGATCATATTCTTGTAATAGGAATCACGACTTGCATGTCGATGAGTATGACAACCGGCAGGAGCCATAGGAGTTGTCTTTATTATTTTGCATGACCTGCGTGTCATTGAATAACGCCATGTAAATTACTTTACTTTGTTGCTAAACGCGTTAGCCATAGAAGTAGAAGTAATCGTTGGCGTGACAACTTCATGAAGACACAATGATGGAGATCATGATGATGGAGATCATGGTGTCATGCCGGTGACGAAGGTGCCCCGAAGATGGAGATCAAAGGAGCAAAATGATATTGGCCATATCATGTCACTATTTGATTGCATGTGATGTTTATCATGTTTTGCATCTTATTTGCTTAGAACGACGGTAGTAAGTAAGATGATCCCTTATAATAATTTCAAGAAAGTGTTCCCCCTAACTGTGCACCGTTGCGAAGGTTCGTTGTTTCGAAGCACCACGTGATGATCGGGTGTGATAGATTCTAACGTTCGCATACAACGGGTGTTGACGAGCCTAGCATGTACAGACATGGCTTCGGAACACACGCAATACACTTAGGTTGACTTGACGAGCCTGGCATGTACAGACATGGCCTCGGAACACGGAGGACCGAAAGGTCGAGCATGAGTCGTATAGAAGATACGATCAACATGGAGATGTTCACCGATCTTGACTAGTCCGTCTCACGTGATGATCGGACACGGCCTAGTTAACTCGGATCATGTTTCACTTAGATGACTAGAGGGATGTCTATTTGAGTGGGAGTTTATTAAATAATTTGATTATATGAACTTAATTATCATGAACTTAGTCTAAAATCTTTACACTGTGTCTTGTAGATCAAATGGCCCACGTTGTCCTCAACTTCAACGCGTTCCTAGAGAAAACCAAGCTGAAAGATGATGGCAGTAACTATACGGACTGGGTCCGAAACC